>NC_141551.1:30884250-31190000 GCF_021556685.1 Rattus norvegicus | reverse complement strand
AGGAGGCCACTTCCTATAGGCAGGCAGAAACCACAGTGGAAGGATAAGGACACCAACCCATCCATGAACTTTCAACCCAAAATGTATTCTGTCTACAAGAAATGTAGGGACAAAGATGGATCTGAGGCTGAGGAAATGGCTAAGCAATAACCAGCCCAACTAGAGACCCATCCCATGGCAAAGCACCAATCCCTGACACTATCAGTGATACTCTGTTATGTTTGTAGACTGGAGCCTAGCATAACTGTCCTCTGAGAGGCTCCACCCAGCACCTAGCCGAAAAAGATAGAGACCCACAGCCAAACACTAGACAGAGCTCCAGGACTCTTATGGAAGACCTATTCTTGTCCACCCTTCCCCGTCCTGTCCATACATATATAACAGATATAGCTAGGTCTTCATGTGGGTCCCCCAACAACTGGAGCAGGGGCTGTCCCTAAAGCTGTTATGTGTCTATAAAATCTCTCCCCTGAGTATGCTTTGTCTGGCCTCAGTAGGAGAGGATGAACCTAGCCTTGAAGAGACTTGATGTGTCAGAGTGCAGGGGACCTCCACCCTCTCAGAAGAGAAGGGGAGGAGGTAATTGGGGGAGGGATTGTGGAAAGGTGTGGACTGGGAGGGCAAACAGTGATAGGGATGTAAAGTGAATTTAAAAAAACAAAAACAAACACAAGCAAGAACAACAACAACAAAATCCATGTTGCCTCCCTACTTATAATCCATCAATGGCAAATTCCATCAACCTAGCTTTCTCTTTCTCATCTTGGCTTGTCCAATTGATTCTAAAACACATGATATTCATTTTTTTCCTCTAAAAGGAAACACATGACCTCTACACCATACTTATCTATACTGAGCCAACCCACCCACTGGGTTTGATGCCACAAAACTTTACTCCAACAATTCAACTCCGTGCACAGTATGGCTATCCCTCTGTGAGACAGACACATTGCTTTAAGCTTTTCAACAACAACAAGAACAACAAAAGACTCTTTGGTCTATTTCTTACTTTAAGGAACTGCTTTCACTCATTCTTATGCTTCAATGATATTGAATCTATTAGCTTATTTATTCAACCTGCAGTGTCAACACTGTCCGGGAGGTAACCCAAATCCTTAACGTGAACCAACAGAGCCTTGTGGCCAGCCTCCTCAGATGCCACTCCCCTAGCACTTAGTGCCTCAGCACACTGGCTTTCTTTGAGCATCTAATTAACCACATTCTCCAACCTTTGCATAAGCAATGAGTCTAACCTTATCCATTTGGCCTATTTAATACAGAACTCTCCTTAAGTATAAATTTCTTTAAATGTCTCCTTAATCTCCTCTCCTAGCTCAATAGCCCATGTGTCTTACCAATCTCTCTCAGAACAGACAGCACAGATGTCAAGCTTATATTTGTGACTCTATGAAAAATAATGTCAAGTACCAAATTAAAGTAAGCAATCATGAAGATAATGGTTCATAAATCTCTCTACCTACTCATTTCATTCACCGCTGCATCTTTCTTTTCATGGCAGTGTCCATTCCAGGAGTCAAGAGACGTAGGGTAGGCTTGTAACACAAACCCTGAGCCCTCTCCTATATACTGTGCTTTGGTAAGTGGGAGAACCCTTTGGAAAGCAGCCAGGACCTTAAACTATCATGGCCAGACCAGACACAAAAAAGAAAATGATCGCTAACTCAACCAATTGCCAGCATCTGCACTACCACCTTCCCTGCAGGATATGAAGGATCTAAAATTCTGGGTCATAATATGTAGAATGATCTTCTGCCAATATGGTATATGGAGTAAGTCCAAGAAGTTCACAGATATTTCTTAGAGCTATATACCTATATAATGATTGTTAGAAACTGTTTGACATAAAATATACTGCATGATATAATTACATTGTAAGTAGAGCTTAAAAAAGAAATTGATTTAAAGGAAACAATCATAATGAAGGTAATACATGCATATAGAAACATGAGCTGTAAAAATGACATACAAGGAACATATCTGAGCTAATGTCTCACATGCCCCAAGCTGGTGCTATATTCAAGCTGGCTAAAAGGACGGTCCACTTGTATCCAATCCATCAGCCAGGCCTGTAAGTAATAAGTTAAAAGCATTCCTAGAACCCAGATCCCTTTGGTGTGCTTAGAGCTAATACCAGGAGTCGAGCCTGTCCAGTCATTTTCCAAGACTGCTACAAACATCTCCTACCTGCTTCTCCTTTTGTTCCCTAGGTCGATTCTTCACAGACCTCCAGAGCCATCCTTTTAAATGACAGCAGCATAGACAATCCACATTATCTCACCACAATGCTCTAGGGGCTTTGCCAATGCTAAGAACAGTCTTAACTTGTGGTGAGCACATGAGTCTAGCCCGAGCCTACCTGGCTCCTCTCCTCCAGGCCTCCTCCCATCTGTCCCATGGTCCTTTTGAGTATCCCTAGTACTTCATTCATTCCCTTCCTTAGGGTGTTTGTGTGTGACTGGCCCTTTGGTAGACAGACAATACTTACCTATCAACTTCTCACACGCATCCTGCTCTCTTTCTCTGAGGTCCCTGCTCAAAAGTCACTTCTTTGGAGGCTCTAGCCATCTGACCTAAGTGCCTTTCCCTGAGTCTCCGGCTCCTTCACATTTCTTGATGGGATTTGCCTCTACCTGAAAGTGTACCCTGGTCTACTGGTTTATTGTCAATCTCGTTAGAGTACAGCCTTCATATTCACACTGTATACAAATACATGTGGTAGTCTATTTGATGTGCACACTTTGTAGTTTTTTATACATCAGTTAAATTTTTTCAATTAAAAATCATGACAGCTTTACGAGGGCAGGGGATCAATTGGCCAACGCATGGCTTTATTTTCATGAATGTTTCCTGAATGAGGAAACAATTAAACTCATATATTTCCAGCCGAAAGACCAAGAACTAACAGTTAAAATGTTCTCGACACTCCAAAGACCCTTTAGGAGTACATGGCTGACTTAACACAACAGAACCTGTGCATGTGAAACTGTCAGGTACACCTGCACAGGGTGTCCGCCATCAAGGCCAGGCCTCTAGGCAGCACCTGACAATCCAAACTCCCCTCCCCTATCTGACAAACATAGCCATTACCCTGCTTTCCACAGATTCTAGGGACAAACAGAAAAACTGAGCTGGAAGAGAGACACAGTAATGAAAGGAACATAAATAGAAGGAAAAGAGAATCACTGCTTGCCTGTAATAAATCTCTCAGCTCTACCTAAATCAAGGAGGCCCTAGGATAGCTGTAAAAAGAGGCCCATCTCAACGGGAGTCAGGAGGCCCACGTGGACCATGTCAGCTGCTGTAGAGCACAGCTAAGGGCTGCACATCAGTCATGGGAAAGGGTGTTTCTCAGGACAGGGTTGCTGGAAGAACAAGCTCTCAGTCAAAGCTCCAGCATCATCAGCGCCATTATCTCCTGCCAGCAGATCAGGCATCCTGAGAATACCTTAGTCCACTGGCCTCAAATCCTTTTACTAAGGTGCTTTGCACTGACTTCTGACCCAATAAAAAAATCCATGAAGACAGAAGTATTTCAAACTTTCAGAGCCAAATGCCTCAGCCTGACTATCAAGACCCTTTCTCCTTCCTTTCATTTTCAAACCTACCTGCTACCTCCAAACGCCCCAGGAAATTTGCCCTTTTTTTGTCACAATAAATTCTGAGAAAGCAAAGGTGAAGAAAGAGATGGCATTCAGACCCCAAACCCACTGCGATGGACAGACTTCATCTATCTACCTTTCTCATGTTTAAGATGAAGATTTAGGAAAACCCAATGAGGCAATGCCTGGGAAGACAGTAAGGGACTTGAGAGGTGGCCAATAATCTTAGGATAATAAGGATGCCACAGATAATAGGAACAGCAAACAGTGATGGTTAATGACAGTGTCTACCACTAGCGACCACTAGCAAAGGATTTCTCTCCCAATTTTATTTAATTCACCTGGAAAGTCAAGATGTATGTACTAAAGCCAGTTCCTCATACAAATAACAGGCCTGGAGTTTCCCAAGGTCAGACATCATTACAGCAATAGCACTGCATTGTAATCTATGCAGTACTTCAGACTTAAATATCCTATCCTACCCCACAGTCTCTGCTAGCCCTTACACACACACACACACACACAACACACACATCACACACATCACACATACACACCACACACACACCACACACACACCACACACCACACCCCACACACACACTCCCACACACATATACCCTACACTATACCACAACACAAACACACACACACAACCCACATCATACCACACCATACCACACATACACACATACACACCACACCATACCACACCACCACACACACACCATATCACACCCACACACACACCCCATACCATACCATACAACACACACACAACACACACATCACACATACACACATCACACATACACACCACACACACACACCACACACCACACCCCCACACACACACTCCCACACACATATACCCTACACTATACCACAACACAAACAAACACATACACACACACACACACACACACACACACACACACACGGTAAGAAGTACAATCTGAAATCTTTGTTCAGTTTACTGAGTGACCATACTTGAAGAAATTACTTGAGTGACCTTGAATATGCACCTAGATAGAAGCCTCAGACATCTGTAATGAGATCAATAATACCAGCTCCCTTATATGTTCTTATCAAGTGACATAGTATGTGTCAAACACTTAGCACACTGTACTATGTGCAGTATGAACTCAATAGACATTAGGTATAATAATTAAAAGCCTGGACAATCTTTCAACCTCTGTCTCAGCTGCCACTTAACTAAGGGGTTAGAGAAGTACCCAGAGCCCAGTACAGTATATACTGCCTTGAAGCCCAAGGTGTGCTGTCAGGAGGTAGTTCTTACCAGTCTGTCAGCACAGAGCCCACATCACGAGGGAAAGGCAAACATTAGGTCATGGCAAAATTACATGCAGTCTAAAGCTCAGAATGGATTTCTGAAATGTCTCCCAGGATAAGCAAAAAGGCTTCTGACTGCCCGGGCAAGCTCAAGGGACCCCATTGCCAATACTGGCCCTTGGACAATGGTCTCAGCACACACAACAGCTGGGAACTGGAAGCATCTGAGGCTATCTCCCCCTCTCTCCAGACTCTGCCTGTAGCTAAGGCACACCAGAATTGAGACCTCACTGCTTCACTAACTATAATTCTAGCTCGGCGCAGCCACAGCAACCATGTTGCAGGCAGGATTCCTAGCAAAAGGCAAAGTGCAAAAAGCCAGTGCCTGCGCTGCCTCTTGTCTGACTCTAACTGAGCTTCAGAAGACAAAAGGGATTGCCACAGAAACCGGCCTGGGTCAGCAGGGTGAAGAAAGGCCCAGAGGGCACAGGGGAGCAGGGAGCATGGAGAAGCATCTGCCGTGGGCCATCCCTGGCATGCTGGATGGAAAGCTGGAGAGAGGGTACACTCAGCTGACGGCCTCGTGGACCTGCGCACAGGAGGCCAGGCACTGTGCCCATTAATGCTTCCACTCTTCTCAGGTTTAAAGGGGGAAATGTTCTATTTATAAGCTACCCAACAGGGGAGACCTGGCAGCTTTTGGATGGCTCTGATCCCAAAGGGATCCTTGTTACCAATGGCTGCCTCTTCCTGCCTCTCTACTGTGGGTGTTCTAACAGCAAAGGGCCAAAGGTGAGGGGAAGCAAGGGCGAGAGGGAATCCCCTTTTCCTGCCCTTTACTGTTTTCATGAGAATGGGGACCTTTGATAATGAAGGCTGACTGCTTTAGAACCCTCTTAAAAATACTGGCCATGCTAACCCACTGAGGCTTCTGCAGTGATCTTCAAGGATGAATCACTCTTCTGCCTGGCAGATCAAGGGAAGCTAAGGCACAGAGATGAAGAGAATTGAGAATCAAAGAGACAAAAGTAGGCAAGCACAGAGCAATGGTAATGTATCCCGTCTCCTCTCCTGGTCTTCAGTCTTGCCTCATAAATCAATACCAGCCTTAATAAAGCACCGCTGAGCACTCTGATTGGAGTGACAGCCTCAAGAATGAGAATGTAAACAACAGAGACAACAGGGAGTAGCTCTGCTTGCTCTGGAATCTTTGTGGGATGCAGGGTACCATGGTAAAGACCCAACCGTGAGACTTTAGAGCCATCAAAGCATGTGACCCTGGCTCATGCAGCACTGAGCACAGGTATTTGAGGAATGATTGATTATAATGGTTCTAATATGGAGATTAATGTGTTGTGTCCACATAGTGGCCAAAAATATCTGACAGATTAGAGTGGTAGTTCTCAAACTCCCCTATGCTGTGACCCTTTAGTACAGTTCCTCATGTTATGGTGAACCCCAACCATAATGTTTTGTATTGCTCTTCCATAACTGTAATTTTGCAACTGTTATGAATCACAATGTAAATATCTGTGTTTTCAATGGTCGTAGGCAACCCCTGTAAAATGGTCATTTGTCCCCCAAGGGGGTCGTGACCCACAAGTTGAGGACCACCAGGTTAGATGCTAAAAATTGCTGACAGAATTCCTTCTAGTCTCCCATGTCTGGCTGCATATGGCTTCATAAAGAAACAGAGCAAAGAACCAACACACGTCAAGAGCAGCAGGAGCCGAGGACCTTAGCCACTGGTGTTCCTGCTTCTCGACTACGTCTCTTGAACTCAATTTGCTCAGTTAGAACCTAAAAGCGCAGAACTCCACTTCTGTAAGGGATGGCCATCCACACGTCATTTACCACTCCCCCGCCGAAACCCCATGCCATTCTAAATAGACTCGTTTTCAAAAGTTCACTATGTGTTAAGTGAAGAGGTAACCAACCACACTCCATGGGTAAGTCACCATTGCCTGCTCTGCGAATAAAGCTTTCCCGGCCAGCACTGCTCCACTCACCCCCATAGCACTGTGGCTTCTTTCACGGTAGTCCGACAGAGCCACTCGACACTTCCACACACTCAGAGTGTTTTCTGTCTGCCCTCCCCTGAGGAGCAAGGTCTCTGGTAAATGACAGCATTTACAAAACCATCACATTTATTGTGCTCCTGCCTCCCTTTCATACCACACCAAATAAGTGTTTAGAACACTTTGCTATATTTCCTCAATATTCCCCTGCAACTTCATATTATTTAATAACCAGAAAGAATATTATGTGTTTAAACCTGCTTCAGAGTAAAATTTGGAGACTCAACGTCCACATCCTACAAACGAAAGACCACAACTCTAGCTCCATACAGAACATTCGCAGTCAAATTGTTGCTATTCTCCCCACCTCACTGTGAATAAGAAAAACTGAGAAAGGGCAGTGGGTTCTTCCACACAATTCAAATACGAGAGATTCTCCTAGGGGTACTAGATAAAAACCAACGGCAAGGAAGGAGTGATGAAGATTTTGAGCACAGAGCATCTACTGCTTGCCCGTCTTCTGTTTTCCTTGCTGTTCTGCTGATTGTACTGGCAGCCCTGCACAGCTTCACGAGCCCTCTACTAATGAGCCACAGCCCTGCTGGGAAGTTTGCATTTTCTAAATCTGTTCTGTCTAAATGTAATCCCATCTGATGCTAGTTTTCAAATCCATCAGTTTGGGGCATTTTATACAAAGGGCACACTTGTTGATGACATGCACATTATACATGCCCCTCCCCCCACCAGAGCTGGGCCATCTGTCTATTGCTCCTGGTGCTCCCAGCCCCTGCTGCACGTCTGCACATCATAACAATGCTTAAATGTACAGCTATCTATTCAAGCTGGAGGCACTCTCCCCCGTTAGGGCTCACGGTTCCCAGTAACATCTGCCCTTATGTACTCAGATGAGTATTTGCGAGATACGGACCTTCAGGAAGCCTGAACTCCTAAAGTTTCCCCAAGTAAGAA
Organism: Rattus norvegicus; assembly: GCF_021556685.1. Classification (NCBI taxonomy): domain Eukaryota; kingdom Metazoa; phylum Chordata; class Mammalia; order Rodentia; family Muridae; genus Rattus; species Rattus norvegicus. Next base: position 31,182,100 of record NC_141551.1, on the reverse strand, counting down.
GTTGAAATAGAAGTGAAAAGGACTTGTGAAACAAGAGGGGGGAGCAGAGTAAACTGCTGTCATGACGTTCTGATAAGCCAGATGCTCAGCATTGGGCTGTGCTCTGATGATGTCCATGAGGAGGAAGCCTGCAGCAATGAGGACTCGGGATACTGAATACAACCTGATTAGCCTATTGACTTGGGTGGAGTCTCACACAGAGGGAGGCGGTACTATGAACAACCGGAATCTGGGCCATTCTGCCCCAACTCTTCAGCTTTATGTGGCTGGAGAAACAGAGGGGACCTGCAATTCTATGTTGTTGTTGTTGTTGTTGTTGTTGTTGTTGTTGTTGTTGTTGTTGTTGTTTGATTTGGGGGGGTTAGCTAAGCTTTAAGGAAGTATACGGGTAGTGATGTTTATTTAAAATTTATATATCCTACGAGATTTAGAGTCTCTCACTGGGTTGACTTGGCTTCTCCGATATGTGCAGGTACTTTATAACTGCTCCTCAGCTGGCAAAGCAGCCTAGGCTGAGAACAAGCCTTCCTAGTTTCTCCTCTTCCTTCTAACCTGAGCTGATTTCAATTCTTGGAATCTTTGGAGAATAAATCTCACAACTGTAGCCAAAAGGTCAGGTGTAGAACAAGACTAACCAAGCACCAAGGTGGCAGAGGAGCCAGAAAGAGTGGCAAGGAGAACAGACCTGGCCTAGTGCAGAGCCTGGCCTGTTGTGACAGTGCAGAGGGGATCCAGAGACTGAATGGCTTCCCCGACACTGAGGAACTCGGGGAGCCAGGAAATCAACTTCTTCACCAGCTGTAATCCCACTCTCCCCCTTCCTTTCTATTCAGTCAGAACTGACCACCTGAAGAGCTCTGCGCTTCTAACATTCTGCGAACAACCAAAGGAAAGCTCTCTGCTCACAAAGCTACTGATATGTAATGAGCAACAAAACGAGAAAGTTGCCTGATGTCTTTAATATTTCAAGAAAACTTCAACCAAGAACACACAAGACCTCTAGGCAGAGAACTCAAACCAAAATAAAAGGATGCATGTGTGAAAAAATAGAACGGTATTCCAAGTTCTTGGAGAAGAGGATGAGATGACAGATAAAAGTGTTGATTTTCCTCAAAATCAATCTATTTAATTAACATGATCCTAACTGCAAATGAAGGTTTCATGTTTAAGGAACTTACTAAATCTATTCTCAAAGAATAAATATCTACAAGTAGCAATGTCAACCTCTAAAATGACATTAAAAGGAGGGATGGAGGAGTGGGTGGATAAAGGGACAGAAGGATGGAAATGGACAGAGGAAGAAAAGAGGGGAGAGTGGAAGGCAATGGGATTTGGGTGCACACCATCAGGACTTGGGTTACAAAGGCCTTCTTCAAAGAATCAGGAACCAGAAGGGAAATCGGAGACAAAAGTTAAAGGTGCTATGACTGTATAAAGAACACAGCTCTCTAGCAGGCACAAGGTCCTAGGTTCAATCACAGCATCAAGGAATGACAGCACAAACAACATCAATAGATAACAAGATGGGAAAGTGTGTATTAAATGTCCAAATCTAGGCTGTGTATTTACGTCAGCCTAGCATGTGCAAGGCTCTGGTTCAATTCCTATCACCACAATAATAAGACAAAATGTCTAAAATTAATGAAGATGAATATCTAAATAAAAATAATTTTGCAAGTACATGAGGGGAAAGATGGCAACAGTCACTGAAAAAAGGACAAAGGCCATGAACAAGCCATTAAGAGACGAGGATGCCCAGGGGACTGGTAGGCAATATGAGCAGACACTCAAAACTCTTTGCTTACCAGAGAGAGGTACATGTTACCACATAAATATATTACACCAGGAAGAAATCACAAGGCTGAGTTGGCAGGAATGGGGAAATGTGCATGCAAGGCTAATGGAACTTCAGACAGACCACCGTAGAGAGCAACGTGAGGTTACTTAACTAAGCCGATCGTGGACCAGCACTTGGACCCGAGAGTGTAACCCCAGGACAGCATCACCAAGGTCACATCATAGAGATATTCTGTGGTCATGAGAACTTCAGAGATGAACACAGCTGAGGAGATAAAAACACATCTCTTTAAAACGAGATGCAATACCTTAGACTGGGTGGGTGGTAGTCAGGGCCACCATCTAGATCACAAGGAATGACGTGGATGGCTCCCGACACATGCTGAAGGGACAGAGACAGATCAGAGCAAGACATAGAGCCATTTGTGTACTTTAAGAATATGGCTAGATGGAGGATGCACTTTGACGAGGAATGCACTCTAAAGGTGCAGACTAGAACAGTGGCAGGGGTGAGCTTGACACTGGGGGGGCAGGAGCCAGAAGAGAACATATGAGTACATAAAATGGAAGATTCGCGATGATGAGGTATGGGAAGGAAGACGTGGGCTCTCTACCCCAGGCCTACACAGAACACACAGAAGATAAAACAAGAAGAGCTGCAAAGAAGTGCGCCTGCTTGTCTGTAGCTGTCTTCTCTGTGGCGAGTGAGCAATATGAAAATACAGCAGCCAACAGACGCCATTTACGAGTTGGTTTAATGCCCACGGGCACTGAATGCCCTGAGAGAAACTTCACAGTCAAAGTTACAAATTCTGACAAGTTCACAGAAGAATTCCCACCAGCTATCTGCCCCCTTCAGAACACGCACCGGTGCTATGACAAGAACTGTGCCTTTGAACTCCCACCAAAACGTTTGAGAAAACAAAATACCTACATAGTTTTTATTTGCATGCTAACATTCGGAATTTGGTCAGAAAAGCAATAGTCAATCCTTAAATTCCTATCAGATTGACTTCTTACCTTTAAGAGAGCTTAAACTGGGGCATTAGAAAAAAATGGTAGAAAGGCCAAGATCCTAAGCAATAGTAAGTGCGTGTGTGGCAGATTCGTCCAGTAACAATGCAGAGAGACAATGATGTCAAGGTGTGGGCTGGAGCCAAGTGGAAGAGTATCTGCCCTGCATGCCCAAGGCCCTGGGTTCAATTCCTAAATAGGAGGGAGGTAAGAAACTGCACGACATGGCAGAGGGTATTAACACCAAGAAAGGAAGGCAACACCAACCAGATCACTAATCCATTGCCAGCCTGGAAGTCAGTGATAGTAAAACAAAATGAAGCAGTCTTGAAAGGGTGGCTACTATTTTTGATTCCATCACTATCTCTCCCTCTTCCCACATAAAGTAGATTCCACAAGTGATACAAGCGAATCTCCTCGGTCTCTGAGTAACAAGAGGCAGATGCTGCAGCAGAGTCTACATTCTTTGAAGACTCTGAACCGTCCTGTGTTCAAGAAAAGTAAAATAAACTTGCCTTGTGTTCAGGAATGCAACCACTGGGGTTGAGTAAGATTTAGACTAACTTGTATCCTGGGAGCTTATTAGCCTCAATTTCTTCATCTACAAGTCAAGCCAAAGGTTCCCGACAAGTCTAAGAGACCTCTAGTCTAATAAACCTGACACACATTAAATGGTTACTAACGGCTATGGCTGTAAAATACTTTAACAGTAGACAATGTAGCTTACATGGAAACACACTAGGAACTGAACAACCCCAGTAAACAGCTCTCCATCCTAATTCAGTATTCAATGATCAACATAGCTTAAGACACGTTCCTATCAAACACCTAGCTCGATCTCATGACGTCTCCCTTTATTTTGTTTCCCTGCCCTTATTTTAAAAATTCAATGATCTAGTACAGGCACCAAACACATTCCTTATTGCATTTTGTCTTCTCTTCACATATTTGTGAGTGTATAGCATGTTTGCGTGTGTGTGGGAGTGTGTGTGCATAAGAAGCCCAAGGTTGTTGCTGGGAATAGTCCTGGTTCATTCTTCTACCTTATCCTTTGAAGCAGGATCTAGTAATCAAATCCAGAGTTTTCCAACTAACCTAGTTTCACTAGGCAGCTTACTCAGAGATCCTTTGTTTCTGCCTTGAGGGCTGGGATAACACCTGGCTGCCATGCCCACCAACATTGTCTGTGGGCTCCGCAGATCTGAACCCTGGTCCTCTTGCTTTGTACAAGTGCCTTGACTGCTGATCCAGTGCCACAGCCCTCCTGTGTCTGTTCCTCCCCTGTTGCTGTGACAAAATACTCTGAGATAAAAGCAACTTAATAAACTAAATTTAGGGCTGAGAGAGAGCCCAGAGGTTAGGAGTGCTGGCCGCTCTTCCAGAGGTCCTGAGTTCAATTCCCAGCAACCACATAGTGGCTTATAACCTTCCATAATGAAATCTGGTGCCCTTTTCTGGCACTCAGGCTTGCATGCAGGCAGAACCATGTATACATAATAATATATAATACATAATAAATAAACCTTTAAAAGACACCTTTTTTGGCACATAAGTTTGGGTTATAGTCTAGCACTGTGGGAAAGTCAAGATATCATAAACTTGAAGTAGTCATATTACATTCCCAATCAAGGGCAGAGGGCAAGGAATGAATGAATTCATGGCACTCTGTTCCTTTGTTCCTTTTCGTTCATTCCAGGCCTTGCCCACAAAACAGTGTTGCCGCCTTTCACAGGGGATCTCCCCAACCTCAACTAATCCAATTGAACTCTCTCACAGGCTAGGGACCTACACATTTCTTTACAGAGGCTCCCTCCCTAGGCGAGTCCACGGATCCTATGGAAACCTGCCACTTGCTTCCTTGTTCCTATTAAAGGCTACACACTACTCTGAAATGTGCTCCATTTAATAGGCTCCTTAATGCTCTCTTACATCACTGAGTCAAAGGCTAGACACTTCCAGAAAACTTCCAAGCAAACTCCAAAACAGTTGTGGACCAATTAGCAGGACGGATTAGCATACCGGCCAATAGAGTCACCTCAAGTGGTATGTTTCAGTCTCTTGACACACAGAGAAAGAAGCAGGGTCATAAGTCAGCAGGCACAGGTGAGCATGCAGCAGAGAACTCCATATGTACTCATCTCCTCAGTTCCTGGGGTCTCTTGGAGTCTAAGAAACACCATGTCCCTGCCTGAGGTGTGGGAAGATGGTCTTTCAGCCTGCTGGGTATCCATACTTCCTATCCTGGTGGCCTTCCTAAGCTTTCCAGCGTCCATTTTATTCAATACTCTAGAAACTGTCTATCATGATATACTGCTTTCCTTGGGGGCATATGCTACACTCGTTGGATGGTATCTTTCCTAGGAATCTGACCTTTCGCTTCGGTTCCTGCATCTCCAGAGCCGGTCCGTCTGCCAGTCTGTGCCTTCATTTTCTCCACCACCAAGGCATACTACAGCCTCCCATGCTTCTTCACCGTTAAACAATGAGTTTTGCTCCCTATCCCTTAGTGAAAGTCAACCTCAGACACTTTACACAATCTACTTATTGGGGTCGGGGGAGAGCTACTTCTTTGTTTCCTTGAATATTTATTTAAAATGTTTTCCTTAATCAAATTTTGAAGAGAAAACAAACCAAACGAGGTTTTTCTCCCATAACAAAGAGTACAATCTTGTCGGTTGTAGTCATTACAAATCACTTAGTATTCTATCTGTACCTTCTGGCAATGGCTGAAAATATAGCCCGGTTGCTATGTTGCTTGTTTTTCATCCGTGAGGTACTGGGTTCAAGTCCCAGCACTGCATAAGCTGGGTGTCACAGTTACAGTTATCTCAGCACTCAGCAGGGAGGCAGGAGGTTCAGAAGCTCACCCCTGGCTGGAATTTGAGGCCGGCCTGGGCTAAGGACTCTTTGTTTATTTTTTGTTGTTGTTTTCATCTTCTGCAAAGTATTTCAGAAAGAAACATCTGTTTCATAATGGCTAGTGGCTTTCACAAAAGAAGAGGAGGAGGGGGGGAGGAGGAGGAAGAAAAGGAAGAGGAAGAGAAGGAAGAGGATGAAGTGGAGGAGGAAGAGGAAGAGGAAGGACAGCAGCAGCAACAGCAACAACAACGAACATTGAAAAGGCTCACACTTCTGTCTGCAGAGCCGGGCTGCTCTGCTCCCCTGATCCCCTGACACTACTGTAGTTCAGGGCAGGGATTTTCTAGAGTAATGCTGAGGCTGGAGGTGGGAGTTTCCCTTGTGTCCTTGTTGCACTGGGACAGAGTTTGGTCTGTCTTAGGCACCAAGGAGGTTGAGGTTGCAGTGTCTGCCTGCCGAGCAGGCATTTCCCTCTAATCCCTTGCCTTGCAGTCACAGTACCCTCCAAGGTGCTGAAGCACAGTGCTGGCCAATGGTTGGAAAGTGCCCTATTTTACACAGGTTGCCACTCACTCCCTTCAAAGAACAGCATCTCCTCCCCTCTCTGCTCTTTCCTCACAAAGAGCCACAAAGGAGAATTAGCAAACCATCGTCCTGTCCACCTTGGCTACTGACACTGCAGGGCTGGAAGACTGTGCTAGAGGCTTTGGCTCATCGGTTGCCATTTATTAAGTCATTTATAAGTGGTTATGGAACTACCATCTCAATAAAGCCTGGGACTACCACATGAGATAATGCTTATGACAGCAACACAGAAAGCATGGAGGGCTGTTTAATGCAAAGGTCACTACACTCTTGCTAATCTTGCTCTGGAATAACCCTCTGAAGTGTGGCTGACCCAACATGCCCATGGCACCTCCTGGTGGCCCAGCCCTGATGTGGCATCTTCTCAGGGCTCCCCTAGTACCCCCCTGCCCCGACTGTAGACAATTAGCCAAGCAAATATACTTACTCCCTTCACTCTGGCTGTCTTTGTTCGAGTTGTAGACCTGAAAAATAGAAATAGAAATTTACTTTGTGTGCATTTTATACCAGCCTACAGACTCACTGCAGAAGACGTGAAGATGGAAGGCGATCCCTGCTCCCTGCCCCCAGTTAGGAACGCTCTCAGCAATGACTTGACCCCAGCATGCACTTAGCTGCTCACAAATAGCATGGGACAGAACCCCCTGTGGAACTGTACAGTGTGTGGGTAGTGTGGCGATAGTGGGCTATCTCAACATTTTTAAATGCCAAATAAACTGGTTTGTATATATACACTAGAGGAAGTCAAATGAAAGTTAGTTACAGATCGTTAAGCATTAACTGCACACAAGACAATGTCCTCGGCATTTCACAGAAATGATCTCCATCTACACCACAGCCATGCTTGGCAAGAGCACTTGCTACCACTGCTGTACAGCTGGAAAATGTGAGGCTCGCAAAGTTGAAATGGGGTTTCACAGCTGGTTAATGGCAAAGTGTAGACGAAGGAACATTATAAACTGTTGAGTGCTGACCCTGGGGGTGAGACCAGTCTCTCTGTATGTAGATTAGAATTTTATAGTGAGAAGCTATCCCATTTACAACAAAACTTCTTAAACAGTTGATAGAAATCATCTGAGAGACAGTGGTCAGATGGTAAGAAAGGAAGTTTCTCACTAGAGAAGAGACAGCGGTATACTACAAAAGCCAGAAAGATGTTCCGTAAAGGTCAAGATTGTAAACAGTAAGTAGTAAAAAGTGCCAAGAGGCACTAAATATCAGGAGAGAAAGCAAGTTCTTACAAAACTAAACATGCAAACTTTTTGTAAAAACTGTCTAATGGGGTTGGGGATTTAGCTCAGTGATTAGAGCGCTTGCCTAGCAAGCGCAAGGCCCTGGGTTCGGTCCTCAGCTCCGAAAAAAAAGAAAAAAAAACTGTCTAATTAGCAAAACCAACATTTTTTGCCTCTGCTGCAAACAGAGGCTGGCATTCCACTTCTCTGGGATCCAATGACAGGTCTCTATCACTTGTCAGTTGCAAAAATTATTCTTCAAATATCACATGCGGTCCATGGACTGCATAAAAGCAAAGGGTGGGCTGGTCTTGGCTGCCGGCCACAGACCGCCTATTCCTGAAGTGCCATTGCTATTTATGACAAGTAGGGTGAAACCTCTACTTAAGAAAACAATCCCAGTGCCAAATCTGCCTGTGTAGGTATGGAAAGGCCTGGGAGGAAGCCGGCATCCTGACTTAAATATCTACCTATCTATTCAACCATCCCTGGAGTGCTGACAGTCACTCTCAGCTGAGAAACACTTGTTTAGCCCCTAAAAAGACTAAACAAAGCATTTCTGAAAATTTAGCACTAACCCCCCCCCCAAGATAAATTTTCCACCAAGAAATTTAGAGGGTTGGCTGGTCAAGAACAGGGCAATGGGCTCAAATGGGCCACAACGCTGGCCTTACCTTCTCTGAACATTCATGCCTCTGTCTAGGAGTTGTCCGAGAATGTCAAACCCCAAATCCAAGAGATCATCCTTCTTGATTATATATCACATATATTATTATATTTATTCCCTATAGAAGACTAAAACAACATGCTACAAGGCCACTTAAAGATCAGAGGACAAGCATAGGAAGAACTTTAGAGCTTCAAAAGGATGCTCTAACACCTCAGTCTCCACCAGTGCACACCAAGTCCGAGAGACAGGGCATCACAAGAATGGCTTTGGCCTGGACTTTGCCACTTTTGCCTGGATCCTATTAGTTTATCTCAGAGATGGGGGTGGTAATAGTTGCTTTTATGCCCCCCCCCCTGCCTACCATGAACATCCAGTGAGATTATGTCCGGAGGAGTAGACTGTGACAGCTCAAGACAAATGAGGGTGCTTTAGCCTGTATTTCTGTCAAAAAGAATGGCTCATCCTTCACAGACTCTGGGGAAGACAAAATCCCTCAAAGTCTAGGTGAAGGCCACCATGAAGGCCACCACAGAGATTGTGCTAGTTCCCATCTGAAACAAAGCTGCAGGTGGCTCTCTGAGCAGCGTCCATTACTGGGATAAATGAAGTATCTGGACTGGATCAGCTTTTGCTAATGAATCTCCATGGCTCGGCACAAAGGTGCCAGAGGGACTTGGAGAGCAGCAGGGACTCTAGGTAGCCGAATGCCATGTCCTTTGGCTTTGATGAGTTTGATTCAAGTGGTTATCAAATAAGGAATACTGGTTTTGAAACTTTTCCAGTCCTCTGTAACTCTTTTGCTTGTGTTAATAAATATTTATCGAGTTCCTGCAACAGCCAGGCAATGATTTCGGTGCTGCAGATAAAGATGGGCAGCATCTAGGAGCTCTCCTCACATGGAACTTTCCTACCAGTGAAGAAAACAAATTTGCAAATATGATTCTTTCAAATATTGACAAGTACAATGGAGATTGTGGGTCTGGTATGGGGGATGATCTCCTGGAGAGAAAATATCTCCATGAGTTTAGGTGATAAAACAGAAAGATCTAAGTACTCATGTCCAGCTAGTCCTGCCTTACAGAGGAGGAACCACTGCAAGCCATGCAACCACGAGGACTAAGGGCAAGGCTGTGAAGTACAACCAGGTCTTACCAGGGCCTTGCTCAGGGAGTGAAATGGCTAGCCAGGTATTATCCAGAACCAGCGACCCATCCCATCTACACTCAATAACCTTGGAAAGCCGAGTAAGGGCAACATGGGAGGAGACAGCATTTTGGCAAATTTGTTTGCTTTTCCTTCCAGCCTGCCTTGATCACTGCATTTCTCCAATTCGATCCAAAAAGTCTATCCAAGAGAAACTTGTTCAAATTGTAAAGGTAAAATCCAAAATGAATAGTGAAACTCAGGACTTTCAGCTCTCCTTAATTAAGCGGCAAAAGCATGCCAAATTACTTTCCTTTCAGGTCTCTGGAGTCTCAGGAGACCCCTGCCTGGAACCCCCAAGCATGCTGAGCTGGAGAGGTGTGATCAATGAGCCAGAGACACTAGCAGAAGCATGTGTGCCCCATCCTCCAAGGCCACGCCATTAATCTCTGTCTAGGTGAACGAGCCAAATACAGTGGGTTTTGAAATCAGGCTAACACCCGTCCTGCCAGAACTATGTGATTACTCGACCCAACAAGGTAGACCACGGCAGGCGGCAGCCTCACGATAGCTAACGACTTGGAACAGCACTATAGAATGGCTTTGCATCCCAAGGTCTCCATCGTGACAGCATCCAATGCTTGAAAGGCCAAGCTTTGGTGTCGCTGTCATTGTACATGTATGAGACCTGATGATAACGATGATTAGGATGACGATGACCGTGACAACAAAGTTAAAGTGATATCAAGGGCATCCAGAACACGTGACTCATAAGAACAGTGATTTACTGCTGAGTCAGAGAAAGATGAAACTGGGAATGCTCTTGAGACTCCGGCCTGATATAACCACTGCCTGCCCATGCATCCCACTGGCTGCTAACGCAGAAATGACACTGCATGTCCTCTCAGAAACAGAGAGCTCCGTCTGTGATAATCACCATGCCGGCAAGGCAGGACTTTCTCACAGACACATGGCCCTGCAGGTGCCCCTCTCCTTACCCAGAAACTACAATGGGGGAACAATTTAATACATCACAAGATGCAGAAAGTGTTCATGTGCTTTCTCTGCCACGAATGTGATTTGGCAATTGATTTTCTAAGCTGCTGAGCCGACTCAGTCCACGTGTCCTAGAGAACTTTTACAAAATGCATGCACTCATTTGGATTCTCAGAATCTGTGAGTAACCTTTTGGTACCATTATCTAAGCCATATTGAGAAAGCATAGACAGGTACTTCTTTAAAATATATATAAATGAAGGCATATAAAAAAGTAATTTGATAAACCAATCTGACTTTTCCCTTGGCTGCATAGCATTAGCACTTGACGACACTCATTAGTAAAAACTCTATACAAAAAAGACATTAGAGAAATAGGCTCATAGGCAAACTTATTTAAAGCTATTATTTCAACCAACACAGTCAACCCCTGGGGGCTGTCAGGGACTGTGCCAGCAACCACAGAGCATACACGAGCTGGACTGAGGCCTCCAGCACATATACGGTAGATGCGCCGCTCAGTCTCCATGTAAGTACCCCAACAGCAGGATCAGAGACTGTTCCTAAAGCTATTGCCCATTTGTAGAAGCTGTTCCCCAAATGGGCTTCCTTGTCTGGCCTCAGTGGGAGAGGATGTGCCAGACACTGCAGAAACCTGATATGGCCGCATCGGGGGATACCCAAAGGGAACCCTAACCTCTCATAGGAGAAGGGAAGGATGATGAGGACAGGGAGTCTGTGAGGAGGAACCAGATGAGGGGGACAGTAAAATGAATGAATGGATAGATAGATGAAAAGACAATTCAAATATATTTTTTTCATTATTGAAAAATACTATTGTTTCTACATGAATTACATTGTTTTACCTAAACTCAGTCCCAAACTCTGATTCCTTGAGGCCTCTTCCAAGTAACCTAAGGTATATGAGCTTGTCCCACCTGACTGTCCCCTGATATACTACTGTGGGGACACAATAAACAAGGTATGAGTCAACATCTTTGAACAGTGCTCTGGAGGTTCTGTATCACTGGACTACAGTACTATATCATGTCTGTGCTACCCTAGTGCTGTTGATCCTCTGCTTTACGTCCCGCATACTACAATTACACATATGCCCTGGCTTGAACTTGTACTTTTATGTTATTTCCCCCTCAGTGGTAGCAAGTTTGAAGTAATCTGCTGTCGTTCAAACTCCAGCTTTACCATTTGCACACACATCACTATATATTCCTGGGCCCCAGTCTTGTTATCTGTAAAAGGGGAATACTAGGGGCTGGAAAGACGGTGCAGCCATTAAAAGCACTTGCTCATCTTGAAGACCTGTATTCAATTCCAATTTGCAGTGCCCATTATGGTAGCTCACAATGTCTGTAAATCCAGTTCTAGGGGATCTAAGACCCTCTTCTGACCTCTGCAGGCACCAGGCATGCATGTGATACACAGACACACATGCAGGCAAATTACTCATTCACATAAAATAAAATTTTTAAAAAAAGAAGAATTTTTGGAGGTGAATACTAATCTCACCAACCTCTTAGGGTTTTGTGAGAATTTAGTGAAAGAACACTTTACCCAAAGAATACAAATCTGATTGGGCTCAGAGCCTTCTACAAAGGGCACTGCCAGCAAGCATCACCATTACCCTCCTTCTTTTTACATGTTCTGCTTAAAACAGACAAGCAAACATGAACCGTCTCTCCTATGAGCGAAGTTATTACTTATGGCTAAGGAGAGAGTGCAGTTTGAGTTATCTGGTAAACAATGTTATATACATAACAGACACTAATTAAAAAATGTAGAGAGAAAGAGACCATCTAAGGTCAAATTTTAAGACAACTATTCTTTATTCTTTTACACAGCTTTCCAAGTTAAAATAACCACCACCCAGCATCATTTTTTTTCTTCCACCTGATTAGATAGCAGGTCCTGAGGTCAGCATTTGCATGAGTTGATGCACTTCATCCTTCTGAGCACACAGGGAACCACCACTGGAGCTACTGTACAGACTCACACAGGCTCCTTACCATCTCAAGCTAATACAGCCAGTGAGTTACAGAACCAAAATAAAGTAAGGCCAGGTCTTCTACAGTAAAGTCTGCACTCAGCCAGCCGTAACATCGACATGCAGTCCAGCTTAGCAAATAGCTCAGCAATTAATAGAGAGGTGGGGGTTAATAGTAATTAGCATCCCAGCAGTGTGACCATTATGTAATCACACACTTTCCACCCATTTAAACATAACAGTAATTTTACAAACCTCCAATTAGTACAAGTGTTGCAATAAATAATGAAAACCACAACCAACCTGAGGCTATCTAGGAAAGTCCTTCCTAAAAATGATGAGCACACAAAGAAAGCTGGCCAGCAATGGCCAGAGGAAGATACAGAGGGATTCTCAGCAGAACGACTAGACACAGAACATTTTCGAGACTTGTAATGTCACCCTTGAGAAGTGACCAGTCAGGCTCCATGAATTTGTGGGATGTCACCCATGAAATCCCAGAAAGACAGGAATTGTTTGAGCTAGGGAGACTTCTCTGTATAGGGGTGGCCACATGGAGAAATGTTTAAGGAATAGCCATGCCTGAAGCAGGGGTAGATAAAGCCTGTTTGAGTAGCTTAGAATAAAGAAGGATGGCTCGCTACTAGAAAAGACAGAGCTTAGAAATGGGACAGATTCCTGCCCCACTTCCATAACAAATGTGCCTCTCATTCCTTCGGGCTGAGTGACAGACATGTTCAGAAAGCAGAAGGAACTGGCTCTTGCTTCTCTTCCAGTCCTCAGTGGGCAACCTACCCTTGACTTTCCTACTCCAGAGCTACAGTATTGCATTCACTGTCTCAGGGTGACTCTCTCAAAAGTAAAGCCAATAAAAACATATTTGACAGTACTTTGCAAAAATCTGACCTTGAACAAACATCAAATCTCAGCTCTTGCATTGCAGAACTATACATAAATAGGGTCCAGTAGCTAGCATGCAGCAGGCTGCTCAAAAAGCATTAATTAGGAGGGTAGGTTTTAAGTACAAGGAGTGAAAAGAAACTGATTCCCCCCTCCCCTAATCCCTGTTAGAGTTGACGAGGATGGAGTTTTATCTAGACCTAAAAAGCAAGCCAGGTCCCCATTTCCTGGGGACGGTGTCTCATTCTTCTGGAAAATTCTCTAGGAATCTTTACTTGATAGGAGAATGTAAATATAGAACTCCGTACTTATTGCAAGAAAATAAAAAACAGGCTTTTCTTTTTGGCTTAACTCAAAGTTATCAAAATCCCTTCCAAAGCTATTTACTCTCTATGGCTCATTGCTTCATGTTGGCTCTACATCCTGCAGGTGACAAATGGAGCAGAGGGTTGTAGAGTCCAAAGTGCCACTGGGGAGCTCTAGGATGAGGTCTGAGAAAGGGGCTGTCTGCAAGTCAGTGTTAAGTCCCCTTTCCTATAAGCAACTCCGGACTCAGGCAATCTCACAAAAGTAGCACAGCAAAAGGTAGACCAGATGTCTGGACTACTTCAGCCATGGAAAGTCTGGTAGCAACCCCTGAAGTTTTTTTGTACATTAATACAACAGCACATGATGCATAAATCTTGCTGTTTGCTGTTCATTGTGATTATGACAAGGACAATGAGTAGAAAAATAAACTTAGTTTTCCATTTATTCAAGCATTATCAGCTAACTTAAACCTTCAGAGACGCCCCCCCCCAAAAAAAGGCTTTTCTCTTTAAATTATTCCTCAGCCACATTAAAACAAATAGTACCAAATAGTACCTGCAGCTCCCTACTGCTCAGTATTGTACTCTTCTACTTGGTTTCATTTTAATATCCTGAGAGAAACCACAGCCCCCAAGTCCAGATGTTTTACATGGGGCAGAACCTGACTGAATCTTCAGGCCCAGCCATGTGAACCAGACTCTAAAATCTACTGCATGGGATTAATAGCAAGTGAAATCCAGCCAGTAGTATTTGATCTTACTATTTAAATAATAATAATAACAACAACAACAAGAAGAAGCATTGGAAAGGAGGGCATGCTACATTGCTAAAAGAACTAGATACATATCTAAAGCTGTATGGACAACCCCACCATCATGGAAGTGAAGCATAAGTAAAATGGGCCAGGCAAAGGTAAGAGAAGCCACAACGTGAAGGGACACTGGATTCCAGTATCATTTAAACCTATTCATCTAAACATGCACAGGGGTCATTCTTGATCTTTCCACAGTGAACCAGGAACATCTCAGTTCTTTTCAAAATTTGTGACCCCTGACTTACAGCCAAGAGTAATGGGACAAAAACAAAGCAACAACAAAGCCCACAGGAGAAAAATGTTCCACTGCTATCACGTATCTGGAGCTAATTTCTTGCCCCATTTCTTTCTCTATTGCCCTAAATCATATTTTCTTTGACTTCTCACTTGGACTTTGATATGGGCCTTCCCTCAGGACTTACTGATTCCATTGTCTCTGTCACTATTCTAACCTGAGGCACATATCACTCTTGTAAGATGTTTCCCTAAGCCACAGTTTTGGTTGAAGAAAAGTCTTCAAGATGTCACAGTATCAGTGTTCAAATCTCCAAGGGTTGTTGTGTGGAAGACAGAGAATACTCACCTCCCCAATGAAATGAAGGTGAAGAGAAGGCAGTGTGCAAGCTGATGGTACAGAGCTCTTCATGTCTGCTATGGCACTGGGGCTAACGTGGTGTCACTCCTAATGGAGTGGGCTTGTCTTCATTTAGAGGCAGTCCTTGGTATTCCTGGGCCTGATGCATATTAATGCATTTGGGAGAGTTAATCGTGATATAGGTCTTGGGCAAATTCCAGAACAGGGGGGAATTAGTTTTGGTGAGGCAGTTAGGTGGTAGATGTGGACTGTGGGCTGAAGAGACTTCACAGTAATGCCTGGCTCTACCTTCGAGCTCTGTGCCCTCGGATGATCATCTGACATTTCTGCTTTCTCATTGTGAAGTAGAGCTAAGTAACAACACTTTATGAGAGCATTGTGAGAATCAAAACTAGCTCTCCTGCAGCCTGAAGGTGCTCTAAATGTTATTTTCCTTTGCCTACATTTTCCACAAGGCTCCTGACTCCCTTAAGAGTCACAGACTACCCTAATGGCTCCCTTCTTTGACCTCTAACCACATGTACAGTCAGTTCTACAGAACTTAACACTTCCAAGTACAGACTTTCATTCTTCATTGTTTCCATTCTCCTTTGAGGAGATCCTTCTACTGTCTGTATGAGAAGTCAAGTAGGAGGAAATGCACCAAATACAGTGCCAAGCATAGACCAGTGTCCAAGAAATTATTTATAATTAGAGGAAAGGGGGGTGGATTAAGACACAAGATGACATTCCTCCCTTGGGGTCCTTCTCTTAGGCTCAGAAGCAAGACTTGAGGAGCTGGGCGAGCAGGTTTTCTCTATGTCAAAGCCTTTCCTTTTTAAGTGCAGTTGGCACTTGGGCTTCTCAGAGTGAGACATCACCATTTAAGGTGATATAATTTCCAAAGGAGAGGTGGGACGGTGCCCCCTAGGGCACACAGATAGCAAGTGACTACCAGGGCCTAGGGATAAGCTAGGTCTTTCTTTCCACTTGTTTCTAATTCTCGTGATTTAAGCATGAGGATAAAGTCTGTGGTTATTTACCCTGAATGCTATATGTACACCTCTCCCCACACCACCTAACCCCCGGGCTTTGATTTGTGTGCTGCATAAACACTGTTGCCATAGTTATAATTCAGGAAGCTTTGTTGTTTGACCTCAGGAAAAACTTGATCTCAAATCAGGATAACACCACAGCAGACCATCAGGAGGTAGGCACTGCCAAATTCCTTCAAGCTTCTAGAAGGAACTACTGTATTTCGGGCAACAGCAGAGGAAACAGTGTGCTGCAGTGTTATGCAATTTCCTTGCACTTCATATTCAGAAATCCTAAAAACCCCTGAACAAGCAACTTCCCTAGCTTTCAACGGAAGATCGGCATCTTAGCCAATATAAATAAAAACTGGTTGCAAAGGAAGAAAAAAGAAATCTGTGTTCAAGTCAAGAAAGGATTTCAGTGACAATGTAAAGGCAGCAGAAAAAGCACAAGCTGAGCCCTTCCTTGCCTCCATGTGACCTCCATGTGGCATGGAAAGGAGTGGAATCACCCCAGGACACCCACACATCTGGGACGAAGCCCCGCCCTGGAGACAGGCCCAGTCCCCGGCCACCCAGCCCCATGCATTCTTTTTTTGGCAACTATACTCTGTCCTCCTCCATAAACCAACCTCCTCCAATGAATGCCTGCTCAGAATGTACAGTCAGTGTGGCCAGTAATGGACTCCATTAGATCCCAACAACTTACTATGGGAATTCTAACACACAGGAAAGGCTAGACAGGTGAGAACACACCCACACCCTACACTTGTGGTTGTGCAAATTCTGCTTCATCTGCTTCGACCCACGGTCATCACAGAGCTGTAGATCCCTTGATGAGCACTGAGGTGAGTAATTGGCATTACAACACTCCAGTGTGCATGTTATTTACTAAAGTTTAATAGTCTTCAATCTTTTAAAATAAAATTGACAAGTTAAGAGATACACTTTTCTTAAGTATGGCAATCATAAATTGTGACAATTTTATATATCCATGTAAGCTAAGCCACTATCAAGACAGGAACATTTTCATCATCTCTAACATGAGTTCTCTCAGGACACTACCAAGAAACCACCCCCCACCTCCCAAGTTAACAGTCCTCTCCATCAAACACACACACACACACACACACACACACACACATACACACACACACACACACACACACACACACGAGTGTGTTGTTTTGCTCTGTCATAAAACTGGAACCACACATCATATATTCTTGGGTTATTTTGTTTCACTCTGTAATCTTTCTGTGATTTATCCATGCTATGGTATGAATCAATATTTTTACACCAATTCTGCTGAATATTTTATTATTGAATATATCACCAGTTTTTTTATGTTTGTTTGTTTGTTTATTTGTTTTATGGCGTTGCTGTGCACTAAGTCTGTGTTTAGGTATCATAAATAAGACCACTTCAATTATTTTTCTGCAAGTATTTTTGAGAGCACACATATTCATTTTTCTTGAATATCCAAGAGTAGATCTGGTGGATTCCAGGTTATAATATTGTTTGTTATTATCAAATAGGAAAACTTTCTCCAGTGTGGCTGTATTGCTATCTACCACTTGAGTGTCCATGGCAGTTTTAGCCTTTTCTGTGCACTTCCCTGAGGTTTATAGCAAGCACTTTTCATGTACTTTTTCAGTATTCTTGCCTTTTTTTCCATGATGTGTCTTCAAATCTTCTGTCCATCTTTGAATTGGGTTGTTCTATTTACTGCAGAGTTTTACAAACTCTCTGTATACTATGGACTTGCATTTGTGTAGTGTATATTTTACCAACACTTGCTACCATCCTGTAGGTTAGCCTATGAATTTCTTAATGTCGCCTTTTGATAGACACAAGTTTTTAATTTTAAGGAAGCCAATTTTTGGCAGGCTCCCTGTTTTCTGTGCCCTATGAGAAACATTTGCCAATCTAATAATACTAAGATCTCGCTGTATTTCCTTCTAATGACTTTTTACTTTTGGCCTTTATGCTTAGGATCTATCTTGAATTAATTCCCCCTTAGTTACTGAAGTTTGTAAATACAGCTCAATAGCTCACTTGAAATTCTCTGGCTTAAAAATAAAACTTGAGTTTGAGCATAGTGATGCACACCTTTAATCCTAGCACTTAGAGGGCAGAGGCTGGTAGAGCACTGCAAATTAGATGTCATACATCTATACAGTGAGTTCCAGGCCAGCCAGAGCTACATAGTGAGGCCCTACCTCAAAAAACTACAAATAAATAATAAAACGTCAGAGATAAGAACTAACCTATTTAGCTTCTCTTTTCCTTTTCTCTCCTGCCTCCCCTTCTATCTCTCCCAGAAAGTTATATAACTCTGGAACACATTCATAGAAGCTTTAGCAACTCCCACAACAGTGCAAGAAGTTACTTACTCCCTACTACCTCAGCTTACAGAACAAAGGGTAAGCTAAGCCACACAAGTGCTCGAGGCTAATTTTCAGGATGCCCTTTTGACTACATGGCTACCTGTAGTTGTGGTCTGGAGGGAGTTGGCATGTTTGGTGGTCTTGATCAGTGAGCCACTAACTGACTCCGAGCCCTGTCTCTGAAGCTTATTTTCTTATTTTACTTATGCATCGAAGGGGACCTTAAAATGGGCCAACTCTGATATTCTAAATCATCGTGTCCTGTTGTATTTAATATCCCATCATCAAGAATGGATCACTTTAAGTTTTAGAGGGCTCTCGATGCACTTTGAAAGTTTTATATTGCACTGGGAAGGCAAACCATTTCCCACCAGCAAACAGCTAAGTTGGGATTTGCTAGCGACTGGTTAGGAAAGAAGAGGAACAAGGAGGAAGAAAGGGAGGCTGGGTAGAGACTGCTGACCAAAGACCACTAAATTTGCCAAGCCATGTGAATCAAACAGATCGGGGGCAGGACTGCAAACTTGAACAGCCACTATTTTAATCAGTGTAGCTGTTTCTCAGGATGATGGAATCAATCTATACCAAGATCCAGATATATCACTCTTGAGCATCTATCCGAAGGAAGGACACTTCCTCCTACCTCAAAGACACTTGCTCAGCCATGTTTATTGCTGCTCTCTCGTGACAATCAAAAAACTGAAAACAACCTGGATTTCCACCAAGAGACGAATGGATGAAAATGTGATACATGTATACAATAGAACTTGGCCATTAAAAATGGAATTATAAAATTTTCAGCTAATAGATGGAACAAGAATTTCATCCTGAGTGAGCTAACCCAGTAAGACAACTATGGTATATATTCACTTATATGTATGTATTGGCTGCTGAGTCACAGGCAAGATACGACCCATAGAAGCATAGATGTTAATTACGTAGTAAGGGACTATAGGGGGAGGAGTAGATCTCTCTTGGAAGGGGAAATAGAATAAATAGTTATGGATGGAGAGAGTCAGGAACTGGGATGGGAGGATCAAGCAGGAATGGACAAAGGCAGGAATGTGAGGACAGACAGCTAAAATTCAAAGGCCATTTGAGTGGTAGTGTGGAAACCTAATCAGTAGAATCTTCTTGAAATATATACATATAAGAAGGCAATCTAAATGAAATGGCCAAATAACAGAGGAGACAGAGCCACAGCTAGAAATATGTCACCAATTGAAGCTTCCAGTACTGGGAATTAAGTCATTAGCTAAAGGGGTCCCATGGGGAGCTCCAAACAACCTGGGTGTTTGTTGAGGCTACAGGTTGTTCTCTACAAACTAACAGCAAAGCCCTGTTGCTGAAGATAACTCCTATATAACTCATTGATCGTGGAAAGGTTGAGCTGTGGCCTAAATAAAGCCTTCACTCCCATGGCCAGCGTTCTTGGTAGTGGAAGGCACTCTGCACGCTACCAAAGAAGAAATATAAACAACCCAGCAAAAATTCTTTCAACCTACAGGGGTGTCCTGCCTGCAAGATATGCTACTGTAATTACAGCACAAAGCTTGTGAGAGTAGCCAACCAATCTGATTTGACTTAAAACCTACTCCAGGAGATGGAACCCATACCTGACACTACTTAGGTGCCCAAGAAATTGAGACTAGATAGACCAGGAGCCTAGGGGAAACTAAAACACTACTAATTTAAAAAAAAGAATATTATAAAATGACTCCTAATGACATACTGCTATACTCATAGTCAGTGCCTTGCTCAGCCATCTTCAAGGAATCTTCCTCTTGCAGCAGATGGGAATAAGTTTTAGAGACCCAAAGATAGACTTAATGTAGAGGGTGAGAAACTAGAAACACTGGGCTCTTCTTAGAAACACCCTCGAGGCTAGAGAACCACCCTATCCCAAAGGAAGAGGTGATGGAAAGAGTAAATGAGACAGAGTGGATGAAGGACGCCAAGGAAATGAGGCCTTCTAAACACAGCGGGACTGACAGAGATGTAAATTCACAGAGACTGTGTCCACACACTCAGGGCCTGCAAGGGTCTGCACCAGATGGGAGCCTAGAGCTAAAAGGAGAACTAGACATGTTCTCCCATTCCTAACCCAGAAACTATCTCCAATCAATAACCACTTGCAAATGAAAATTTAGTTTCCTCCAAAGGAGTCTCACTGGGAAACAACTTTTAAAGGTAGGCCACATACCCAACAGCAGATGGCCAACAGAAAAAGAACTCAATGACATGGTGGGAGGTTCTTTGTCTCATAATGTCATGTCAGGCCTTCTTATCATTCTTTTAACTTTATATTTAGATGATAATGATGATGATTACTATTAGTATTAATTTACCCTACAGGTCCTTTGTGTATATAATATGGCTTCTGCTTTTGCATTTTATGGGATTCCTAAGTGTATAAATAAATGTTTTTCTGTGTCTATATGTTTCTTGTGCCTTTTCTTGGGCTCTTTGTTTTGTATCACTCTGATTTCTCTTTGTATTTTATTTTATTATCATCCAGAAGATATCTGTTTATTTTCTATACAGAGAAAGAAAGAAAGTGGATGGATCTGGATGGTAGAGGAAGTAGCAGGAACTGGGAGGAGTAGAGAAAGGGGAAACTATAATTATAATATATTGTATGAAAAATATATTTTCAATAACCGAAAAAATAGCAGACCTGGATGGAAGAGGCCTTCACAAAGTTCACATTGAGAGTACAAAGTAGGGACCCTCCAGAAAGCTCAACATGTTAAAGCGCTTACCACAGAACCCTGGCATCCTGAGTGCACTTGCTGGAGCCCACCATGGAAGCAATGACTCAGACCCACAAATTTGTCTTCCATCTACCACATGCGCACCCACATACACGTAGTAGATCGTTGTTCCTAATGTTTTGGTTATAATATTTTCATTAACTGGTCAAAACAAAGCCTTATTTTCTATGTGTTTCTGCTTAAAGGCAGCTAATTAATACATGCTTTTTGTTTGTTAATGTCAAATTCACAGCCAGCAACATACTAATTGCCAAGCAAAGCTCATCC
Source organism: Rattus norvegicus (assembly GCF_021556685.1). Taxonomy (NCBI): domain Eukaryota; kingdom Metazoa; phylum Chordata; class Mammalia; order Rodentia; family Muridae; genus Rattus; species Rattus norvegicus. The sequence continues at coordinate 31,160,740 of NC_141551.1, read as the reverse complement.
AAGGTGTACTTGCGTATGATGTCAGAAGCCTCAAAACAGCCTTCTTCCACTCCAGGACCATAAGAGCACTTGAACAGTATGCATAAGAGGCCAACTTAAATGAAAACATCACCAGGAGAAAGCATGGACATTTTTTAAGTGCCACTAAATGGACCAGAAAAAGGACAATTATCTCCAGGTGGAGAGCTGAGAGCAGAAAATAAAGTATCATCTTATACAAGATGGGGACATGCCCATTGGAGAAATCACATCTCATCAGCCTACACATGCCTACCCAAAAGATAGCACAAGAACTGGCTTCACAGTCATGAACAATGGGAACAACTGTGCATGTGTGGCTATAACTACGAAGTAGACTGTGGCATTATATAGGTTCATAAATATACCATGTAAACATATATTCATAAAGGCTTTGAGAAGACAGCTACATTCATACTCTCAAACACTATCTTGTGTCTGTTTTTGTGAGATTGCAAAAGGAGCCAAGTAGTTCCAACAGGATAACATGTATACTCCACTTCACTATTTTCTAGATGGTTGTACCAATTTCTGCTCCAAACAGAGAAGTATTGTGAGAGTTACATTGACCACTCCTTAGAAATTCCCAAAGCTTCCTCCTCAGACCTCTTATCTCTCCCTCCTAGAGAGATCTAGACATTTCACAGATTCTCGCAGCTCCCACCATGGGTGATTGTACACAGATACTGTCTCCCTTCCAGACCTGTGATTCCAAACCCCCCTGCTCACTTCAGCAAACTGGAAATTGCCCTCAATCGCAAACCCTACTTCTAAGAGTAGCACATTGCAGCTCATATGTCAAGCCCCTCATTACCCTACCCGTGACACACAGATAGTGTCATCTAAGTAAAGGAATTAGAGAGTGGCAGCAGAGTAACAGGCTGTACCTGGCACTTAGATGCTACAGAAAGAAGCTCATTCACCATCACCGACCCCATCTATGGCACTGCTTTTCCCCAGTGACCTGAACCTGAAATTTCCAAGTCCTGCATCTTTATTTCCACCTCAAATTGAATGACCATAACTGGACTTTGCCTTTGACCTAATGGTCAAAGGCACTTAGTCTGAAATCCCAGGTTTCCCACACAGAAGAGAAGCATCATGGGCTTGACATCCCACAATTATCATTTCCTTCCTGCCCCTCCTGGTCTTGACACTCCTCATGTGATTACAACTCTGAAATCACTTTTGTTCAAAACCTTTCCTGGTCTTATACCTCAGAGTATAATATCCAGACTTTTCTGTGAGGCCTCTGACAAGTTGACCTCACTTTCTCTGATGTGGCTTCTCAATTTCACCTAATAAACAGCACTGTGCAACTACTGGCTATTTTGTAGTCTTGCTCCATTATTTCCTACAAATCTTCATTTCTACCATCTTGCTAAGAAAGCTCTTCTGTCCTCTGTTGCCGGGGTGCACCCCCTTCAGCACCCTGCTTGTGTATGCTTCTGGAATGCTGTCTTTGGCTCCACAGTCTCAGACCACCTCTTCATTTTAGTACACTGTGTACATGACTAAGAGTGATCTTCCACTCTGAAATAAGAGCAAACCAGTAGATTATCCCTACATGCCCCCGAAAGACCTTGCACATAGTAGGTATTTATCAGACATTAGATGGATGACAAAATGAACCAAGGACCCAGAAAGTGCTAAATATGCACAACCCAGGATCTACTTAACATTAACTTTAAAAGGTGCCAATCCAATCACCCTAAGCAGTTATGTAATTTAAAATGAACTTAGGACTTAAAGGAGCACTTCAAATCTGGGAAAAGCAAACTGCCATCTGCCTACCGGCATTTTAAGTACTAAACTGCTCACTTACAGCTGTGTTCACACCAAGTAAATTAAGCATTCCGGCAGCAGAGCCAAGCACAGAATGGGAATTCCAGTAGTGCCAGCCTCCTGTCAGGCATAAGCAGAGCAGGGCTTCTCATAGTGTGACCACTCACAGGTTCTACAATTCAGAGGCTGTCACATGTCCCAGGAGTGCGGCAACTCATTCTGATCCCAATCAGGGTTCATTTCAAGCCACATGAAATAATGAACTATTCAATAAACAGGGTTGTGATGTCAACAATCATTTGGGGGAAGAAAAAAGGGAAATCCTGCCTTCCTTTATACTCTGATACCAAAATAGAAACCAGGTGCACATTCGTTTTAGAGTGGGGATTCATTCAAGGAAAGACAGAGAAAATGAAGTCACTCCCGGCTTTACATAAAGTGCCTTATAATAAATATGAGACAGGAAAATGGACCCAAAGAGAAAATGTAGACAAATGGCAAAATTGCTTGCAGAGAAATAGTCATTAATTATTAAAATATCCAAAGTCAACAAAGAAGTCAAATTATAACACTGGTGATCATTTTCCTTTCTGAGAATAAATTACTTTAAAAGTTAGCAGTATCTGGTATGCATGTGGGCTTAAAGTAGACAGTGCTTTATGAGACTCTTTATGGAAAAGAACCTAGAGATGAGTATGTATGCTCAGCATGCAAATTAATTCTACGAATTCATACTATACAAAGAATCATACAGGGAATCCACTGAGAGACGGTGCTGGTTATCAAATACCCCCGCATAGGTATGTGGAGTGCTCTGGGATATGGCACTGGATGCATAAGTCCCCTGCATAGGAGACATTAGGTGCTCCAGAGATTGCCTTCAGTTTTTCCCAGTAGTTGACAAAGGAACCAACCTCGGAGCCATTCAGAAACTGGCTGGAGAATGGTACCCAGCTCCCTCGATATTTTATAGGTATGAAAACTAGAACAAAGACCATCTGGGAGGCTAATTCACATTAAGGTAGCACTGAGAGATTAGTCTCCAACATCAAGACATACTCATGATGTCTGCTTCAGGTGAGTCACCATTCTATTCCATCAACCACCAATGGAGTAGGCAGGGCAAGCTTTCTGATGCTGTTCTGGGAGAATGGATCCAGAAATTATAGATAGCCCTCTGGGAACTGGTCAAATCAGTCACCAGAGTTCTATGGATGTGTCACTAATGTGTGGCAGAAGTACTTCTTACTACCATCTGGGCGAGTCTAGGGAGAATCAAAGCCTGAAGTGGCCATCCTGTGAGCCATTCCGTGGCAGTCCAGACAGGTTCCAGAGCTTCACTGAGAAAGTAAGACCATGTTCCTCCTACTGCAGAAGTGGTGGGTTTAACAACTCAAGCTTGCAGTTTGGAGATAGACCCCTAACTGTAGATAGGTAGGGTCTCGAAGTTGAGGAAATGAAACCATTCCAAAGTCTCTGGATAATGAACGGTACAGCGAAGAGTCAGGTGGACGCACAGTGCAGACAGAAGAGGATGGCAGTGTGTCTGGCTGGGTGTCTGGCTGGTTCTCTGATCCTTTCTCTCCAGAGTCCTTCCTGTCCTCCACATGGGCTCCACACCCTGCCCTGCTGGGTGACTGTCTCATTCCTGTTCTGCAGCCCTGCCCACACTTGCCTGGTCAGTAGCGTTCAAACAGAAAAGACAGACACATCCCCATGCAGCCTGAACAGAGCCAGCAGCCATGTGTAGGGACCACAGTCCTAATCTCACTCCACTATTCTGAGTCACAGGGATAAGCAAAATGAGTGTCCTCATTAAGAAGGAGCCCACACTTTACGGCCAGTGCAGGCATTCCCGAGAGCTCCAGAGCTGAGCAGGCCTGGGCGGGCGGCCAGCCATCTGCTCCAGCAACTTATTTAACTTGCTGGGGTTTCCACCTTCGCCTTGAGGGAAGAGAAGGGAAGTCCAAAGCAGGAAACATACTTATACCTAGCCATCACTCCACCATGCCTGAACAGTCTGCTAGGCATGTGACCATGGGGTTTTTTTCAGCTTCCAAGTCAGGAACAGGCTGCTTACAAACAGCAGCTAGGGAAAAGGCAGCTTGTGGTCAAATAGACTTGAGAAAAGATTACTGAAGAGCTAAGAGTTCCTTGCCTGGCAGCAAACAACACTGTAACGTGCGAGCGGCCCAGGACAGAAAGTGGGAGCTGCCTTCTCAGTAAGGGACTGCTGAGGTTGAAGGGGCAGTAGAGAGGGCCAGGCTGGTGCCAGGTGTGAATGACACACATCTTCTACCCACCCAGGAACAAGGCATCTCAACAGTGACTGGGGACAGTTCTGGTCAAGAGGCAAGAGAGCAGAAAGGAAGGAGCAAATGGTTCTTTTAAATGAAAAGACTGAGGATAGTTCTGCCCTTGAAGGAAGAAAACTGCAGTGTTTTTCATGGGCACACTCAGGCCTTCAGGACACTCAACCATCATTTACTTATATCTCAGGTTTGCTGGATTCAGGAGGTCTAGTGTCAAGTATAACCACTTATGTGCAGGCAGTAGTGGAGGAAGACTGCATTCAACTGCATCTGTGCTGCTAAAGTTCTGTAAACCTGACCAAGCAGCCAATTACATGAAAAGAGTGGATTTGTACCCAAGTTCAAAGATGCACCTAACATAATCAACGATAGTTCCTGAACATCCTCTGGTAGAAAGCCCACACTGATATTTCCAAAGCTACCATAAAGATGCCTTTTTGTAACTGGATTTGTTCTTGTCCCAACATGGTGTACATATGACATTTACTTCCCTATCATCTAAGCCTTCCTCCACCTCCCTTTACACAGCACCATCTTATCAAAAGACGAGAATACGTCATGCTTTCATTCCTACAAACAATCCATGGTTGTGCGTGGTGGAAGATGAGAGGGGATGGGGGGTGGTGCAGACTGGGGAGGCCTGGCTAGTCTGTTTCTCACTCAGCTTCTTTGCATTGCCCTCCCCAGTGTGTTGCCTGGAAAACTCTCAAAGGTTACAACAACAGCAAACTTCCTTTGTGGTACAAGGTTCTGGGATTAATGCTGCAATGGTTAGCATTTGTTGACTGCCCAGTGTGTGACAATCACTGTGTCAGGTGACTTCGCAGGTTATCTTGGGGAACTATTCTGAGAACGTCATGAAGTTAGTGTCAAAACCATCCCATCCAACAGATAAGAATCCAGGTCAAGAGCTGATTCGAATTCTCGGGGTAGAGGCCTGAGTTTAAACCATTAGTCTTGACATTAGGTTTCTGTTCTTGGCCATCATCCCATAGGTGTTTCTGTGCCCACTTTAAAGCAGGAAGGGATACTGAGTAACCCTCGCTGTGTATCTTATAGATGGCTAGATGGGGACACACAGAAATGCACGGTGCACCTTTCTCCACAAGGAGCTGATTCTTTACCAATGGAGAAGGCGAGGCAACAATGGAAAGGCAAATTTGGAGCAGCAATGCTACTGCACAAAGGGATACCCTTTCATCTAGATATACCATAGATGGACTTGGCAAGACAAAAGCTAATCCTGCCCCAATAATAAACACACATGCTCCATTATGGGAAAAGCTGCTAGAATTCAGGAACAAAAAGGAAAATATTCTCACAATTTTTGGAATCACTAAAATAAGTCCATCTGGTCAGGAGGCATGACCCATGGTCATAACCTAGTAACTCTGAGGATGATCTGCCCGCCCAGCCAGCGATGGGCTGGGGCCAGCTTTCAAGGTGCTGCCTGCTCCTTCACGATGTGGACACGGCAGAACACCTGGCACCAGGAGCTGAAAGGCACTGGTGACTACACCCTGGAACAAATGACTTGCTGACTTCCGCAGTGAACTTCTGTGGTCACGGGAGGCTGAGAGCATCTGCCTTCTGACAGGCAGAGTGTAGATTGCTTTTGCTTCCTCTCCTTACCTCCTTCTCTTTTATGTCCTAACTCAAGGATGGCTGTGGCCATCTGGAACCACAGCCTTAGAGGGAACTGAGAAGGCAAGGGGTGGTTATTAACCAGCAACTGCTGGGGTCAGCAGGGAGACCTGAGACAAACATCAGAACACTCACATCCTGCTTTGCTGACAGTACCCTAGGACCTCCAGTCAATCTGATCCAGCACACCAAGAAACCAAATCAGGACAGTTTCTCTGCCTTCTTTCTTTTCAAATTAAGGTTAAAGCATGATGCCCTGTGTATAGATAGGGTAAGGTGCTTAAAATGTGTCTGAAGTTATTGACCTAGTAACTTCATAAAACAAAGGACAATCATGAAATAAAAGAAATGGAAATGGTTTTCTCAAGGAAAACCACAACCGATATATAATTTTATACAATTTTCTTCCCCACCACCACCGGGTACCCTCTCTGAAAGTATGGTTCTTTTTGATGGCATAGTGTGAGACAATCTTCTTTCTGTCTGCAAGAATCCAGTCCCTTCCCTTTCTACTACTAACTATTCCTCAATCTCCCTTAGAATGTGATCTATGATCTCATTTCTGCCTATGTGGGCTACAACTACCCCTAGGGCCAGCACATGATTCTGATGTGCTCTCAGGCACAGTGGCTGCAGCAGGGATGAAGATGGGACCTGATGCCATTTTTCTAAGCTGTGTAGTTTAGTAGTGATGCTGTAACCGACAGAACCCCTGGTTCCGTCTACACTGTTTCTATTACAGAACTGTCTCCCCATCTACCCATCACCCACTATGTAGGATGTGCCCTCTCAAAACTGAGTGGAAATAGCTAACGGAGATTTGACCTGATCAGAGCTAGATTTACAATGTCAAGAACACTTATAGAATGAGGAAAGTTCTAGGCCTCACAGGAAAAGCAAATGTGGCATAGATCAGTGGAAATGGCTGCTTTCCGATCTTCAGGTGAAGCAGGAACGTGAGAACTGGAGGTAAGTGTGGGTGGAAAGGGGGCAAACGGGGCTCAGTAGAAGGTCTTGAAAGTACACCAGGAAATGGAGATGGAAACCAAGAGGAAACACCAGAGAAGCTCTGTAGCCGAGCAGAAGTGAGGTCACTTTCCCAAATGAAAGCCGTCCAGGTACTCCCTGTATTTGGAAATGTATGGTAATCGAGCAAGTACTCCAAGCTGGAGTTCTGTAGCTAGCAGGTTGCATCTAGAGGAGGCCCAGCTCCCTTGTCCTCAAGTGACAAAACCAGCTATAGCCAAGATATGATGACTTAAGTTCTGGAGATAGCACTCTTAAAAAAACCTTAATCAGTAAATGTAAAGATTTTTAACCTTTGAAAGAGAAACCATTACATACACAGTGTTTTTCTGAGCATCCTTTTCTCTTGCAGTCCTCATGCTCAAGCCTCTATTAAAGTATTTTTAATAAAATATCAACTCTGCTCTAAAACTTAAATCATTCAGCAGTAGCTAGCAATATAGGAAGCACCTGCTCCCATGAAAAGCCCACAGGCTCTTGCCTGTGCATTTCAAACCTTAGTAGGATGCTAACAGACAGCATCCTTTCAAGATGGAGATGTTAGAACATACAACCCTTGCTCAATGGTTCTTGATTCTATCATCTCAAATACTATAAACAACAGTTAAGAAAAGCCCCATTCAGTATAGGAGTCAAAGATGCCAAATTACCCTGATACCTGAATACAGAGATAAGAGGGGTGGCTAGGACAGGAGAGAAAGGGTAAGCACATGATCAGCATGCACACCAATCTACACCAGCAGCAACCAGGAAGAGGGCCAGTGTGATGCTAGACGTAAGATTTATTGCAAAAAACCAAATGAAAAATAGGAAAATGAATGGGCTCTAGAAGCATGCTATAGAACAGAGCAAAGCTGTAAGGATCATGCCATCATCTATTCTAGAATAAATTCTTCTAAATATATGTAAATGAAGGGAGGGGGTTGACTAGGAGCCAGGATCAAACATAACAAGGAAAGAGAGACAAGGAAGCAAAGCTTCACACACACACACACACACACACACACACACACACACACACACACACACACATACACTCACACACATAAACACACACACATACATACACGCACATACACTCACACATACACATATAAGCACACACACATACATACACACATACATACACACACACATACACACAGACATATACTCACACATACACATACACTGCCCTCAACTAACAGAGGTGCACCTTTTTGGTTTGATTCTGACCTACTTCTTAAAAAAAAAAACCAATGGAATAACTACCTGAAGTCTCAGAAAGCCCAGAAGAGGAGAGAGAGAGAGAGAGAGAGAGAGAGAGAGAGAGAGAGAGAGAGAGAGAGAGAGAGAGAGAGAGAGGAGAGAGAAGAAAGGGCATGCTCTGGGTCTCAAAAGCACATAAGGACTTCCTGGAAACACAAGCATGGTTTTCCTTTAATTAAGGATTGCTATTCTCTCTCCCCAGTGGCTGGCTGTAGTTGCTTTGGGTATCCTCCCTAGAAATTATGTATATACTAGAAAGAGCACTTTCACAGACCTCATAAACATCTCTTATTTACTCAAACTACTCATACCTCTCACAAGTTTTTTTGTTGTCTCCAGTGTTAAGTCCTTTTTCTATGAAAACCCACAGTTTTGCATACTGTGACCAACGACTATATGCTGTATGTGCCTGACGACAGATGGCACTAGTCCCAATAACCAGGAGGGTACTACTCTAAACACCTTTTTATCTCATAATCCACCTTTCCATTAGCAAAGCAATGGACATAGATGAAATAAAGAAGGCTTAGGAATATATCATAAAGTGTTCATAATCCTTAGCAACTAGAGAGATACTAATAAAACAAGTCTGAGATTTCATCCCACCCCAGTCAGAATAGCTTAAATCAACAAAGTAACGCACAATTAAATACTGGTAATGGTGTGGGAAAAGGGGACCCCAGAGTCACTGTTGGTGGGACTACAAACCTGTGCAGCCATTCCTCCTAAGAGGCTCTGAACACTTAAGGTCTACAGTTGGTGAACTCTGGACTGGAAGAGCTGGGATACACTGTTAAACCCATGACAAATCAGGGCCTGGTATCTGTTTATGTCACTATACAGTGACATAAAAGGAAAATTTACTTGGAGAACTTCATGTCTAATACACAGAAATACTTACTTTATAAGTAACTACACAAAGGTTTCAGAGCCTGCCTTCATAGTCAACGGACTAATCATTTTTTAAAGCAGTCCCTCACTATTGTCTCTCAAGGCTCCTAGGCTGAACCTTCTTTGCCTCAATGAGAAGGAGACTAATGGGAGCTGGAGAGAGGGGCCAGTTGTTAGGAGCACTTGTGAATTTGGTTTTGGTTCCCAGCAGCCACATAACGGCACTTGTAACTCCAGTTCTCGGTGATTAGATGGCCTCTTCTAGCTGGGCACTTGAAATGTACGTGGTGTCCATATATGCACATACATATGGAGTAAAAATAAAAAATTGTAAGTTAATGAATGAACAGTGAATGCTTTGGGCAACTGCTGGTGTGAAACATAGACTACTTTGGAATACTTACTGTGGACCATCCTTTCAGCCCAGAATACATCACATGTTGCATGATTCGAGGACGTAGGTACAAGCATTGTTCCAACTTAGCAGTTGTAATCACTCAAAACTCTTAGAGATAATATCCTGAACCCAGATGCCAAGTCAGCAGGAAGTGAAAACAACCTCCTCAGTTACAGCTGTATGTCAGAGCAGGCCTCACACCGTCTGGGATTAACTTCGAGCTGAGCTTATATCGCCAACTTATATCGGCAGCCTCAGTTTGTAAGAGGACACACATAGCAGAGCTCTCTTCCTCTGACTACAGTAGGGGTAGGATTCTGCCTAGAAACTGATTGAACTTTCTCGAGTGTCTGCAGTACAGCTAGTTAGCCACACTTGGGCCTTCCAATCCAGAAGAGGAAAGGAGGAAAAGACCCACCCACCCAGAAAGGCGGTAATGACAACTGTCAAGGTCCACAAGGCTTCAGCCTTCCAAAACTGAGGTGCTTTACTTCCTATGCAATGTCATTTCATCCTGAGTAAGCTGTTTTAACTAACTATAGGCATTCTGTCCCATCCAATTAATAATGAGTTGACAGTACTCTGCACAGCATGAACCTTGCAAGTGAAGGGTGCTAGATACTGTTACAACTGAGCCTGTTACACCCCTGCTTAGACTACGTACCAAACACACACCTCCATTACACCAGCCATAAAAATAGATATTGGGGGGTGCAGTCCTCGGGTGAATTTAAACTCAAGCATCCATGGCTGCCCAAGGAACTTAAAGAAACTAACATTTCACCAAAAAAAAAAAAAAAGTTTAAAAGAATTTAGTATAACAGATTCATGCTTTAAGTTGCATAAGAAAGAGCTGGTGTCCTAGAAAACGGCTAACAGGTTTTTTTACTCACTCCTTTAGCCATCATTTATTCATTCCTGAATGAATGAATGAATGAATGAATGAATGAATGAGTTGGTTTTTACCAGTTCCAGAACATCTATTGAGTGACTCAAGCACAACCCGTCCCTTAACCTGAATCTTACAGAGATTGGGAGTTATTCTGGGTCCTTGTTTTGATTTACCCTATGTTCACTCTCCGCTTCAGTAAAACACTTTATAAATCCTCACTTGGAGGTTCGCTCCTTGTGACCGAGATCTGGCCAGGTAGCATGCTCCTCCTCCCTAGCAGGTGACTGGTTCAAGGTCACATGACTAGGCACGTGATCTAAACTGTCTTTTGTTGCTACAGCAGGAGGAGAGTGTGTCTTTTCAGTAGGAGTGCCGGCAGAGCCGGCGGTAATACGATAAGCCACCAGCGAGGTATGGCTGTGGCTCCCACACCTGGGAAGGGGTACATACGCCCAAGAAAGGGGTGAGTGCACAGGGAAGCAGGAGATGGGCTATCTCTGCAGTGTTCAGATGTATGAGCCCTCGGTTTCCAGTTTTCCCTTGAACTAGGTTCTGGCATTTGGGAGCAAATGATACTAATAAAGTTTTGCTTCAAGGGCTGGGGGGTGGTTAGGGATGGCTCACTGGGTACAAGTGCTTGCTGTACAAGCATGAGGTCCTGAGTTCAAGTTCTCAGCATCCATATAAAGGGCCAGGCATGGCTACATGCACTGTAACCCAGTGCTGTGGAAGCAGGAGGGTGGCTGAAGCTTGCTGGGCACTAGTCTACCTCCAGATTCAGTGAGAGACCCTGTTTCCAAAGAATAGCACAAAGAGAAGAAGCAGAACACATGACAATCTCCCCTGGCCTTGGCACATTCACAAGGACATGTATACATGGCTCTATACTACATGTGCATGTACTCCACACACAATTTCCAACATACGTACATACATAATAAATGTCTTTAAAGACAAAATAATAAAGCTTTGTTTCATTTGTATGTCTATGTCCTTCTACACCATATATCCGTAAAGGGCTGAAGTTTAGGCTACCTTTCCCCCACAGTCATTATTAACTAGGAAATCCCCCAGTTTCATTATCTGGCCCCACAATCTAGCAGAGACCTGATGCAAAGGCAATACATGTGCAGCACTGGACTTGGAGGAATTGACCTTTAACCAGTTCTCCTCTTTACTGAGTGCTTTCTATGTCTCTCCTCAACTTAATGTCACTAATGCTCCCTTTAAAAGTGCCTAAGTGGTGGCTGCACACACTGCTGAGGGATGCAATTCCCTCTGTGCACAGTAACTCACAGATAACCCTGAAAGTGCCCACAACATCGTACACTGCACGAAGAGCAATACAAAGCCACCGAGGTCTCCACAGGAAGGTCAAGAAAACATCATCACATGCAGAGCAGAGCAATCCTGGCAGGAAAACAGGAACAACAGTGTCCTTCCTGGGCAGCAAGTCTAACCTTAGGCCACTCCTTCTCCTAAGGCTCAGTGTGCCTCTCTAAGTGGTACTGCTCCCCAGGACACTCTTCACACTCCCAGCATGCCACTGGTCTCCCCTGCTAACTTAGAAAAGTGAGCATTACTCAAAGAAAGGGCAAGAAATTATTTAACTGGAGTCTGTTTACCTACAACAGAGTCCCCAAAGAAGAAGCCAACAGAAAACCAAGCTTTGTTTGTATTGCTGCTGCTGTTGAAATGGAGCCCCTAAGGAAGGAGGGAATCATTTCTCCAGTGACTGTCTCCCCTGGGTGAGCACAGAAGTGGCCAGAAGATACCCTGCTACATGGAAACAATGCTTTCTCTTCACCCTGCTAGGAGCTTTCCAGCACACAAAGCTTCATTCTAAACGCCAAGCACAGGCTGGGTGCAGGTATACACTCCTGCAATGCAAGGACTTAGGGGCTAACACAAACAGATGAAAGTTGGAGGCCAGCCTTGAACAATAAGACCATCTTAAAAAGAAATAAATGGCTAGCCCAAATAACGTGTATTAAAAAGTCAGTAGGGGCTGGGGATTTAGCTCAGTGGTAGAGCGCTTACCTAGGAAGCGCAAGACCCTGGGTTCGGTCCCCAGCTCCGGAAAAAAAAAGAACCAAAAAAAAAAAAAAGTCAGTAATTTAAGCATCACACCTTATGATGAGGGATTCAGCATGACTCACAGAACATTTGCTAAGCAGCTATTATGTGCAGGGGTCTTAATAGAAAGCGGAGGTCCAAAGGCAAATCAAAGAGCTGCAGTGGCATGTGCATCTTACTGCCATGAGAGGACCTCTCTGACAGGGATGCAGAAGGGACTGAAAGCAAAGCAGAATATGGAACAGTCTCATTAGCACATGTGCACACAGATATGTAGACACGCATACATGGCATGTACACACATGTGCATATGCATACACATCATGCACATGCATGCAAATACATCTACATAAACTACATCTGTGTGCCATATTTGTAAAAGCAATATAGACAAGAAGCAAGTCCCAAATAATGAAGGTATGCAATCCTGTTAACATACACACACACACACACACACACACACACACACACACACACACACACGGGGTGGGGGGTATGGAGAGAGAGAAAGAGAGAGAGAGACAGAGAGACAGAGACAGAGAAAGAAAAGAGAGACAGAGACAGAGAGACAGAGACAGAGAAAGAAAAGCGAGACAGAGACAGAGAGAAAATGGTTACTAAAATGTTCCCTGTGCTCATCACTGACAGTAAGAATTTCAGCAGCCAGCCTTATCCTGCTCTTACAGCATTGGGTACTGTGGAGTGGACACTCTGTGTTAAGTACGTTTTGAAACATACATACCTAGAAGTCCAGTGTGATTTTTTTGAGAGCGGAAGAAGCCGTTGGTCTTTGTTCTCCATGTGGAACGATGGCTGTGCTTGTATGGCTATTCTGAAGTAGAACAAAGGCTAAGAGCACGGTCTCCCATACTACATAGTCTGGATTCAAATTTTCCCTCTACCTTTCAGTAAATTACCCAGTCCTCATGAGCTGTAATCCATCCATGCTCCACATTCCGCACACCCATATGCGCTGCTTCCTAGCCATGGCAGTGCCTGGGTTGGGCTGTGGAATACACGGAGACTCCACCTAAAACTCCTTCCGATCCGTGTTTGTAGAAAGCTGTTTGCATCCATCCTCCTAGCTACACATCATTTATCCTTTAAAATGCTGAGAACCAGGCACCATGCAGGAGGCTGGCCAGGCAGGTGTGTATGCGTGGTCAGAAGAGCATTATCAGTACAAACCGCACGTGCCTCCTGTAGCCTTGAACTTAACAGGCCTTGTGTAGAGTCATATTTACTTCATTTCTCTGGACAACTAGAGTTCATTTTATTTTCTTGGCATTTGTTTCCATACAGGGTTGGTTCTTAGGTTTCCATTTTCCTTCTTCTGTATCTGCATTTTGTTTCTGATCAGATATTTTCCAAATACTTATTAACTACACCAACATTAAGATTAAATCCTGGCATCAGGTGTTTTATTGTCTTGTAGGTGGGCAGATGACATATAATGCATGCAATTCAATGTGTATCATATTTATACAAACACAGAACTGTACTTATAATATGCATACATTTTCATATTACTTCTTCCATGTTCGGAGCAAACTCTTTTTTAACTGTATTTTTGTTGTACTGTCAAGAAAGACATTCGGAGTAGTGTGTCACCATACTTGTCCCACTGGTGAAAGTACACATGACTTCCAATTTAAAATGCAGCTCAGTAATGAATGGCCTTCCATACTTTTTCATTTTAATTAGATATTTGAAATAATTTTTGAGCAATGAGATTATCAAGCCAAAGCTATGGAAAAAAATAGGATTTTACTAGTCAGATGACTATTATAAAAGTTTCAAGAAAGAAGTACAATCAGCATTTTATTACTCACACTCTGGAAAGAAAGGAGATCAAAGCCAAGCCAAGTTATCTCTCTGCAACTAGGAGGCAAATGACGACTCTTTCCACATACTTTTACGGAATATTTCTCTTTTTCAATAAACTTCTCAAAACAACAGAGGCTGGTGCCTAGACAGAGATCAGATGTGCTGTGCTTGCTGTTCAGCACTCACAGGGTGAGAGTGCGCACTGCTCCTGAAGAGTGCCAAAACTCAGTGTCCAGTACCCAAGCAGGTGGCCCACAGACAGACAGATGGACAGACACACGCACACGCACACACACACACTTTAAAATAGAGCAAATCTCTTAAAATAAAATAGTCTTAAACAAGGAAACCATGGACCCTACTCAGGAGCAGGAGCAAGTTAGAACTCCAGAGGCCAAAGGTCATTCCCACAAAGATTTCTGAGAGTTTTCTGCATAGATACCCACGCCTGATCCTATAGATCCCATGCCTCTCCTATAGATCCCATGCCTGCGACTACATTATAAGTAATATTACAACAGTTTTCCCACTTGTGACTCCACTGGAAGCTGAGTTCTTGCACAGAAAAAGAAAATACATGTATGCCAGATGCCGGTATTTGACTTTCTTGTGTGTTCTTTCCTCCACTGTCCCAATCTTATAGAGTAACTGGTATTCTGAATGAGGGGTGGGGCAGGGAGCAAAGCAGAAATCAGACTGTTCCTAAATACAAGGAGAAGTGAGGAGAGAGAAAATCAGAGGCTTATATTAGAAATATGTAAGAACAGGGCTGAGGCTACAGGTCTGTGTCAGAGTGTTTGCAAAGCATGCACAAGACCCCAGTTCAATACCTTGTATGGCATTAGAAAAATGAACACTAAAGGTTAAACCACACGTTTTACCAGCCTGTGGAAAGCTAGAAAGATGGAGAGGTGAGATGAGAAGGTTGCTCAAGTTTCTGGCCAGCCAGCCTTGCCAAGTAAATGAATTCCTAGTTCATCAAGAGTCTACTCAAAAATATGGTGAAGAGTAATTAGTGAAGAAGCCTAGGCCAAGCCCTGGCCTCCGTGTGCATGTTCACACATGATACAGTTAGTTTAAACCACTAAACAATGCTCTACTTATTTACATTAGATAGTTTTCAAAGATGGGCCTGTATTGCTAGCATCTATGACAAAAAAAAATAAGGATTTCATCAGCATTCTGCTAAGGCTGCACCCCAGTGCCATGCAAGAGTGACTGGGATGTACCTTAGATTCAGTATCACAACCTGGTATTAGCATGTTGTCCAACGCCTGGCAATTGCTAGCATTTGGGGCTCAGAAAAGAACAGCAAGATGAGAGAGTGCGTGGGGAGCAGAGAACCAAAGGGTGAACTTGCCCTGAAGACCTCCTACCCACAGAAAAGTCAAGGCTTTGGCTACAGCAGCGACTCTCAGCCCTCCTAATGCTGCAACCCTAGATACATAGAGTTCCTCATGCTGTGGTGATCCCCAACCATAGAATTATTTTGTTCCTATTTCCTAACTGTAATTTTTGCTGATGTTAGGAATCATAATGTAAATATTTTTGGAGATAGAGGTTTGTTGAAGGGGTTGAACCTGGGCTAGAGGAACTGCCTTTAAATTTGTTTGTTAAATTCCTATTAGCCAGGAAATGAAACTCACATCACAGAGGAAGAGACTAACCCTCAAACACCTCACCCAGAGCCCAAAGGCTAGCCTAGAATAAGGTCTGCTTTTTGTTTGGTTTGGTTTTAATCCCCTCTCTTTTCTAAGACTTATTTACACCCACCCCCTCCTCTAAGACTTATACACACAGATAAGGGGGGTGAGAGAGGAGAAAAGGGAGAGAGGGATGGAGGGAGGGAGGGAAAGCTCTAGCCTCCACTTCTCTCTCCCCTAAGAAAAGACTTAGTCATATCTCAACTACAACTGTCTGGTCCTTATTTGAGTTTCATATTTTGAGGGCCTTGTGCACACATGTCTGGTAATAAATTTGTGGCCTTTTCTCTGGTTACTGTCAACTGTCAGGGTATTTCAGCAGACTCACTTACATAACCCTCAGAACAGAAGTTTAAGCATCTGTACACTATGACAGAAGAAAGCAGGATGTAACTTCATAACATAAGCAAAGGCATCAGGTCGCAACTTAGAAATCTAGTCTTGTTAGGTGGGAGAGATGGCTCAGTTAAGTGTAAGCATCAGGGTCAGAGCTTAGAGCCCCCATGCCCACTTAAAGGCTGGGCACAGAGGGACTCTGATCCCAGAGCTGGGGGGGCCGAGACAGGCAGATCACTGAGGCTCTCTGGCCAGACAGACACCTTATCATTGAGCTCCAGGTTCCCTGAGACCATACCTCAAAAGGTAATGTGAAGAGCAAGGAGGAAGACCACCCATGCCAACCTTTGGCCTCCATGTGCAAGCACATACACACACATGTACACGCACAGACACAGATGCTAGCCTTTGGTCTCCACATGCACGCTTACACGTGCACATGTGCACACACAAAATACAGTTTTCTTTCATTTTGTTTGCTATTAGGGTTTACTTACATAGGAAGTGAAACTGACTTATGTGGTAGAATGTGTGCTCATTTTTAAAGTATTTTTTTCAGTAAAATAAATCAATGAAAATATCAAGTAAACACTTGTTATAGGAAAATAATCAAAATAAAAAATCTGGAGCTTTTTAACACTCCTCCCAGTTATGTTTTACCAGTCTTGATTTCCTCAGCCTACTGCTGCATCCTTGTTCTTACAGGGAAAGGGTAAATATTTTAATAAAGTTCATTTCATTTGCCATGTATCCTATATAACGAAAACAGTCTAACTCTTCAGATGCCTACCCATTAAATAAAACATTCAAATACATTAAATCATCAAGATAGCATTTCCTATTTGCTTTATCTTGATCATCCGCATTGATCTGGGCATCCATTTGAAAGTCATTATGACTTAACTTGGTCTTTACTTCCGATCACTTTTTAATCCTTAATGATTTAGAAGGGGCAGAACTTCAGTTCCTGCCTGTTAGGTCTTTGAAGGTCTGTAAAGCATGTCGCAGATTTTAAATACTAGAGCAACAGCAATCCTTTTATAATCCAGGGACAAGCACACTCATTTTGACACAGATTATTTTAACCTAAATAATCTGCCTATAAAGTGCCCAGCTATTCAGAGGCAAATACTCAGAGGCAAGTACTCAGAGGCAAATACCCTGCCTGGGGACACAGAGGACTCCCTCCCTGCCAGAATTTCATCGGGCTGTTCTAGGCTCCTGTTGATTCTTCCAAAGTGAAGGGAAAGCAATTGTATATAGCATTTTATCACCAGAGACTTCAAAGCCAACCACCACCACCACCACCACCACCACCACCACCACCAACAACAACAACAACAACAACAACAACAATGATGTCACCATTTACAGCTGTGTGTCAAATAAGGAAAACCCATGGGCTTCAGGCTAGCCCAGCCAGAGCTGGAAAAGGCTGACATTCAGTATGAGTAAGTATGTTTCAGTGTGACAAGGCAGATGACGTAAACACTTGGTTGGCAAAGGAAACACTGACTTCACTGTTTTTTTGGTTTTTTTTAGCCTTTGTTGTTCTGCATCAGTAAAAGCCACAAGCAAATCCAGCTATACAGTGCATCAGGATTCCTGCATCAAGACAACTCTAGATTGAGATTGAAGGGATGTTAAGATGTAAGAAACACAAGTCAACAATAATATCCAGGGCTGCTTGCAATTGGTCACAGCAAGATTCACATCGATTTTGTCCAATGAAGCAGGCCTCGTTTGAATTTCAGTGAAGAATAAAACATCTGTTTCCATCTATAGAAGACAAGCCCAGAGCAAACTGCCTTCTGGGAGTCATTTCCCAACCCTTACCTTCTCCCACTTTACTTAAGTCGGAAGCTTGACTGGAACCTTTGGAGCTTCTCAGAATTCAATCTTGATAGCACCTACGTCAGGACCTTCAAGGCCAATGGTCTTTTTTGTAAGCATACACTGTATGAATATGAATGTAACATGTGCCCATACATGTGCATGTAGAGGCCAGAAATTGACACAGGCTGTCTTCCCTTATCACTTTTCACCTTCTTTTTGTAGACAGGGTCCCTCATTAAACCTAGTCTCACCACTTTGGTAGGAAGTAGGCGAACAGGCCAGTAAGCCCTTAGAATCTTTCTGTCTCTACCCCATCCCACCCTCCAGGGCTTACAGATGCACGCTACCATGTCCAGGTTTTAGGTGGGTGCTGGGGTCTCAAATTCAGGTCTCATGTTTGCATGACAATGACTTTACCCACTGAGCCATCTTCCCAACCTATTGATGATATTTGAATACAACCAAAACCCAGGGTTCAGACCACTGGTCAGAATTCAAACAATATATTATTTATAGCAGGAGACGAGTCCGCCATCGCTTTTGACATTGAAAAATTAAAAAAGAAAATATTGTGACAGAATTTACAGGATAGGAAGTATAAAGACTAGACTTGAAATTGTTAAAATTGTATCATTTACTTGATCTTATTTTTAAAAGCAAAGAACACTAAAAGTTGAGTATTTTCAACAGAGACCAATTCCTTGCAAGACAATGGCTAAAAATATCCAGTGTGAGGGAGCTAATCTTACTTCTTAATGAGATTAACTGTGTGACCTTGGGCTGGTCATCAAGCCACTCTTAACCCAATTGCCAAGCTGGCAACTAGGAGAAACAATCGCTCAAAGGACAGGCTACAGCTTCCTAAAACTCAGTGGTCCTTCCTGTGATGACACGGTTAGCCTTTGTGACAACAGAACAGTCAACCTATCTGGACCTCTTTTTAAACATCCAACAATAGTCCACATGTGCCCTGCTTTGCCCTAGACACTGTAAGTCAGTGAGTCACAGACAGTCTTGTTCAAACAGAGGCAGCATAAAAGAAGAAAGAAAACGAGATAAACTGTAGAGAAGACCAGAAGGTGATCTGGAAGTGACCATCTGAAGTTAGGTGGGGATAATATGAGCAACCAGGAGAAGGCTGAGAGGGATGTTTAGGCTGGGATTCGGTGAACAAGTGAATTGTGTGGGGACTAAAACTGAAGGAAAAGCAGCACCTCAGACCGAGGTGTATGCTAAGGTCCTAATGGAAAGCGCCTGGCACGCTGGGGAACAGAAGCAGATAAGGCTGCAAGATGACCACGAACGCTCCGATAAGCATTTACAGCAGCATTCCACCCATGTCCACACAACAGCATGTCTTCAAGAGAAAAACTAAGTGGAACACTTTACCAGAGTAAAGGTTCTGGTCTTAGCTCAGTGTCACCACCAGCTACATGTGTGTGTGCCTTAGGAAATTCCTTTTCCTCCTGTGACCTTATTCCTATAAACCAGAGAAATGTTCATGGCTGCTAAGGCTTCTTCCAGCCACTCCTATACATGAGTCTAAGCATTTCTACATATTAGAAAAGTGAACTAAAAGCAGGCATGCATAGCTTTTTCTCCATGTCTCATTTTCCAATGACACTCACTCTACCCTGCATATGAGCACACCCGTGCCTCAAAGTCATGATATTTAAGAATGGCTTCAGAAAAGAAGACATGGCTGATCTTACTTATTTGAAATATATTCAGCATGCACTTATTTTTAGTTCTAGTTATAACCACACCTCAGAAGCTTTCAATCTTGCAGCTAACCATCTAGGCCTTTTGGAATTTATCACAGTGTAGTCAAGCATAGGGGTGCACACCTTTAATCCAGCACTTGGGAGGCAGAGGCAGGCGGACCTCTGTCAGTTCTAGTCCAGCCTGGTCTACAGAGCAAGTTCCAGGACAGTCAGGACTACAGAGAAACCCTTTCTCAAAAAAACCCAGGGGGAGAAAAAGAATTTATGGCTACACAAATGCTAAATTAATATGATCTTAAAACTTGTTTAAAACCAAATCATGGATGGAGGAGATATGTCTCAAAACACTGTCAGCCCTAGAGTTCCTTGACTACACATATTTGAAGTCTTCTTTTGAAAATTGCTTATCTATTCTTTGAATTTTTCACTACTGATTAAGAGTTCAAAATAAACAAGAAAAGAGCCCTATACGCCTTCCCTTGATATTTCAAATGTGTACGTATGTGTTACATTCAAGCTGTACATCATTCTTAACTGAAACCTGATGGATTCAAGGTCCCTCTACAAAAGGGGCTGACAGTATCTTCCAAAGGCTCAGGCTACCCGGTACCTTTTCAGATGGAGAATTCAAGCCTGTACAAAGGACAGAGTGATCACTGGGGGTTGATGCAGGAAGAGGTGACGGAAAGGAGAAAGAGATATGAAAGAGAAGGGCATGGACAGAGAAAGAAGGGGTGGGAAGAACAGAAAGAAGAGAAAGGAAAAGGAATTGGAAGCCAATGGCTTGCAATGTTTTGACAGACACAAGTCTCTTCAACAGTTCGACTCCCTGTGCTTCGCTTGAACTCTGAGCCACAGCACAGAGTGCTGAGCGAGGTGATAAAAGCAGCACAAAGAGTGATGTGAGAGGGGGCAGCAGGAAATAAAAGTGGTGCACACAGATAGAGATTAAACACAAAAGAGACTTCACAGCGGGGAGATCCAGAAACCTATATTAAACGTATGTGCTTTCTCCATATGCAGCTTAGGCAAGGGTCAAACTCCACATCCTCCTGCCTCTGCCTCTGGAGTGTTAAAATAGCAGACATGTGTCACCTAAGTGAAGCCCTTCCTGTGACAGCCACAATTTTGTGATTCTAGATTTGGAGAAAGGCTGAAGCCCTGAATGGGATAAAAAAAAGTAATCAAAAATGAAAAATCAAAATAAGTCTGTGTAAAATTTGCCGTTTCAACTGGGCCCAAAATTTTGAAAGAGGAAGTGGATGAGTAACAAACTTTGCTGCAGAATGTAACAGAAATGTTAAAAAGATTATCTTTAGATTTAACTTTCAGAGCACCATGGTAACTTTGGGGAAACTAGCAGAGAGCCTTGTCTGCATTCCCAGAGTCCTCCCAAAGCCAGAAATCCAACTCATGTCCTTTCCCCTGCTTCTGAGTTCTGGGCCTCAGTCTCTCCTGGCAACTATGAGACACTCTAGTGTCGGTGAGGTCCTCCACTGTACACTGAGACCAGCATCAGCATCCCCAGTGCCACTCTAATACCACTGATCCTCACATCCTGCATGTCTGTAGGACTTACCTTTGCTACCCCTTGCCCTGCCCTGTGCTCCACTTGCCACTTAAAGATGAATGGGCACAAAAGAAGCGAGCCCGAGGAAGGCAGAGGTAAGTGTTGGGCAGGGAAGATTGCTTGAGCTGGGATTACGTTAACCAGACTGCAGTTCGGCAGAATGTCTGCTTCCGTAGGCGAGTACATAATAACTTCAGGGGTTCACTTAATGACAGCATACATAAACCGAGGCTCCCTTCCCCATACCCGTGCTGACTGCCAAGTGTGACATCATCACACAATGTGGGCCTAAGACTTTTCAACTAACCCTCTGTTGACTTCAAAATCCTAAGTGAAAGAAACTTCCAGAGACAGTTCTAAAAAAGAAATCAGGCTGGCTGGAGTCCACTCCTTGCTGTAGCCAGAACTCAGACATTCCAAGTGAGCAAAGGCAAGCAGGCAACAGGCTTAACCAAGATTCTCTGGTGGTGTTGAATGCTGCAGGGGGACGACATGAAATGTGTCCTGCCTGGGCATGGGCTACAAGGGGAATAACACCTATGACTTGCCATTGTCTGTTCCACTTTCCCTACTAAAGACCTAAGGATGTTTTGCTGAAAATAATCTAAACAAGGATCTTGATATATAATATTACAAAACTGCACTCTCAGTCATTTGGAGAGGCTCCATGACAGAGTCAACCAAGGACATGCTATCCAATAATGCTTGGTGCCAGAGATCTGCAGGCTAGGGAGATTTCATGAATCCATAAGTTCCAACCAATGCTAATCATTTGGTAGATACATTCATTTTCCCCTAGGATTCTTTGGCTTTTAAAGGAATATCTGATGATACTCCTCCTACCAAAGAACTTTCTGTGTATGTAATTTCCCTACAGACAAATCTATCACATCACTGAGAATTCATAAGAACTCTGCTTTCCTGGATTCTAAAACATTGGGTCTTTTCCCTGAGACTGGAATACATCTTATAATCTTTGCCCATATTTAATAAAATTTTACCTTCTTCCTTTCTGAAAATGACTATTAAATTGAAAATGTGCCTTTAAACTGAGGTCATTTAAACAATGCAAAAATTGATCCTGTATCGAACATTTCATTTACAAGATTTTTGAACAAATGCCACAATGAGAGAGAGAGAGAGAGAGAGAGAGAGAGAGAGAGAGAGAATGAGAATTACTTCAGTGTCTTTGTGAGAACATAGGACTACGTCTAGTTAGTTAGGCATCAAAACACCTGAAATGCATCAAAGATGACATCACATCTCTACTGGACACTAGCCAACACTTACCAAATGGGAGTGTGCCAGCTATCATGGGGAGAGCTACAGATCTAGACAGGGAACTGGCCAAGTTCCCAAATCAGGAGGGTGGTGTAATTCTGGATGAAATTTGGAAAGTTGTGACTGATGAAGAAACTCAACTGGAGAGAAAATGGGGACTCCAGAAGGGTTGGTGTTGACAGGAGACAGTTAGCTTGCAACCATTAGGATCCATACAGATACAAAGAGAAGAGGCAGCCTTGGAAATTTCCAACTGCAAAGGGACTCTGCCAGGAACTCAGGCTCAACTAAAACCTCTGACCACAGGGACTGAGAACCACAAGTGTGGCCTCAGGTGGGCTCTTCATGGATAAGTGTTCTAATAAAACCACAGAAAAACTCCCACCCAGGACCTTTCTTCTTCTCAGAAAGAGTGATAACTGCCACAGTCATGCCAATACTCTCAGAGATAGCCTTCAGGATAGAACACGGACTATCTCCAAAACTTTTACAAAAAGACCCTCTGGTTCATGTTTCCCATCTACTATCTATAACAGAACACAGGAACTTGATGCTTGGGCTCGAAGGCAACAGTTCAGATCAGATGCTAACAGACGTGGGTCTGAAGTGTGTGACTAACACTGGCACATTCCACCTGAAATGGAGATCCACAGAGGTGCTGCTGAAAGGCCTCTGTGAAAGGCAGAGTATCCACCAGCGAGGAAAACAACAGCACCACAATCCCCCTGTGCTCTTCTGCCTCTACCTCAGTTCTCCAAGTCCCTCCTCTCTATCCCTCATCTGAGAGGGAAATAAGTTTCTACTGCATTCCTGGGTATGGTAGTTTGAATAAAAATGCCCCCCTAGGCCCATAGGAAGTGGCACTTGTTGGAGTAGGTGTGCTTTTGTTGGAAGACATGCGTGAGGGGTAGGGACAGCTTTGACGTCTCAGAAGCTGAAGCCAAGCTTAGTGGCCCATTGTCTCTTCCTGATGCCTGCAGATCCAGTTATAGAACTCCCAGCTCCTTCTCCAGCACCATGTCTGCTTGCAGGCTGCCAGGCTTCCTGCTCTGATGCTAATGGACTGACCCTCTGAACTGTAAGCCAGCCCCAGGTAAATGTTGTCTTTTGTAAGAGTTGCCATGATCATGGTGTCTCCATATAATATAAACTCTACGTAGGACACTAAATAGTAAAACTCTAAGTAAGACATTAGGCAAGCTTAAATGGGGAGCAGACAGCCAGCAAATGTACTCATCTAAAACTTCCAGTGTCTCTCCAAATTCACAAATGTCCCAAAAGAAAAAAAGTACCAGTATGCCATCACTTTACTGGTTTTAAGAACAGAACATCCTCTCCAAATATTTATTTTAATAATATTTATTAATCCTCCCATGTCTATCCATAAATTCCAAAGTGAGAATCCATGTTTCTCCAAATCCATGGGATTCACTTCTGGTCCAGCTAACTTCCTTTCCCTTCACCTCTGAACTTGTTCTCTGTACACACTTCCTCGGCTTTTGCCAATTCTATTTTGAGTATGATGAAAACAGGCAAGCCCAACTACATAATAGCTGAATTTAAGACGTTCTAATCAGTACTTGCTCCCAAGTAAGATTTGCAATTGATAAATCTCCCCCAACATAGTTCGCATTGTGGCTATAGTTGATGTTGACGTCCAAAAAAGTGGTCCACATTGGGAAATACTGACCACAAAACAGAACAGCAGAAAGGCAATAGTCTTCATGATCAGGTTTAGGAAGCAAGAGGTAGGACAGTCAAAAATGCAGCCTGCTGGAACTGGTAAGATTGACATACTGGGACTCTGGGCATTCTCCTGGACTCATGCTCACTCCTTGCCTTCTGCAACAAAGACTGGGGAGCACTATACCGAGGCACCACTCTCTGGAAATCAGATAAAACCCTGATGGAGCATTCCTCTGCTTACATTATATACTATTTTCTTTTTTTTTTTAGACTTTTTTTTTTTGGTTCTTTTTTTCGGAGCTGGGGACTGAACCCAGGGCCTTACGCTTCCTAGGTAAGCGCTCTACCACTGAGCTAAATCCCTAGCCCCTTATATACTATTTTCATGTGAAAATAAAGTTGCCCAGGAACCTGACAGTTTCAGAATCGTATGTCCCTAAAAAATATCCTGAGACTTTGAAGAACTGATACCATTTTTATTATCTCCTTCCTTCATGCCCCTTCCAAGTGCCAAAGAAACAGACATATCATCCTGTCTTTAGTAAATCATTTTAGTTCTACTAACACCAGTACAAAGGCAGACAGCAGAGCCTGTAGCCCTCATTACTCTCTAAATGACAATTGTCTGTATGCAAGCACGTGTAACACCTAGAGACAACGGGACTTACTGTCAATTGAGAAATTAACCTTTACTCAAATTAGGAAAGCAAAGTGCTATTGCTTCAAATCTCATCAGGACCTCCACTCCCTACCATTTTATACCTGAGTAAACTGAGGCGAAGAAAAAGTAGGTAGATTGTCCCAGGTTTTACACCACAATCAAGATGTAAACTTGGGCTCGCACCCTTGGCGGCCATGCCTCCTAGAGTCCTTCTGCTGCAGCCTGTGATGCCCACTACAGCAGCAGGAGGCCACTAGTACCCGCAGCTCTGAGCATGGTCGAATTCCCTCACAAAGCCAAAGCTAAAGCCAGCAGATGGCAAGAAGTTATATATATATACATGTGTGTATATAATAAATATATACCTATGTATGTATGCTCACATGTATGTGCACACATCTCCTGTACTGGTTAGTATTCAATTTAGTGACCTAAATTCAAGTCATCTGAGGAAAAGTAACCTTAATTGAGAGAATGTTTCCTTTAGACTTGCCTCTGGTGCATTTTCTTGATTGGTGATTGATGTGGGAGGGCCCGCCCAGCTTACTGTAGCCAGACAGGCGGTCCTGGGAGATGCAAGAAAGGTAGCTGAACAGGAGCCTGAAAGCCAGTAGGAAGCCTCCATGGCCACTGCGCCTCAGCTCCAGCTTCCGAGTTCCTACCCTGCTTGAGTACCTGTCCCAGCTTCGCTTCATGACAGACTGTAAGCTGTAAGGTGAAATAAAGCCTTTCTTCCTCAAGTTCTGTTTGGTCATGGTTATTTATCACAGCAATAGGAAGCAAACAAGAATCCATCTTGATTTCACGTTTACCATTGAGAAGATGGTAACCAATTCCTGATGCTTAGCCCTCACAAACCTTCTGGCCTGACACTTCCCTGGGGCAGCACACTGAGCTATCACATACCACCAGTCCTGAGAAACAAGGCAGAAGTCCCAGAGGTGTGAAGATCTGGTGAAGAGCAAGCTAGTAAAAGACCCTTGCCTCAGTGGGTCTGTACTTAGAGCCGTCCAACAGTGGCCAGAACCCAAGACACTCAATGAAGAAACTTTACCTGGGACTGACTAGCAGAAGCCTTCTCACTCAGGGCCCCAAGTTGCTTCAGGGTACAGAGAGTACTGTGGATCTTCACAGTGCTCTGCTAAGCCCCACAAACATGAAATTCACAAGACATACAGGACAAGACCAGTCCCTGCCCTCAGCAACTTGACATCATCCCAGGATGTCAACATGAAGAGATATAAACTAAGTAGAGAAACAATCAAAGAGGACTGGCATTCCTCTTAATGTCTGGTCTGCCCACCACCTCCAGGAGAAAGACAGCCTTCACTTCATCAAAGAAGTTCAAGAAACAAAGGTGAAAATGTCTCCTACGCCAGGGACCTGCCCACGCTTGTAACTGAGGCACCCAGAAGAGTGGAACAGGAGGATTCCTGGAAACGTGACACTAACTAGTGAATTTGAGGCCAGCCTATGCTACGTACACTGAGGCTCTGTCTCAAATATATGTTTCAAATGCTAGGCACTACTACCATACTACCTCCCCCAAGAAACTGGTATTAATACTTCCAAACAACATGGATGTCTGCACTCTTAACTGAGCTTGTAAGATTTATGGCTGTAATGTAATGCTCGGCCCAGGAAGTGGCACTATTAGGAGGTGTAGCCTTGTTGGAGAAGGGTATCACCAGGGGCTTTAAGACCCTCATCCTAGCTGCCTGGAAGTCAGTATTCTACTGGTGGCCTTCAGATGAAGCTGTAGAACTCTCAGCTCTCCCTGCACCATGCCTGCCTGGATGCTGCCGTGTTCCTGCCTTGATGATACTGGACTGAACCTCTGAACATGTAAACCAGCCCCAATTAAATGTTGGCCTTATAAGAGTAGCCTTTGTCATGGTGTCTGTTCACAGCAGTAAAACCCTAAGACAATGGCAAAAATAAAATTGTAATAAAACTACCAATTAGTAATAGCTGTAAAGGGTGTATTCTGCCCAGAGGAGTTTCTACTCAGTTTCTGGTCCACTCCCTTCCTTGTCCTTCTTTGCTTTTAAAAATAAAGAGGCAATGAGTGGGGTAAGCTCGAGTTCCTGGGCAATGGGTCAAGACCACACAGTGTGTGGGAGCAACGATGGTTGGCTGAGAGTTGAGGGCCCAAGTCCTGCCCCTCTGTTGGCTGTGAACACTGAAGCACATATCAGCATTGTTTTCCGGATAAGCACAAAGGCGACTCCCTTTTCTCTCTTTAAACATATTTTAATAGTTTTATTTTTGTTAAAATATAATTACACAATTTCCCCTTCTCAATCCTCTGTCACCCCTCCCTTTAAAAAACAAAGCCTTTTATTCAATATTGTCACACATACATGCATGTGTACTGAGTGTGTATATGTGTATCTGTGTATGTGTGTATGAGGGGGGAATGGGAGAATAAATATGTAAACACAGCTATATTTCTTGTATGTATAACTGTAGAACATTTTAGGGCTGACCACTTAGTACTGCATAATCATGGAGGGTGCTCATCTCTGGGGTAAACCAAGTCTCCCTACCTCCAGAGTTTTGAATTGGCTGTAGTTTTTCATCCAGAGATGGAGCCCCATGTGACTTCCCCATCCATGCTGGTGTGTCACTGTTCAGATCTTGTTTAAGTGTTTACTGTGAATATTTCACGGGTTTCCTTTAAGCTCTTAAGGAAGAACTTTTAAAATCATACTGGCTGTTTTCAGGCTGTGTTGACTTGGTCTGGTGTTTTCTTCTAGGGTTGCAAAGCAGGATTTCTGAAATGAACTAAAAGGGTGATAATGGGTGCTGGAAGCCTTTCCAATGGAGCTGTACTTGAAGGTTCAGCAATCCAACACATACATTTAGGGTGTTTGTTTGTTTCCGGGGTTTTTTAATGCTTATCTTGTTCCACACCTCAATACAAAGCAAACAACCTAATTTACACTGTGTTATCCAAAATGGCTCCAGGTCTTCTGTCAACACATTGCTTGAAGGACCACTTTTAACTTGATTCACTAACACCTATGACCACATTTGAGCTTCTAAAGTGCAGGAGAAAATGACAGATCTACATTGATCATTCTTTAATTGAACACAGTCACTCTATCATCAATGGCCTTTCACACAGAAGGGGAAAACAGAAAATTTCCATCCATGAACCACTCCTGTGACATCTGCAAGGATGCTAACAGTCAGTGGAACCACAACTACTGAGTTGAGTGTCACACGTAGAATGTCTAATATCTATGGGTTTGGGTGTCTAAGCCAATGACTATAATGTACACACTAAACTCAGGCAACTGCACAAGGCTGAACATGTGGTATGGGCAGACAGGGTAGAAGACGAATGTTCTCAATGAACAGCTGTATCCAGGAGAACCACTGTATTCGAGAGAACAGCTGTATCCAGGAGAACAGCTGTAGAGCAAGAAAAGCTTCTGTTCTATACCACATAAGCACAGCTCAAAGCAATGAACTGAATATTTCAAAAGAGCTATCAGAGAGAACTTTGAATGTTCCTAACACAAGGATAATAAAGATAGATGTCTGAGGTAACAGAGGCATCCATCACTCTGATGTGACTATTAGGAACCACTATGCATGGATCAAAATGTTACACTGTTCCCCCAAAATATGCAAGATTATGAGACAAAAAT
Organism: Rattus norvegicus; assembly: GCF_021556685.1. NCBI lineage: Eukaryota > Metazoa > Chordata > Mammalia > Rodentia > Muridae > Rattus > Rattus norvegicus. The sequence goes on along the minus strand of NC_141551.1, from coordinate 31,132,168 downwards.
TAAAATGTGTTTTAAAAAGAGGTAAATATACTCTACAGAAAGAAGATGGACTAAGGCCATCTAAGAACCTGAGACAGAATACAGACCAGGGAGCTTCTGGAAGACAGAGAAACCTGGCTGCCCTGATTGTGGAATGCTGTCTAAACACTCAGCTCTGTGCATATCAGCTAGTGGGAATGTCCCTTCCAAAGGCCGAGCATCTAACTGTCAAGCATTACTGAACTGCTACACACCCTTCTGGGGTAAGAGAAGAGCTCGTAAGACTTGAAGGCTAATGAAATTTTGGAGACTCAGGAAGTTTGAAAAGTCTTTAAAGCCCTCACCACTGTCATTGTGCAAGCAGGAAACACTTTCTGGGGAGGGGAAACACTTCTTGAGCAAGGCTAGCTGCAGCTGGGCAGGGAGCTTGAGAGATGCAGCTTAGTTGTCCCCCATGGCAGAGTGCACTCTAGTGATGCACTTCTCACTGAGTCACCAAGACTGCTGTGAGTAATGCCTCTGTGCTGGACAGGTTTTGTCAGAGTCACTTGGGAAGAGGAAAATGCAATTGATTAATTGCCTCAATCAGATTGGCCTATGAGCATGTCTGATGGCTTTTCTTAATTGCCAATTGATATATGAGGGTCCAGCACACTCTATGTGGTGCCCTTCAAGGCAGGAGAGTCTTGGCTATTTAAGAAAAGTATCCAAGCAAGCCAAAGGAAGCAAGCCAGTAAACAGCATTCCTCCGTAGTCTCTGCCTTGCGTTCCTGCCTGGGCTTTATTCAACATAAGCTGTTGCCAACATAAACCCTTCCTCCCCAGGTTGCCTTTGGTTATGCAACCAGACATTTATCACAGTGGCCAAACATAAACTAGGATACCCTTCACCCACACTTCTATAAGTAAAGCCAATAAAGTAACAGGATCAGTAAGATAGACTTGGGTTACATTTTTTCTTTAATCAGTAGTGTATACTCTATCTGTCATGAACAGATGATTAGTCACATGTCCCCAAGGAAAGTCACACAAGAAAGATAAAATAACACTGAGGTGATACAATGACTAAAAGCAATGCATTATCCTATCCTGAACAGCAGTCGAGAAGGTAAAGACATGAATTAGTCAGATAAATGGAGATTTTTTAATATATAATATTATGTTAATATTAATTTCCTTGGTATATACTATGATTATATAAAACATTAATATTTAGGCTATCTAGGTAAAGAATGCTCTGGAATTCTTTGTAATACTTAAGTCTCAAAACATTTTAAAATAAATATTTTTAACTCTTTAATGAGCTATGGAAAACATACACACACATAGCCAGAAGCTCCAATAAGTTCTTGATTTGCCAACCTGCCATAGTCCAGATATGGGAAGCAAAGTGGGGGACGGTTATGTAATCCTGAATCCGAATTCAAATGAAGATCTAGTGACAGAAACCTTTGGAGTCACAGCCTCATTCATGTTGCCCCCTGTCAAAAGGCTGGGCAGTATGGCCTAAGCCACAAACCTGAAGGAAGGAATTACAGAGCATCCAAACTGGCTGTAAAGTTAACCGAACAGCAGTGGACAGAACAACAGCCGTCCTACAGAGGACGTGCGGATACTGAAGGCATCTTCCATGTCTTCTACTAGCTGCGACTCCAGGTGGAAATGCTGACTGATCACGAGAAGGAGCTACTTTCTCTTCCTCCGGGAAGATGTGAGGAACCCTAGCAGACCAGAGACAGCCCAGAATGCTGACTGCTGCCACAGCTCATGGGAGCAGGTGGCCCACAGGTCCCATTCCAGATCCTGTAGCCGAGGCTAGGAGAAGCACAGCTCAGGTAAGATACAGGATATGCCCATTTGGCTGCAATGTCATTTATGGTTCGAAACCCAAGCAGCAGGAGGGGTGAGCTAGAAACAAACAGGAAAGCCTGAACAGCCAAGGAGAGACCAGTGGAAAGGGTAGGACTGTGGCCTGGGCTTTGGAGGCAGAGCTGAGAAAACTGAGGGGTGTCATCTCTAGGTCAGAGGAAAAGGAATCCCACTGATGCATACAGCATGAATCACACTTTTTGTTTACATAGCACTAAAGTATGAATCATGCTATAGTGAGAGACCAATTTGGCAATAATATAAGAAATAATCTGGCGATATCTATTACACACACACACACACACACGCACGCACGCACGCACGCACACGCACACGCACACACTTCAGCCTAGCAATTCCATTTGACGTGTATCCTACCAAAAAGTGGTGAAATAGGTAATCAGTGAAATGTCCACAAGGGATTCATGACATTGTTGTTTATAATTATTAAAAAATATGAAAAAAAAAGCTTGAATATCCAAAACAGCTAAAGGTTTACTAAAGTAATTGAACTAAAATCCTGATAGAGCTATGTGAGAGAAAAAAAAAACACAGAGCAGGATAGGGGAGTGAGGGAGAGCAGGATGTAGGAAGGTAAGAAAAAGAGGAAGTATGGGAGAGGGATAGCCAACACTAAGGAAGATGCAAAAAGCAATACATAAACATACCATTTTATAAGCTTTATATGTGTGTATGTATGCATATACATGTACATATATATGTGCATATACATGTACATGTATATGCATACATACACACATACACACAATTTGAGTTACACACACACACAGAAGATTATGCTCATCCTAGAAGCCATAGGTTACCAAATACAAAGCCTAGTGTCAGGTGTGTGATAACTCCCTTAGCGTTGTTGGTCAGAGGTGCCCTGATGAGCAATCCAAAAATTGCAGACTACTGCCATTGCTCTTGGTTGCCCACCAGCACTTGGTGGTAGGACCCTATTGGTGAACAGACTGCGAACACTGATCATAGGGCATAGAAAAATCAAGTTACTACTGACCAGGAAGCTCCCTCCCCGCTGGTTAACTTCATAGTACTGAGTACTGAATGTAGTACCAAAAGGTGCTGTGTAGCCTGCTGGGGGTGTGGGGAGAGACACCAACAGTCTTACTCACCTGTGAGCCCAGTGAACTGTAATAATGACTGGCATGGCATGATATGTCCGTGTGTGTGATAATGTCACGAAGATGACAGAAGTGACCCATTTCTTTGTTTGTTTTAAGGCTCACTCTACAAAGTACAATCCCACACCTTTAATCCCCACACTTGGGAGACAGAGGCAGGTGAAGCTCTGGGTTCAAGGTCAACCTGATCTACATAAAGAGTTCCAGGACAGCCAGGGCTACCCAGACACTCTGTCTCAAAGAGAGAAAGAGAGTATGCCCTGCAGCTCCCTGCTTCAAGCCTTTAGATGTGAGCAGAAGATGCGTGGTGATGGCCCATGACTCCTGGGGTTTTTCAAGGACCATAAACTAGGGCTTTAACAGCACAGCGAAAGACAGCACACTCAGCTTTGTGATATCTTCCCAAAAACTAAAATATAGAATTTCTTTAAAATGGACAGAAGATGGAACAGTACTGTCTTTTGTGAGTAGAATAGTTTTTCGTAGTCTCCGAGCTGCCGTAACAGGGAGCTAACTCTACTTAAACAGTTGACTGTGGCTCTCTCATAGCTCAGCCATGTGTGTGCTGGACTACAGACAGCACACAGCAGGCAGCTAGGGAACCTGTATTACCTACCCCAGATCACAAACTTCCCAGCCTCAGAAGCAGCATTCCCTTCTCTGCCAATAAGGCAACCTGGCTATTCCTATCTATAGAAATGACCATTTCACACGTTCAAACTCAACATACTGACTTACACATACATAATCATAGGTGCTCTGCCACCTTCTAAACTAATGGACTATTAATTCTGTCATCTACCAACTTTCAAATGTTCTGTCTATAAAGATATCTGTGTGTGTGTGTGTGTGTGTGTGTGTGTTTCATTTATTTCACATGTATGAGTGTTCTGCCTGTATTTATGAATGTATGTTGTATGCTTGCCTGAAAAGGTCAGAAGAGGGTATCAGATCTCCTAGAACTGGAGTTAACACATTTTATGAGCCACCATATGGGCGTTAAAAGTCAAGCCAAGGCCTACCGTAATAACATTTTCTCTTAGCCACAGAGTCATCTCTCCAACTAAAGTGGAAATATCACTAATTAAAGAATCTTTGAGATGTGAAAGAGAACTAAGACCTCTACATAAGGACACACTGAAAGCAGCTTCAGACATAAATCACTGACTACAGTCAAGAGAATATTTGAGAATACAATAATTTGGAGGCACAGCCAAGCTCCCTGGTCCTGACAAACATAGTTCCCAGTAACATCCTGAGCCAGCTTTCCATAGAAAAATACCTCAGGCATGATAGTACAATTGTAGTGACTCTAAACTGCTTGCTTTTAGCAAACATGCTTAGGCACAACACACCGAGGAAGGAGGAGCAGCTCTGGTGATGAGGAAAGTGGAAGAGAGATTTACTCTCCGAAGGTTCTCTGAGCTGTGGTATTCACACAGCTTGTAGGAAATTTTAGGACAAATGCTTTTGGTTGCTTCGTTTCCTGATCTTTTTTGAGACCTGGTGCCATGCCTTAGCTCAGGCTGAAATGGAACTGACTGTGGAGCTCAGGCTGGTCTTGAACCTGCAGCGATCTTCCTAAGTCAGCCTCCTGAGTGTAGGGATTATAGGTGTAAACCACCACTCTGGCTTCCATGTTCAATGTTACAAAAAAAAAAAAAAAAAGTGGTCTGTTATCATACTTTAAACAATCGCCACAGGACTATAAAATGAAAACTGATCCAGCTACAACAGTGACTCTTGCTTGTCAGCCTAGATGCTACAGTAAAAGTAAACCTGGAAGAGTCATTTTAAAGTTTTATGTGACTGGCTAACTTTGTCCTGTTTTGTTGTTGTTTTACAATGATACGTGTGGTGGTTTGAATACTCTTGGCCCAGGAAGTGGCACTATTTGGAGGTATGTAGCCTAGTTAGAGCAGGTGTGGTCTTGTTGGATGAAGTGTGTCACTGTGGGCTTGGGCTTTAAGACCTTCACCCTAGCTGCCCGAAACCCAGTCTTCCCCTAGCAGCCTTCAGATGAAGATGCAGAACTCTTAGCTCCTCCTGCACCATACCTGCCTGGACACTGCCATGCTCCCACCTCGATAATGGACAGAACCTCTAAACCTGTAAGCCAGCCCCAATTAAATGTTGTCCTTTATAAAACTTACATTGGTCATGGTGTCTGTTCACAGCAATAAGACCCAAAGGTAATAGAAAACTGCACAATTAGTCAGAAGTGTCCTATGACTTTATTATTCAACTTCCCCCGTGACCGTACCTATGTTGTAACTGCTACAGCAACAGATCCAGAAAGTTATTATTAGTCACACAGTCTTAACTAGATTACATACCCCCTTCATAATTTACCAGATCTTGCATACACTTTTCGGTGAGGTATGTATGTGTGTATATTAAGCTATACAGAAGTAGACACATACACTTTGATGTAGTTTCAAAGTCATGATACAGAACTGCACCAAATCCTCTGTTCCCCAACTTCAGTGTCCCCATCCCCTGGGAATCATTGCCTTATTCTATGTTTCTCTATCACTTCAAGCATGTTACAAAATGGAAGCATACACTATATAGCCATTCCCAGACTTGCTCTCTCAACTGGCATAACACATCCAGCCAGTAAGGGCGTATCATGCCTTTGTTTCTTTCCACAGTAAGACACTAGTCCACTCTGGATGCAGCAGCTTTTGCATCTGCTTACCCTGGAAAAGGACTTGGGTCATTTCTAGTTTGGAGCTATCATGAACCAAGTTGCTACCAAAATATGTGTATAGATTTATGTGCCACATTTTCATATCTCTAGAGAAAATTGGAGGACTCTATGGCAAGGTCATATTTGGTTATTAACATATTGGAAGCTGTCCTTCACTTTACAAAGTATTGTTTCATTGTGTGCTCCTAACAGCAATTTATAAGTAGACCTACTTCCTCCTTCCACAGTCACTCCTTGTTCTCACTACTGTAAACTTGAATCTTCCATATAGGAGTGCACTGACAGTGTGGTTTTTCATTGTTGGAAATTACAATATAATTATATCATCATTTCCCCCATCTTTTTCCTCCCCCCAAACCTTCCCATATACTACTCTTTCTGCCCTCTTTAAAACTGATGGCTTCTTTTTGCATTACTTGTTGTGATATGCACATTTCTAACACATAAATACAACCTGATCAGTCTGTTTAATGTTACATTTTTAGGACTGACTAATTGATATTGAATAATGGCGCTGTATAGTTTTATGATGGCTTGACACAAGATAGTCATCTGAGGGGAGAGACTAGCAATTAAGAAAATGCCTCCGTAAGATTGGGTTGCAGGCAGGCCTATGAGACTTTTTTTAATTAGTTATTGATAGAGGAGGGCTAAGCCCATTTTGGGTGGTGCCACTGTGGTGGTCTGAATGAAAATGAATCCCTATAGATTCATAGGGAGTGGTACTATTAGGAGGTGTGGCCTTGTGGGAGTAGGTGTGGCCTTGTTGGAGGCAGTGTGCCATTGGTAGGATGGACTCTGAATTTTAGAAGCTCAAGCCAGGCCTAGTGGTTCATTGTCTCTTCCTGCTGCCTCCCAATCCAGATGTAGAACTTTCATCCCCTTCTCCAGCACCGTGTCTCCTTGCCATGATGATAATGGACCAAACCTCTGAACTGTAAGCCAGTCCCAAATAATGTTTTCCTTTATAAGAGTTAACTATGGTCATGATGTTTCTTCACAGCAATAAAATCTAAGACACCACCCCTAGGTGCTATAAGAAAGCAAGCTGAGCAAGCCATGTGGAGGAAGCCAGTAAGCTGCACCCTCCATAGCTCCTACATCAGCTCCTGCCTCCAGGTGCCAGACCTTGTGTTCCTGTCCTGACTTCCTTTGGATGGACTAAAACATGTAGGTGTCAATAAACCCTTTCCTCCCCAACTTGCTGTTAGCTACAGTGTTTCACTGTAGCAATAGTGACCCTAAACAAGACAATGACCAATTAGAGCGCTCTTCCCTGGGGAAGATTTTCTCCTGATCTCAGCATTCCTTAGTTACTTATAGTTCTCTATGTAGGGTTGAGTCTCCTGGTCTCCTCCATCCACTTCCGCATGTGTACCATGGTCATCCTTGTTCAGATCCAGTTTAGCTAGTTATGCTAGAGAGACTTCCCGGGTGACACTTCTGACATTCAGAGGAGACACAATCTCATAGCAACCTCCCTGGTCTTTTGGCTCTTACAATCTTTCCACACCTCTTCTGCAATGATCCCTGAGCCTTAGATGCAGGAATTATATTGAAGCTCTATCAGGTGGGACTGAACACCATAACGCTGTAATTCTGATTCATTGTGATTTTCTGTAATGATTTCCACACACCATTGTTTTAATTTGTATTTCCCTAATGGGTAATGATATGAACATCTTTACGTAGTTTCTAAAACTTTATTTTATTTTTATTTATATGTGTGCATGTGCATTCAGGTGCCTGTGGAGGTCAGAGAGGGCATCCGATGCCCAAAGCTAGTGTTCTAGGCAGTTGTAAGCTGCCTGTGAAAGGTGGTAGGAACCAAATTCTGGTCCTCTACAAGAGCAGCAGGGGCTCTTAACTCGTGAGCACCTATAAGTTTACTTTAAAGCAGATCTTGCTGCCTTTTGTCTATATCCTAATTAGGTGTTTAACTGTTTTAAGAGTTCTTTTCATACTTTTATAAGCAGGTCCTTTATCAGAAAAATGCCTGGCAGATATTTTCATCCACGCTAGTGATTCTCTTTCCTTCTTTTCAACAGGATCTTGTCTGTACAAAAGTTTTAAATTTGCCGAAGAAAGAATTTTTTTCCTCTTTTTTTTTCCCCTAAATTTTAAGGACCATATGTTTTGGTGTCACGTTGAAAAATTCACATAGCCCTGTATCAAAACATTTTTATCTTAGACTTCTAAATATCTTATAGTTTAATATTTTATATAGAAATCTATGACTCACTTTGAATTAATTCATATGTAAAATGTAAAATTTAAGTTGAGGTTCCTGTTTTTTTCCCATGGTGTCTATTACTTTGCAAAGTACCATTTGTGGGTTTCTTGTTGATTCAAAAAAAAAAGGAAAGAAAGAAAGAAAGCTTTTTTCTTTATAGAATTGCTTTTGCAATTCTGTCTAAAATCAATTGGGTATGTCTGTGGAAGTCTATTTCTGGGTTCTTTATTCTGTTCCATCGATCCAGGTGTCTATCCTCTGTCAATACATTATCGTGATTATTGTCACTATAAACGAAGTCTTAAAATATAGTAGAATAAATCATCTCACTTCATTCTTTTTTCTTAAATTGCTTTAGCTCCTCCACTTTCTGCACCTTTATATATAAATTCTAGAGAGAACTCGCTGCAGTTTTGATAGGAATGGCATCACGCCTACACATCTGTTTGGAGAGAGCTGACTCCTTTACAAACTAATCCCCCTGATCTGCGGGTGCAGTACGCTTCTCCATTTGTTCAGCTCTGCATTTACAACACTCTCCAGGGCTCATTTAGATCTGTGCCTGGGCATTATATGTGCTGGGGAGGGAGGTGAATACAATGTGTCTGTAAGCTTGGATACCATTTGCTTATTGCTAGGTTATAGAATTATAACACTGGGGTTGGGAAAGAATCTAATACCCTCGCCGCGAGCTTACCGTCTAATTCCTAGCACTTATTTGGGGGTGTGTTTTTGTTTGTTTTGGGGAGGGGCTACTAGGCATTGCCTAGATAATCATGCTATATGAAAATAAACAATTTTACACCTTTCTTTCCAATATCTGTCTGTTTATTATTTTCTTGCTCTCGTATACCAGCTAGGACTCCTGGCACTCAGTCGAATGAGTGGTTCGAGTCTGTGTCTGTCCCAGTCCAGGTGGAAAGCACCTCATCTTTCATGCTAATCATGACATTAGTGATGTACGTGTGATCAGTATGGAAGATCGGGCTCTCTGAAGAGAGGGTTTAGTAGAAGATGGGTCTCAGAGTAAAGAAATGACTTCCCAATCCCATGCCCACTCTCCTGCCATGCAGCAACCACTTTTCTCCAGAGTGTGCCAACATTCATCATTAACAGCTTTAGTGAGTGTGTCAAGTCTGGTCGCTTCATGTACAAAGCGCTTACTTCAATAAAAATCAGATGTGAAGTTCCTTTGAAGTTATTTGGCAAAGAATCTCTTACCAATGTAGGTACAGACTAAAAGTTTTCCCCAGATGCACCTTGTTTGTTTTGTAAGCAAAATCTCACTGGAAAATGACTGTACTCATTCACTGGTATACTGCCTTTGACTACTTTTGAATAAACGTGGCAAAACTTCAGTGGCTATAGCACTGTGGCCCACAGAGTCTCAAACACTATCTGTTCAGTTTCACAAATTTTACTGGCACAAATTCCTGATAAGATGTAGGAATTATTGAATGCAACCCAGTGGTAGAGCACTTGCACAGCATGTCAAGGCCCTGGGCCCAAACTCCAATATCATGTACACACACACACACACACACACACACACACACACACACACACACATGCAAATTGGAGGCAAACCTGAACGACACAGTGAGAACATCTGAGAAAATGAAGGTGACGAAGGTGAAGATGAAGATGGTGGTGATGATTATGATTGATTATGATATATGCCTAGATATCCACCTAGAATGGGTAAGATGCTTCTTGCTCTATGTGGGAAGGATACATTAGAAAAGAAAGCTAGCAGAAAAGCAGCCAACTTTGAACATTATATAACTGATTCAAATAGGCCAAAATATACTACTACACCGTGGTTGCAGTCACACCATCGAACAAACACAGCTTTTTCTCAAGCGAGTCTGAATGGGGCCCCCTTCATTTGAGTTAAGAGATCTCATTGATCTGTGAATAAAATCCATAATGTTCAATGTTGGAATACAGCTCCAACTTCTTCCTCTATCGTGTGCCCATCAGCACCATGAAAATATTCAACATGTCTTTAAGACAGGTTGTGACTATAGGCCAAAAACTGTGGTTTATGTAATAACTAACATGCTATGAAATCAACTAAGCTGGGGCCCAAGTCGTCCTAAAGTGTTACTAAACAATGAAAGAACAAAAGGAAAACAAGCAAAAATTCCCCAGCACCACCTCTAACAACATCCTAACACTGAGTAATAATATTCTAAGCCAGCAGGTGCCCATATTTATACCTCCCTGACATAAGAAAGTCTCTCAATATTAGGGAACTACTCTAAGATCAGCTAGTGGAAAAGCCAACCAGACAAAGCCAAAACTCCCAAGGGGACATATTTAACTAATTAGGGAGGAGGTGATTAAAATGGAGCTGCTAATTGTCTACTATGCTCTCAGCAGTGGGAGACAAAATTACACCTCATGTTACTGTCAATTACACAGCCCTCATTTGTCTGTATTTATCTTTCCCTTTAGGACACTGAAAAGCACACAGAGGTGTAGTTTCCAGCACAAGGTATACGTTCCTCGGTGACAACAGGTTTATAGAATGTTTAGAGACAGAATTATCTCATTTACACTTATTATTAATGTGTGCATTCTGGAGCAAAAAAAAAAAAAAAAAAGATGCTTCTCTTCAAGAGTTCTTCCATCTGCAAAGGCCAAGTGTTAGCCTCTGGGAAGACCCAAGCGGTTAGTAAGAGGCCAACTATACATGCCACGGAACAAATATCAAGCGGCAGGGAGGAGTGGAAAGAAGAGAAGGTTTACAATGGTGGGAAGGCAGCATCAGAAGCTGAGCTTGGGGCAGCGAGGAATAAGGTTTCATTACTTTATTTTGGTTCTGTTTCATTTTATTTTTTAAACTCATACCAATGCTATCATGCAATGACAGGAATCCCTAGTCTATGAGTTTGGGGAGTCATTCAAGAGAGCCAGAAAATAAGTAAAGCAGAAGTAACTAAGTACAAGTCCCAGGAGACAGCCTGAAAATATCTCTGTTAAAGGCGAAACATAAATGCATCTAGAGATAGACCTCAGCTGTGTCGCTATCGTGGACCTGCCAGCCATTCACAGCATCATCTCTCCTCTTCTCTGGAGATTCTAGGCACTGACTGGCAGGGCCAATGGCTACCTGCCTGCATCTGAATTTCCTTGTTCTCATCTGAGGGCATATCTGGCCACATCATGTTTACTAATGAAAGCGGCATGTGACCTCTAAGTTCTTCACAATGCTTTCCCACAATGCCTCCAAGTCCATTTCCAAGCTGGAGCAGGGGAATGACAGAACCCAGGACACCATGGGTTAAGGGAGCAGAGCAGTCAGGCTGGGTAAGGATCTCTGACAGCCACACCCACTTCTCTCCACATGTGCTACTCTGCTCTGTCTCCTCACTGTATAGCATCCTGGCGTGTTTTCTCTCTCTCTCTAAAGATGGCCACTTATTATCTGTGAGGCTTGCAGTAAGCTGTTCAACCTTCGTAAACATGTTTTCTCATCTATAAAATGAACCACAACGCCTACTTCCTAAGACAGTCAGAAATAAGTAGGCTTGAAGACGTTAAATCTGTGAAACACACACATGAGGTGCTCAGTTGGGCTTGTTTCTCTGGATATCAATGCATATGGGGGAAATTGAGGCTATCTTATCTTTTGGGCCAAGAAAGGAATTCAGATGAAACAGTTGTTTCATTACACTTTATCTGATTCTGCCTCATCTTTAAGTAGTTGCTCAAATGTGGATCTATATTACTAAAAGTTATGCCATACTGGTTTGTGTTTGTTTTGTTGACTAGATTGAGCCCTGTGTTTATATAACATACAGATGGGTAGAGCGGCACATTCGTCTACACTGCCACATCATCCCACCAGCATGGGCTAGGAAAGAGCCACAGAGGAACTGAGATCTTCTGCAAGGGGCACTGGTGTGATTCATAGTGTTCTCTAGGCAACAGAAGCCATGATCTACCTTCTCAGGCACACGTTTCCCCTTTGGATCACGCCTTCATCCATGTAGAGTCTTTCTATCTTTTATGAAGGAACTTAGCTATACTCAGGATTTTTGTGACCTTTTAATACTGTAAGACTGTAGTTAAGATTCTCAGCATCAAGATAAAAAGGCCGCTCCGGGACTTACCCCAGAGCGCTCAGGTGGCTTTTACATGCCACACGTTGCATAACAACCACAAGATCACATAACCCTGCTGAGGCCAGCATCTCTGAAATGGGAACACAGATCACGTCGCCGGGGCTTAACTGCTTCCATCTACCGTGATAATGTCCCACTGCTCGCCATGAGGTGTGAATCACCATCGCAGTGGGAGACCTGAGCAGATGACAGTGATAAAGGTGTTCTACCACCCATGTGGACTTTTACAACTGTATCCCATGAAAAGCGGCCAGCCTCGTGTTTGGCAACCTACTTTGTGAAAGCAACACATGACCAACAGCCATCCGGTAATACAGAGCACTCTCCTCTTTAAGATGACAATATGCCCGTGTCTGTGATGGGGGAAGCTACTGGGCCATCCCACAGTACCTTCTACCTTAGGAGCCGAGGCCAAAACCTGGAAGCTACCCATACACAGAAGCCACTGCAGTATCTGCGAGCATCAATCTATGAATAAAGAATGCCCCTGGGACATTGGTTTCAAAGACTCGAGGCTCTGGAACAACAGCAAACCCTCTCAGTAGGGAACAGCGCACTACTGGGGTCTTTATTGTTCCACTTCCCTGAATTGTTACTTACAGGTTCCCGGCCGTCCATGGCTTCCATCCAGAGCCTACGGTCCTCTTCCGACAACGCCTGCATGGTGATAACCCCTGGCCTAAAGAGAAAGGAGAGACACAGACGTGACCTCAGTGTCACACCAAGAGACAGTGGCAGCATTCTTAAATGTTTATTTAAGAATATTTCAGAAATACCCACTTATCATCATGAGAGGAGGCGCAGCCCTCTCTCTGCTCTTGTTAGCCACTGTCCTATCTCAGAAAGCAAATCCACCTCCTCACATCCTTTTCAATATGCCTGTCTCTCTCAAGAGGCAGAGGTAAAGGACAAGACTTATTAACTATTTGGTTCCCTTAGAGCTTGTTTGCTCTGTAGACTGTGACCCATTTGCTTAATAGGATGCTTTGTATAGGAGGGAATGCAGTAAACATTTTCTAAACTGAATTGCATTGACTGTGGAGAGACATACCCATATTGAATATTTCATATTTCTTAGTTGTCACCAAATTTATGAAGTGAACTTGTAATTACAATTTTATTAAATGTGTGTACGTTGTTTTAATGACTACTCTCATGCTAGAAGCCCAGTGCTGCTCACTCTGAAAGCTCTCCCTGAAATCGACTTGCTATTCACAGTGAGCACAACCTCTCTAGACAGTTCACGCAGCAGCAAACCCTGTTTCTTTCACAAATGGCACTCCTCACAGAAAAGGCTGGGCAATAAAGTAACTTGAGAATGTCACACACTCCTCAAGGCAGAGTTTCTTCAGTCAGTGTTGATCCCATGTTGCCCACAAACCACTTCCCCTTCAAACATATGTGAATTCTGATGAAACTATTTAATCTATCAAATTGACAGAGAGTACAGCAACCCTCAAAAGCCCCAGCCTGGTGGGTCTAAGGAGTTGTTGGCTGCTAATGGCTGCTGGGAGAAGGCGCTCCCCCAACCCCCACCACGGAGATGCAGCCCCGAATTGACTGTCCATGTTCTAGTGCTCAGCCACTAGATCAGCAGGCTTGGAGTGTGTCCATGAAGTAGTGGGGGAGTATGAATGGAACCAGAGGGGAGGGAGGGCTGAGAGGGTGAATTTGATCAAACACATTGTATACATGTATAACATCCTCAAGCAATAAATTAAAAATATTTTTTATGTTTAAGAATAACTCTTTTAAAGCCTCATCTTCTAAGTTTGAGGAATCCTGAAAGAGAGGAAGAGAGATCAACTGACCAAGAACTAAAGTCCACATGCCCTCAGTGTGGTACTAAAAGCCTAGGACCTTTTCTCCCACCGCCCCTCAGTGCCTCCATCTACAGTTTCAAAGCTGTAACAGTGGAAGGACAAGGGTCTGGGATGCAAGGAGCGTGAGCTGAAGGAGAAAGGGGAGAGAGGAGCGGAGAGATGTCCCTACAAGTCGACCTCCACCTACGCAGACAGAAAGGGAGAGAATACAAGGTTTAGGGGGAGGGGCTGTGTTGAGGACGGAAGACACTGGCTCCCGAGAAGGTCATGTCTTGCAGCCACACTGGGCATTATTGACAGAGGAGAAAGGTGAGTCCAAGGACAGACTTCTTTCCACAGCGTCTGCCAGGGCCCTCCACCTCTTTTCAGACTCAAATGACCATTTCTCTCCAGCAGCCTCTTTGACGTGCCAGACTCACCACGCACCCACAGACAGCTCACAGCTGTGCTTCCACAGAGCGCAGCCTGTGGCCTGGAGAGAGAGCAGATCTGACGTCCCCTTCCTACCTTTCAAAACCAAGCACAAGATGCTTCAAAATCAAAAGCCTAAGAAGCTGGAGCCCGCTGCAAAGGCCACACGCCTCCAGCTTCCCTCCTCCAGTGCTACCCCACTTTTTCTTACTTGTTTGCCTTCTTCGCTGGCACTACCTGTTTGAGCCAAGCAATCCATCTTTATAAAAAAATGTTGCTTCCTAACCCAACTCCACCCTCCTGAGACTGAACTTCAGGGCTGGGGCTGGGAAACCAGATGGGGGAGGCTCCCAGGACTCGAAATGCCCATCAGTGGGGAGACCACCTCCAGGGCCCCCAGGAGAGGGATGGGGAGCCACCTTCAAATTTTTTGACTCAAAATTGTGTCTGTCTAAAAGAAATGCAGAGACAAAATTGGAGCACAGACTGAAGGAATGGCTGACTTATGATCAGCTCAACTTGGGACCCATCCCATGGGCGGGCACCAAACCCTGACATTATAACTGATGCTATGTTGTGCTTGCAGACATACATGGCTGTCCTCTGAGAGGCTCTACCAGCAGTTGACTGAGACAGATGCAGATACTCACAGTCAAGCACTGGACAGAGGTCAGGGACCCCTATGGAAGAGTTAGGGGAAGAATTAAAGGAACTGAAGGGGATGGCAACCCCATAGGGAGACCAACAGTGGCAACTAACCTAACCCAGAGACTAAGCCACCAACCAAAGAGCATGCACAGGGTCCGGGGACACATCTGTAGCCGAGTACTTGTCTGGCCTCAAGTAGGAGAGGATATGCCTAAACCAATAGAGACCTGATGCCCCAGGAAAGGGGTTGGGGGAACACCTTCTCAGAGGCAAAGGGGGAAGGGAAAAGAACTCTGTGAGGGGGGACCAGGAGGAGGGGACAACATTTGGGATTTAAATAAATAAAATAATAAATCATGGAAATTCTCAATCCAACCCCACCCTACTAAAACTGAACTTCTGGGTTGGGCTTGGGAAAAGTCAGAGGTAGATCAACTCTCCTGGTGAGCCTGAAATATGGCTATACCTAAGGCCCAAGCCCTGAGCCATCTCCACCCCCAGGCTCCTTCTGTGTTCTCTGCACTAGAAGTCCTAACACCCTCCTCTCTATACTGGAAGTCAAACTGCCAACATAACTCCAGTCCCTTTCTGCAAGAAAACAATTGTAAACACAAAAGTTGCCCAAACACCAAGAGTGGGAGGTGTCACATCAACTTCATGGCCTAGGGCATGATATTTCCACCCAAAGCCACCAAGAAGAAGTTTAGAAAAACTCAGAGACAGTAAGCGGAGTGGGTGATGTTATTGGACCCTAGTAACTAGGGAAGCCAATTTGACAGTTTTTACTTCAAATAGAAATAACAAAATACGAATTATTTTTCATGCGTGTGGGGAGTGATGCTCTGGATGATAGTGAATAAAGTTGATAAAACACATTTAGTTATAATTCTATTCCCCAAACTCAGAGAATTCTCTGTGCTTCATATATTTACATCTGGATACGGCACTATACATTTTAGGTAAAAATTCCATATTTTCATTTATTAAATTAAAAATACTAATATAAATCCTACAAGGGGCTTTCTTAAGAAGGAAAAAGGCCAGCTTTATTTTAGAATCAAACAATAATTTAGTCTCATAATTACCTTCCCAAGCCTCCTAGATTGGCAACATAGCCCCCAAACAAAATAAAACGAGAAAAAACTTCTGCAACATGAAACTTTGCATATCAGCAAACTTTCAAACTTTCTCTTAGAGCATGTCTATTTAGTTCCTGTTTGGAACATGTGTCAGTTTTTCATAGCACAAGTGAGGGAGTAAAGGGGAAAGGACATGGAAGGGAAATAGAAACCAACGAAAGAGAAATAGGGCGCAGGGCTGGCGATGCTCCTGGTTCTATGCATCACTGTGCTCTAGCAGCACAGTAACAGAAGAACAAGAGGTTAGCCCAGCCCAGCACACCACCTGCTGTGCTAAGCTCTCAACAAATTAGGAGGTAAATGTATTCTCACTACTCCCATTTAAAAGAAAGAAAATCAAAACTCAGAGGGTAAGAACTTTGACCCTGATTGCAGCCAGCAAGTTACAGGGCCAGGACATGACCACATTCTAACTCCTTTTTTTTTTCTTTTCTTTTCTTTTTTTCCGGAGCTGAGGACCAAATGCAGGGCCTTGCGCTTGCTAGGCAAGCGCTCTACCACTGAACTAAATCCCCAACCCCCCACATTCTAACTCCTAACCCTGGTATGTGGTGCCACCCCAGTGTGGGGGCGCCACGGCCCCTGGGGAATTCATGTGTACCACCTAATTCCTGTGGCATCAAAAATGACTGAGGATCCCTAAGCTCCTTGAAGAGCTCCTGCATGCAGTCAAGTGTGGCAGTGACAAAGTCTCTGTAAACCCAGAGTGCTTGATACGTCGTCTTCCCACAAGCATGTGCCCAGGCTCTCCCTCCAGAGCACAGTCATCCCACGGGAGACTGGAATGACTCTCGATAGCAGTGGTTCTTCACATTTTATCTCAAGACAACCAAGTGAAAGAGAGGCCCTCACTTTTTTAATTGGAAGAAAGATTCTAAGAGCCAGAGAGATGGATGTCTGCTATGAGACTGTATCCTCTAAAACTTTCAGGGAAACTACACCCAGGAAGTCTCACCAGCCTGGCTGCCTACACCCAGGAAGTCTCACCAGCATGGCTGCCTAAACAAGACCCAAATAAGGATGACAGCAGCAAACATGCAAACACGGAGGAGGTGCTCTCACGGGGACCAGCCATAGACAAAGGACTAAACACTACTAAGGAATTCAGAGAGGGGTAGAAGCAACTACTTTCCCAGGAATACCCCACCAGTGCTCAGCCCTGGATCCTATGCACACAAGTAACATTGTATGGACTGAGCAGACTGTATTTATATTTAAGAAATGTATATACATGTGTGTAACAACCACAGAAAAAGAGGACAGAGGCCATGAACTGGTATATATATATATATGATATTTTGATTTCAGAAAATTTAAAGGTGCTATCATAAAGAAAATGAATACTGGTAGGTTAGACCTTACCAAAATAAAAAGGATACATTTATTAGAAGATAATGTTAAGAGAATGGAAACAGAGGCTGGGAGTGTAGTTGAGTCAATAGAGTGTTTATCCCAATGCATGAGGTTCTGAGTTGAGATCCTAGCACCACATAGACCAGGCATAATGGAACGCACCTGCAGTTATATCACATGGGAGGTAGAGGCACAAGGACCAGAAGGTCAAGGTCATCTTCAGTGACTTTAAAGCCAGCTACATGAACCCCTGTCTCAAAATACATCTCAAATCAAAAATACTGAGGAAGAAAGTGAGAGCTACTATTTTTAATATATATCTCCAACAAGATCCATATTCCAGATATATGAAGAACACTAACAATCAGGGAGAAAATTAACAACAAAATTCAATTAAAATCTCAATAGACACTTCATAAGAGAGGCTCTCTAAGGGCTGGAGACTTGGCTCAGCCGTCGAGGCTTCTTCAGGAGGCTCCATTCGTGGCCCCTATTGTCAGGCAGCTCACAGCTGCTTTAACCCCAAGACCACAGGACCAATGCTCTCTTCTGGCCTCCATGGGTAATTACATACTGTTGTGGTTGAATAAAATGGCCCCCATGGCCCATAGGGAGTAGCACTATTCGGATGTGTGTCCTTGACGAAGGAAGTGTATTACTGAGGGATGGGCTTTGAGGTTTCAGAAGCTCAAACCAGGCCTAGTGGTTCACTGTCTCTTCCTGCTGCCTCCAGATATAGAACTCTCAGCAGCTTCTCCAATGCCATGTCTGCCTGCCAATGACAGTCGTGGACTAAACCTCTGAACTGTAAGCCAGCCCCAATTCAACATTTTCCCTTTATAAGGTCATGGTATCTCTTCAAAGCAACAAAACCCTAAGACACATACATATGGCGTACATATACACATACACACATGCATACGCACACACACAGAGACAGAGAGACAGAGAGAAACACAAAGACAGAGAGAGACAGAGATACATAAATAAAAAGTGAAAAGGGGAGATCCAAATGGCCAGTAGATATAAGAGGCAGACATCAAATGGTTACTCACTGAAGAGATGTAACTTAGAAGCAGAATGAGCTTCACCTAGTACCTCCTTGAGAAGGACAGTAGAAGGTCACTTTAGCGTTGTGATTCTCGGGCATTGCTGGTGAGGAACTAAAGTAACAAGGACATTTTCAGTATCTACTAGAACTAAACACCACTCGTTACTTAGCCATACTACTCCCATATATTCCACCAGGAAGGAAGAGAATCAAGATGGAGACGGAGAAGGATGCCTATGTCCTCTACCAGGCCCATTCGAGGACCCTTGTCATGTTACCATAATAACCACAACTGTGGTAACAAAATGTCTAACGAAAAAGGACACAAAGACTGCTGTAAGGATACACAGACTGCGGTAAGGACACACGGACTGCTGTAAGGACACACAGACTGCTGTAAGGACACACAAACTGCTGTATATCTAAATGTGAGGACCTCAGGCAACAGCTGAGTGCTGCACGGAGGTCAGGTATAGACCTCGCAGATGATGGTGGTCAGGTATGGACCTCACAGACGGTGAGGGAAAGTCTGTAGCTTCATGATATTCAAACTTCTCAAACCTCATACAAGACAGAAGAGTTATTTTACCTCTGAGAAGGGGTATGGCAGTGTCTGGTGATGAGGATGAGGAAAACTTCAAGACTATAAGTGTTCTTCTTGGGGTTGGGGATTTAGCTCAGTGGTAGAGCGCTTGCCTAGGAAGCGCAAGGCCCTGGGTTCGGTCCCCAGCTCCGAAAAAAAGAACCAAAAAAAAAAAAAAAGTGTTCTTCTTGATCAGGGTCTTTGTATGTATATACATAGACTTATGCGCAGTCATAAACGTAGACTTGAGATATGTGTACTTACAGTGACACCTCAGCTAAGAACTTGCTTTAACCGTCCGAGAGTTACGACCTCCTGACAGTACTTTAGCCTCCTTACTATTCTGTATGTGTGACCTACACGTTCGGAAGGCAA
Organism: Rattus norvegicus; assembly: GCF_021556685.1. Lineage (NCBI taxonomy): Eukaryota > Metazoa > Chordata > Mammalia > Rodentia > Muridae > Rattus > Rattus norvegicus. Next base: position 31,112,713 of record NC_141551.1, on the reverse strand, counting down.
AATAGAGAGGTCCAATTGCTTTTCCCTCGGGGTTGGCAGAGTTACACACTTGTCCATATTACAAACTCAAAGAAACGCATCATACATTTCCAAGTGGAAGGCAAAAAAGTAAATACTCCAAAACCTTAAGTCATTCCCACGTGGACAAATGAGGGCTGAAAGCAAGTACGGAGAGCATCACAGCAATGCCTGGAGAAGGGCGGGAGGATTGTTTAAAGGGGAGAAATGGCACCGTGGTCTGTAGGCTGATGTCTATATGCAGGTGAGGTCTGGCACAAGTTAAGTCAAAGCCATGATTGGACAGTAAAAAAATAAGGTGGGAACAAAGTTTTTGTAAGGCGGAAGAGAAGGGGAGAATCAAGATGGAGACGGAGAAGGATGACCCAGATCCAGGGGGTCTTGAATTGCCAAGATAGTTATGTATATTTCTTAAGGGATGGATTTCTGTAGGCAAATTTATCTTATTAGGTGGATAGTTTATATCTTTATCAATTGGGAGTGAGTTTATTGTGTGGATATACTGCGGATTGAGAGTTTAACATAGAAATCTGATTGTTGGGTTGCAGTTTGTTGAGTCTCGATTTCACCGGGTTATTGGGAGTGTGAGCAGAGTCCACGGCAGGGAGCCGTGTGGAACAGCCCGTGGACTGCCTAGGACAGTCCTGGGGGCAGTCTACTTGGGGGCAGCATGGAGCTGCTGAAATAAGGATGCCCTGCAGTGCCATGCAGCCCAATGGGCGGCGGCACTAGCACGGGGTAAAAGGTTAGGCAGTTTTTTGATATTTCGGCAACAGTGGTCCACCTAACAACCAACACCTTCAGACCGAAAATCACACCCTACAGCAAAGACCAGCCATGACATCATAGCCATTTCATTTACCCTCCCCAGTAACAGCTTCAAAGTAGAATGCTATTCCAACCTAAAACTAGTGCCTGATAACTGAGAGGGGCAGAGAAAGGACGCCTCCAGCAAACACTAGAACCTCTTTGGAGAGGTTCCCTCCAGTGACCAGATGAGAGGTACAAATAATTTAAAAATCCTTTCTGAAGTCCAACCCTAAAATTCTCCTCAAAAGCCAGCATTTCTTCACCATGAACACATTGTTAGCGCTGGAGCCGGAGCAGCCTGTGAAGCAGGAACAAGGACCTGCAATTTTCTCAACACTGCTACACTCTTGCCATAAGAATGATGCAGAAAATAGTTCTCCAACATGACTAGAAATGAACAGCGAGAGGGAAACTTGTGGGGAGGGAAGGAAAGGGACAGGAGTGGGAGGGAGGTGGGAGGTGAGAGCAGTCAGTATGCGAAGTGTGTGTGTGTGTGTGTGTGTGTGTGTGTGTGTGTGTATGTGTGTGTGTGTGTCTCAAACATGTTAGTAATAATAATAAAGAGAAGAGAATCCTCACTTATCTCCAGGCAAGCTGCTACCCATCCCCACGTCTGTTCCAGTGCTGGCTTCCAAAAAGAGCCCACAGAGAAGCAACGTAGCATTTGTAGTTGTCTGGTTAGGTTGCTATCAGTGAGGTGCGGATCATGAAGAGGAAAGGGTTTATTTCTCTTATGGGTCACACTCCATCATCAGGAGAGCTCAGGAGAGGAACTCAGGGCAGAAACATGGTAACAGGAACAGAAGCAGAGACTGAAGGAAAGATGCTTAGTGGCTTGTTCCTCCTGCCTTGTTCAGCCTGCTTTTTTACACCACCTACAACCAGGGGAGGCACCACACACAGTGAGCCGGGCTCTCCCACATCAATCATTAATCTGGAAAATGTCCTATGGACTTGCTTACAGGTCAATCTGATGGAGGCAATTTCTCAACTGAGGTTACTCTCCCCAGATAACACCAGCCAATGTCAACCTGACCAAAAAAAAAAAAAAAAAAAAAAAAAAAAAAAAAAAAATCGAAAAACAAACAAAATCAAAAAGAGCCCTAACCAACCAAGAAAGCATTGTCTCCAGAATGTTAGGACCACCAAAGTCCGTCACAGCCCTCCCATCAGCTAAGAACAATCAAATGCACATCCATAGCTGATTCTGGGGTTCCTCGACAGCTTTCTAGTTCTAATCTTATTCATGAATCAGAGTCAACAAGAGTGATCTCAGTGGTTTGGCAATTTACCCACTTCCTATTGGACAAGGAAATGCTAGAACTGACTCCACCCCACTGAAACAAACACATCCAGAACCTCCCAGCACTGCTCTCTCTAAATCAACTTCCAAAGATCTAGGGCTTACTCATTCGTAATACTAAATCTCCAGTTGGCAAGAGCCAACTATCCTATCCTATCCACACCACTTAGGGTCAGGTTGACAGTAAAGGAAGGGCTATGGGACCCACAGAACTTACTGTAACCTGTGTGTGAAATGTGTCCCACTGTGCTCTTGGAAGTTGGGAAAGTGAAGGCTTAGAGAGTGGGCTTTCTATGCCTGGGTGAAAGGGGCTGGCCAGATGCCAAGAAAAGGAAACAGTGCTGGGGAAACTGCTTCTTGATACTTCCTATACAATGAAAGTCTGTACAGATGTGACCAAAGCCATGTAGAATCTTGGAGAATGGCATCTGACCCACATGTGTTTATAGAAAGCAGGTAAGCAGTCAAGTGAAGGGAGCTAGGTGAGAGGCCCTTTACTTCCCTAAGGAAAACAGAGCTGGGCTTCTTTCTCTAAAACCTGTGGCCTTTCATCTCTTCTGCATTTCTTCTTGTGGTTCAAGGCGTATGAAAAAGAAAGAACAGAGTAAGTGCAGGTCACAGAGGCAGCTGTCACCCGGAATGTTAACCTGGTGGATCCCAGGTGAGAGAAACCAGAGATCCTTATTACATGCCAAACACTGTGCTAAGGATTTTGTCAACTATCACTTCTTTCTCACAATAAACATATGAATTAAATGCCACTTGCTGGGCCTCCTTTATCCGATTTCATTGCTTATTTACTTTTTTTCTATTTGTGTTGCTGGCGATTGAACTTGGGGCTCAGACATGCTAGGTACCTCTACCTCTCAGCCACATCTCCAGGCCTTTGGGACTCTTTCTAAAAGTGAAAGATGCCACGTTGCTATTAAGGGCTAACTCTGATGTTATATCCAGGTGGGTCAGAAACTAAACCAGACCTATGCTTATGCCATAATGCTACAGTGGCCTTATCTGTGACAAGCGTATGTGCCCTAGAGTCCAAGACTATCAACTTGGAGAGAGGAAGGAAGGGAGTAACCTTCCACGTACTCCCTAAGATGTTTTCCTCAGCAGCTTTGAATCAATAAGTTAGTAAGAGTCTGATTCTAATGAATGAATGGATCATAATCAGCAAAAGCCTACAGCACTCACCTCCTGAGAGGAAAGATTGGAGACCGAGGAGGACCCTGGCAATAGGGACAGTCCAGAGAATAATCACTGCCAGCCCCATCAGACAGCTTCACACAGAGTTATTTTGAAAGATTTTAAAGTCCTAGAAGACCAGATGAATTTCTAGCTTGTTAAACTTCATGGCCCGTGAACATAACTGCTACAGCAACAGGCACAGGTTACCACAGTACACCAGGAAAAAGCTTTGCTGACTAATGGGACGGGCGCAACGCAAAGTAACAGGAACCCTCGTTACCACTACTGAAGGCGAGCTGAGCAAAGCCCTCCTTACGTTGCCTCATCCACCACCCTCTGTGCCACTAAGGTTCTTTGGTCTCATGATGAACAGAGCAGGTGGAATTTACTGCTTCGTTGCTCTCCCTCTTGAGAATTATGTAATAACACATTTTTGGTGTTGAGTTGTTTTTTAAGCCCTACATTGAGAAGCTGGCAGATAAATGTGTGCACTCACCAACACATTTCACTGCACTGATTAGAGGACGGACGGCCGTTGCCTAGGTCGCCCTCCCATCCACTCCTCTAGCCAGCAAAACCCACTCCTACTTAAAACAGGTTCAGATAGCCAACGCTCTCACTTAATTAGAAGGCAAAACGAACAGACAGCTTGCTATCTATCCCTAAGAGCCAGGAAGCAATTCAGAAAGAATGATGCCCATCCCCCACTGGCCACTCCACCCCTGGCCATGCTGTCAGAGCAGCATAACACCCTCTGAGGAAGGAAAACCCATTTCCTGCCTGAAAGGTCAATGGCATAGAGACCAGCACTCCAACCCAACCGGCAGGAAGGCAAAGTCAAGTAGCATTTCAAACAGGCAGCGAGAAGGGGAGGGGCGGGAAGACTGAAACCAGGAAAAACAGTTCATCCGCTCTGTGGCTCTGTGAGATAAAGACTGTAATGGGACGGAGAGGCCTGGTTCTCTGCACAGGCTGGACAGAAGGACGAGTCTGCTGTCCTCACATGCATCATCCCGAAGCAAAGAATCTAGCATCTTGGTTCACCCAGCTAAACTGCCATATTTAAAGAGGCCTGACAAACTGGGCGGGCCAGCTAGTTGTTGCCAGAAAGTAGGTATGAACGATCTGTGAAAAGGGTGAGAGGAAGGAACTTCAAGAGAAAGAATGACTCACTGAAAATACTCTCTGTCTTAAGTAGTAATAGCCATATAAACTGTCGCTTCTACAGAAACCACACACGCAGCTGTCTTCGAATTACCAGTGTCTAAAGGACGAGTACACTTCATAGACCCACGAGCCACCAATGCACGTGCAAAACTGCCACCTAGAGGCCGAACACTCAAACAGCCTGTTACGTAAGAGGGATCGATCCTCGTTGGAAAACAATCTCAAGAGTCACACAGTTTCACAAAGACACTCAAAACGACCTATTCACCATACTCATACCAAGCCAGACCGTAAACTACCTTCATTTAAAATTAGAATGGTTTCCTGGGGAGATCATAAACTGAATGTGGACATAAAACTTCCTCTTTTGTGGGAATCAAGTTAGGAAGCACAGCACTGCCTTCAGAATCTCCCCCTAGTGGGCCTTCTTCACAGGAACCCTTCCAGTGCCTCAAGTCACTCTCATATAAATCGACAAGGCTATGGGAAAAGAAGCAAGCTTACCGCAAGGCAGTGTGGAAGGACTTTTAGCAAAGGTAAGGTTTACCAGGAGAAAAATTAAGTCCCATAGTTCGGAGCATACAAAAACATTTACACACGTGGGACACCATCAGAGAGGGACACTGCTATATCCCAGCTTCAAAACAACCCCGGCAGTCACAACCAGCACCATCTTAGTACCAGTCCTGTGGCTAGTGAGAGTCAGTCCTGCCTTCAAACCTAGGGCTCCCTCTATCTCTTATTCAACCTACAATATGCATCCTTCTCTGAAAATACAACTTGGAAAGATGCTTGCTGACTGGAAGGTACTAATTTTTTTTTTAATTCAGATCTTCCATAAATGTCTAGCTTCTGTTATTCTGGCTTCACTTATACTACCATATCTCTACACAAAAGCAAATTATGTGTGTACTTGCTAGAGCTTTAATTTAATTAGCAGCTAACTAATGTTCTCTAGTCTCATTACTAAACTCCCAGAGGAAAAAATAAATAATGCAATTTCAAAACTGTACTCACCATAAAAAATTAATATTGGGCAATCATATACAATAGTGCTATGCTAAAGGCTGCAAGAAATTATGGTCTTTCTGCCTCTAAAAGCAAATCATCTGAGATAAACAGAATTAAACAGAAGTACCCAAAACATTTCAAACTGAACAGCTAGCCAACCAATACAAAGAAAATGTGTTACCTGGCTACTACAGGGAAGTGGCTACTACTGTGGGGAAGGAGGGCGCAGAATTGGCAGAATGTGTGTGAGAGAGAGCTGAGAAAGGTTCAGGAAAACTAGCTCACAACTGCTGATGCAGCATCTGCAGGAGAACTTCAGAATGACCCAAAGAATCAGGTGAGGGTTTTACAGAAGAAAAACCCATAGATTCCTAAAGTGACTGACACCTGTCAGAAAAGCCTAATCGGGGCCTGGGTGCACCCTGTAGTCTGATGAGAGAGAGGAAACAGTGAATTTAAGGGTATAGGTGTCCTTGTGGTCCCCAGTTCCCAACCCCCTGTGTCGTTCACCACCACTACGACCACCACCACCACCAAGTGATCTGTCTTTGCTGCACCTCTGCGTTTGGCAGTGCTGGAAAGAAGTGTTTAACAGACAGAGTTTCTGTTGGAGTCAGCTAGTCTTCAAAAAAAGCTAAAACATACTAACTGTTTCCTTTCCCTGAGTGTAAACATTACCCCCCCACCCCACCACTCTGGTTCAGTGAATCAAAAGAACCCTTTAGTTTCTATTTCTATTACTTACCATATGGTTTGGTGGCCGCTCATGGAAAACATTAGGGAGAAAATAATCTATGTGTCACTTACATCTGTGAGAAATTTCTTTAAAACAAACCAATCCAAGGGATGCTGGCAAGTGACTACCCCCATGATTCTTCAGCTTAAGTAAATATTTTCCCTACATTTGCTCACTAATTTACATACGATGGTGCATGATGGAGTTAATTATTCAAGTGACTGAACACAGACGCTGGTTAGTATTAATGAGCCACATATGACTACCAGGAAAGGCTGCTTTTCCACGATGCCTCTTTTGAACCCAACAAGTTTACTCACTGAATTCTTGCACACACACATACACACAAAAAAGAGTTGACCCACAAGAAAAAAAAGTTAAATGCAGCCAATTAACCAGTATAAAATAAAAACTTTCAAGAGCTAGGTCTGTACAAAGACTGCCAAAAAAGTAATTCTGGGATTTTTAAGCTACTGAACTGAAGCTAGTGATGAAGAAAGAGGGGGGATGGGAAGGAGGGGGCTTGGATGGAAGGAAGCAGCAAAAAAAGATAAGGCAGCTGATGCAAATGGTCTGCTTCAGGAGGTGGGGTTCAGGGGTGCGTACTGGCCGCCATTTAAAAGGCCTTGGTGGGATGGCCTTCTGCCTCACTGACAGGTCCTCCCTGCTCAATACTATGCTAGCTCCCTAGCAGTGATATGAAGTACCAGACAGCAGGAAGGCAGTGGGGGGCGGGGGGGCGTGGATTCTTCCTGAAGTCCACTGAATCTACTTCATGCCTCCCTCCCCCTCTGGTGGGTTGCTAGCAACCTGGTGTTTCTTCCCTTGAATACCATTCTCACCCTGTTCTCTCTTCGTGGGGCATTTCTCTACAGGTGTGCCTGCTTCTGTCTCTGTAGCTCCCTCCCTGTTAACTAGGAGGCCAGCTCTGGTGAATCAGGGGCCTATCTTCATTTCTTTTCCTGTTACTGTGACAAAATGCCCTGAACAAAACCAACTTAGGGGAGACAGGATTTGTTTCAGCTTATAGCTCCAGGTTACATCTCATAGTTGTGGGGAAGTCATGGCTCCAGTTGCTATGGCAACTCATTACACTGCGTCCAGAGTGCCGAATCCAGAGCACTGAGCACCTACTTATGCTCGGCTCGCCCCATCTTTTCCATACAGTCAAGGATCCAAATCCACTCTTAGGCTGTGCCTTCCCACATCGACTAACATCATCAAGACAGCCCCCCACAGACATGTTCATAAGCCAACCTAATCTAGACAACCCCTCAACGATGCTTTCTTCCAGATGATTCTAGAATGTGCCAAGCTGACAGTTACAACTAACCAACCATTAACACCATATATTACAGAGTCAGGATATTTCACACCATATTTTCGTAGTCTAAATAATATAAATCGCACATTGCATCTTGATAAATTACCACATTAACAGCTACTACATGATTTATTATATAGTAGTGTATCTAATCTACCCATATCACACTGGAAACATGTCAGTCCTTCCGTTGGTTCCTCCTTTGCAGGCATTTCCTAGGTCCTGATTTGGCTTTCGACCCCTGCCTCCTCCATGGCGCAGCAAGCACCAGAGGACTCTGGGGAAGGCATAGTCTAGAAAACCAGAATCTAGCACCAGGCCCTCCCTGCTGATGGGTGCTGGTGAAAGGACAGGGTGGGAATCCTCCAGAGAAAGGGCTCACGGCAAAGTGTGCCAGGGAGTTGCCACTTAGCACAAAGAAATACCTTCTACCACTTATCCAATGTCAGGTCTCAGGCTGCCCAAATATCCAGAAAGAAGCTCAACCTGAACTATAGGATTTCTGGTGGTTAGATAAAAGCCAGCATTCCTCGGGAACTTGTAAAACCAGTTCCTATGTGCCAAGAGGCTTCATTTCCCCTTACCTCTAGCAGAAAGGACAAAACCAATGGTTGTGTATCAAACACAGGCAGGGAGAGGCCTCCCTTAGTATCACAAGTACCTGTTATACATTTTAAAGCTCCCACCCCAGTCTCCTTCCCACTCTTCTTGCTACTCACCCTCCTTAGAACCCACTATTCTCCGTGTGTCTCCGTCTCTGTCTGTCTGTCTCTCCCCACTGACCCCCAGTGCTCTATTTATGTCTTACTATCTTATTATCCACACTATTTCCTCCCACTTCCCTAACCCTGGCCAATCTGCTGGCTATGCTCAGTCTACTTTTTGTCTCTGCTCTGGACTCTTCTAGAGGCCTCTAGCCATTCTCGCTATATATCTACAGTAAAAGTCTTCCTTAATAATGGGGAGGGGGGTCATGTTGACAGATTCTTTACTGCCCCACCTCACACTCTATGTCTATGAGCAGTCTATAACATAGAAGAGTCAAGCAAAAGGGGCGAAAAGCAATGCTGAACTGTGGCCTAATCCATGAGATCCACCAGGAACCCTGACAGCAGAGGCTTCATACTCCCACCAATCCCCCTGCTCCTCTGTGGAGACTCATCAGTCTCATTCTGGATCCTTCCGACACCATCCGCATCAAGCCACTGAGGAATGTGACGGGTTCTGGGAAGAGATGGACTGCCCCGTCTATTCAGCATGCTGAGCGCAAAACACTTACCCTAGGCTCAGAATTTTAGCCTGAAAAGCCTCTCCCCTTCCTATTTTGGAGACACGGTCTTACTAACAACCCAGTCTGTCTCAAGTTCCTCCTGCCTCACCTTCCAAGGAGGTGGCATTATAGGTGGGCACCCCCCATGCCTGGCTTGCAGAGGGTTTTGATGAGCATGATGAAAGAGGGTTCATGGATGTGTTATGGAGAGAACTTTAACTGTCCCCAGAAGAACTCCCGGCAGCCTCCAGAAGACACCGGAAACGCAGAAGCTCCAGAGGGCAGCAGGGGGCTTGTCTGTTTGTTGGTTGTTTTGGTTTGTTGTTGTTTTGTTTTTATTAAGAAAGAGACTTCCTGGCATTGCCTAGGTCTTACAGTGAGGTTTAAGGGCCCTGGTGCCAACCCTGATGACTTGAAACAGGCAAAACAGATAAGCACCACATATGGACTCCACGAAAGAACCCACTGCCCCTGAAGAACTCGAAGAACTGGAATCCTGTGAAACAAGCCTAGTACTGTGTGCGCATTTGAGTGAGAGAATCATAGATGGTGGAAGATGACACACAATCTCACTGTCTGTCTGTCTATTGGTTGATTAAGCAAGTGACTTGGTGTCTTTTCTGAGTGTGTACAAAAATTAATTATAAGCCTTAAAAATATATTTGAGTAAAGCGTCCATTCCCAATTCTTATTTGCTATATTAATTTTCTAAGGAAAAAAACAAGCAAATACCTGATATAATCGCGTTGAACAGTCTACTTTCTTTAAATATCCATCCCATCTCCTGGAGACATAGCACACATTCCTGAGCGTGGAAGACTAGCATTAAAGTAAAACCAGACAAACCTAGTGATTCAGACTTGAACTAAACAAAGCGAGCTGAGCTGACCTTCCGCAGTGACCTAGCATCCAGCTCCAACCGGACACAGAAGAGTGGGAGGGGGCAGGGGGACAAACACTGTAAAGGAAAGAAATCCAAATAGAGTAATAATCTGTTCCTGAAAAGAAGGCCTCGGCCTCTTACCTGTCTACCGCTTCCACATCAAAGCAGAATCTCTTCTCGATGGAGTCTGTCTTTCGCCGTGTGCAGGATTTGAGGGTGACAGACTCGTCTTCTCCCTAGTGAGAACACACAGACTGTCAAGGTGAGACCAGAAGGCAGGTCTGCTCCCCTCACGGATGAGCATGGCACATCGACAGGATTTCACCTCCACTTCTCAAATCTGTGTGCTCACAGCCTACTGAGAGGGAATGCTGACCACTGAGCTTCTCAAGCAAGCGTCTTCTACAGCTAAGATCTGACACCCTGGTATGTAGTCAGCACAGGTCGCTGCTACAAAGTGCACATCCCATACTGCTATTTCAATCAGGTTTGATTTGCAGAGGTGGCAAGAGATGAAGACCACAGTCCCCTCCTAACTGACTATATATGATCTTTGGTTAGTCATCACTTCTTCAAGAAACAAGAGAGAGACCTCTAGGAAGTGCTCATGTGGCACCAAGGACCTCTCCATGCCCTTGGTACCAGCCATAGCAAAAACTGTCTGCTAAGGAAGATGAGGAATAAAACAATATCCTCCCATCGAGTCTGAAGGGACATTCACAACAAAGCAAGCATCCTAAGGACAAAGGCTTGTGGGCTTTGCTTCTTACTCTTGTATCTTCTGAGCCCACCTGCAGCCTGGATAGATGAGCTGTTCAACATATAACAGCTTTACTGATGAATAAGATGTGACAAACTGCATGTGTTTAATGTGTACAATTTGTCATCTGTAAATAGCCATCAAACTACCAATGACTCTGAGATAAACTTTTTCAACACTCCCCACCCCTGTCTGTCAAACACACTCTTTGGTGATCCACCCGCCTTCTAGATCACCTCTAAGAAACAGTGGAGGTGTTGTGGGTTTGTTTGCATGCTTTCGAACCTTATACGAATACGGACATGTTTGTATCTGGGTCTCTCGTCAAGCAGGAGTATTCTGTGGCCTGTCCATGCTGTGCACACCGAGAGTTGGGTTTTTTACTACTAGGTAGTGTGTTACTATGTGAGTGGACTGTGACAATCTCAGAGAACTCACTACGAGCCTAAGAACACAACAGCAGCTCTCTGTAACGGCATCCTGTCGCTACAAATCCATTTGTTTCTGTTCCTCCCACTTTTTTTCTAAAAGGGGAAAATTAACAAATTCACCTGCCTTGCCAACATAAGATAAAGAGGGACTTCAGATGGTGGATGTAACCACCCACAAAAATCAGCACAGTTGACAAACACAGCCCTAGGAAGAAAGCATTTTTATTAGCATGCCTTATATCTATAACTACTCACTGGAGAGCAAAGACTCCTTCCCGGATTGAGAGTCGCTCTTTACCTACTCTGTAAGATGCAGACGCATATTAAATAAAAACTGCACGAGGTTGCCAGGTGACCCCAGCGACTTGGGAAACCAAGGCAGGAGTATCACCAGTCAAGGCCAGTCGGGGCTACATGAGTTCAAGGTTAGTCTGGACAACTTAGCAAAACCTACCTCAGAGGGAAAAGGCTGAAAATCCAGCTCTGCATAAAGTGTTGGCCTGGTATACAGGAGACCTTAGATTAGATGCCCAGCATCTCACAGGGGACACTGGTTTACTCTAAGGTCCTACATTGGACCTGGGGGGAAAAATGGACTAAAATTCAACCTGGAGTCACCCAAACAAATACTCTCCATCATGAAACTAAGCTGTTATCTCCCAAGAAACCAGAAGAAGAAATGAGAGAGAACAGTGCAACTGCTCAAACAGGCTTACTTCAATTAGCAAGGAAAACCGACGCTCTCTCTGCCCCGATTACCCCACAGATGCACCCATGCACGTGTACACACACACACATGGAGTAACCTAAAGTAGCCTGATGTTAACCAACTGGATGCTTTCCACAGTTCATTCTCCTGTACCCTCTTCATAAAATAGTAAGTTTCATGCTATCATTGTTTACAGTTTTGGGGATCAAACTTGTACCCTCCTACATGCTAGTAAGAGCTCTTCACTGAGCTACACTCCCAGACCAGAGAAACCGCTGATATCACCAATTATTCTGTACTGTTTCTGAACTCTTCAGCCTTCCTCTGTCTTAAAACTAATGTCTACTGCTTGCCTTACCACAACACTTGTTTAGTTCTATGAAACAATGATGCCCAGTTGTGAATTGAAAATAAAGTCAATTAACCTCTTTCAACTACATGATTCCAACTCTGACCTTTGATGAGCGTACTCACCCAAATGTAAAAAAAAAAAGAAGACATTGATGGTGTTCAAGTACAGTTCAAATTCAATAGCTATGGGCTGGCTTCTATTATGAAAGCTTAGATTAAGGGCCATGAAAAAAGTGTGTAATGGAGCTCTTATAGTACCATCAGACATTAGCACAAAGGAGGGACAGAGAGAAGTAGGTGTGACCAGAAGCCCATTGTAAGAGGCAAAAGGGGAGAAGGCTGAGAGAGGGCAGCAGCCACTGATGCCTGAATAGAGCCTTCGTCCTGGAAGGACCAGGAGAGTGATAAAGGGTAGTCAGGGACAGGAACCAAGCCAGCTCTGACTACTGCAGCTTCAGGGGTCGCCTCTCTTGGAGGGTGGGATTCAGAGACATTCTTCACCACACATGAGGTCTGGCCTCAAGAGGATGGAGCAAATCTGCTCAGAAAAACCAAGCCTGAGGCTGGGGGTAGGAAGGGGCACAGGCACGTTTAAAGGAAAACGATCTAAATGGAAGGCGATGTGCTTAACTGCAAGCACCTCACCCCAGACCCTTGACAGCTGTGCTCCTGGCTCCTCCGAGGGAAAGCTTAGGTCACAGTGGCATCAGAAATATTCTGCTTCAGAAGCAGGAGATTCTAAGTCCAGAATAAGAGGTTAGTGTACTCACTCTGGAACTCGTGAATATAAATTTAGAAGCAAACTGATATCTCTGTTCCCCAGCTTCTCCCTTTGTGAAAAGGGGGAAAGCTCAATGAGCAGCGCAACACAGGACAATGCAGAGTTCAGACCACTAGGAAATGGAGCATAAATAGAACCAGTTATGATTAGGAAGATGACTTGTTACAGAAGCAAGGTCCTAAGGCGAGCTTCTCAGAAACAACAACTGAGGTACTCTATGAGATCTCACAGAAGTCCTTAGATGCCCAAACACTGACCACTGTACATATCCCCACCCTTCACTGACAACGGGAATAAGAAAGGAACTGCGAGATGCGATTGAGTTCATAAACCACTTGGAATCATGCAAGGTGCAAGTCCTGAAACCAACCATAGAGGAGAATGATCCAGTCAGCTGGTTTCTGGAAGGAGTGACAGGTAGGAAAGGACTGTGACCCATTCCAAACAAAGTGGGTTTGCTTCTGTGAAAACCAGAGGACACCCAGTGACTTAGAAGAGAATAATACAAAGCATATCTATCTCAGTTAACATGTGTGCTTTCATGAGATGATTTTTAAGTCAATGCCATCTCTGCCAAAATAATAATAATAATAATAATAATAATAATAATAATAACAACAACAACAACAACAACAGAAAACTAAAGGGGCTTTCTTATTGCCTGGATACAAGTAATGAACAGAGATGCTGATAAAACTCTTTATTGTCACTGAGGTAAAAGAAATCCAGGAAGAAAAGCTGGGAGTCGAACAGAGCAAAGGGCACAGCACAGCGCTGTGCAGCACTACCCTGGGCATGTCTGCTCTCCAAGCCTGTGCTCTCTCCACTTCTGCACTTGAATGCCCTCCAAACACAAACTCAACACGGTACCCAAAAATGTCCATAGAAGGCCAAGCATGGAGGGCTAGCAAAGTACTGACTTACCAAAATATTAGACACAGCTGAAACAAAAAAAAAAAAAAACTATTTAAACCAAAGACAGAACCAGAGAAATTATTCAAAATGTAATATTCAAATATTCCAGATATTCAAGCTCACACAGAGCACACAGGCTGAGAATAGCGGGAGAAGCACTAGGGCTGGAGATCAGCCTGACTACACATGAGTTCCAAGCCAGCCTAGGCTACGGAGTGAGACTCTGTCTTACAAAAAGGGATGAGCAGAAGAGGAAAATATAAATATTCTTATTAAAACAGTTAAGTATATTCACTAGGAAACAATAGAAAAAATTAGGGAGAGGCAAAATTCAAAGTTAGTAACTGAAGACACTTTCCAATTCTGAACTAAGGTAAGACCATAAATACAAGGTGAACAAAAAGTTTCCAAGCAATCAGCTTAAAAGAAAAGTCCTCCTAGGCCATGATAAAATACAGAGTACTAAGGAGAGACGCGGTAGAAGACAACCTACGGGAGACAAGACCATCTTTACACTGAGAACCGAGCAGAGACAGCTGCCTGAGGAGGCCAAGAGGCAGTAGCTCTATAAAGGGGAGAACCCTGGAGAATGCAGGAGTTGGGAGAATCGTGGGAGCCACCAACAGCAGCGCCGGGGAGCCTGCCCTAACCTGGCAGTCTCTTCTACAACACAGCCACAGTGTATCTTATCCCAATGCCCAAGACCACAGAAAGAAGAGGGGCAGGTGGAGGAAGGAGAGGGGGTTAGAGGAGGAAGAGCGCTATGTCTGGCCAGCCTTAACCTGTCTCCAATCCACAGTTTCCATCCTCACTACTATTAGACTGAACTGACCCTCAGCCTCCTACCCATCAATGTTCCCCACATCCCTGATCCACAAAGGCAATGCACAATTATTAAGAGAGCTGCTGTGATTTCAAAAGTTGCAAAGTTTAGGGGCAATTTGTTATACAGAAATAACTGATTTATCTAAACTGTCCACGGGCAACTCCAGGGATCCAGCAGAAGAGCAGAAATCAGCCCTCAGAATGTTGTCAGTCACCCACAGCTTTCTAGTAACTCACTGATGTGCGAAGCATTTAGTAATATGTACATGTAAAATAAAAGACTCTTAATTACAGTGGTGTAAGATAACAATGCTCATTCTAACCAGTTTCAGGACAGTAGGCCTCCTGGAATTGCTGCAGAAAATGCAAGAGTTTTATGGTGAAAGGCTGGACTCAGCCCCGTACCATGGTTGTTACCTGTTCATTGAACAAACCGAGACAGACATTTTCACAGTGCACTCACCCCCTTTCCTCCTGACTTTTGGTCAAACGGAACCATGGTGATTTGCTTGGAATCCCGTTGGTATGTACAGTAGTGCTTCACCCAGGAAGTTCCAAAGTGACCTGCAAGGGAACCATTGCCCATTAACCATCTGCACATCCACTGTGTGCCGTACATCACTAACTGCTGTAACACACAGTGGGCCCATGCTCAGCCTTAACGCTCTGGTCTGCCATGACAGTCTCAGGGACAGTGCTACACAGCTACACTGAAACAGAGAAATCTGAGCCCAAGGCTGAAAGTGGAACCAGAACAATGCTTTCCCACACAGAGATACAGAATCCTAACCTCCCAGTCTCACTACACCCAGTGGGTCTTCAAACACAGGGGAAGTATGGGTTCCCTGGGAAAATGAATTCTCGCTCTCACTGTAAGACTCCATTTAAGGTTTCCATTTGCTTCCCTGACTGAGGTGACTGAGGAAAAGGGCACAGAAATGCTCTTCCAAGTGCCAATCACCATTTCCGTCTGGGCAATGACGTCATGCCTCCCACATAGCTGCCCAGAAGCTAACCTCAGGGGTTCTGACCTATTTCCAAACCCCTAATTTTTACTTCAGCAGAACTCAAAAAGATCTGAAGAGCAGACATGGAAACCTCAGAGACACTGGAGATGCAGACTGGAAGTGACTAAATGGCTAAATGCAATCTGTCTCAGAATTCTCCCTCAGGAAAGAAGGCGACATCACAGCACCAAGGCCCACCAAAGTCTCTGACTATAGCCAGTGCCTGGCCGATTCCTTTATTTTCAAGAACAAAGTGCTGTTAGAGGAAGAAGGTATCATCAGCCTACAAGGACTTCAGTCGATACTGGTTTTAGATGTTCAGAGTTCATGCAATAGAAATAATCAAAATTAACAACACCATGTAAACAGAGTAAGCAATCACTTAATAGTTAATAATGGTTCCATGTGACTGCCAAATATAAATATTGGATATCATTTAATAACCTGGAAAAGCAACATAGGGGCTGAAGAGACAGAAGAGTGAATAAAGTGCTTGTCTTGCAAGCATGGATACCTGAGTCAGATCCGGGAAACCCACAGAAAAAGTAATTAGTTAAAAATTCATTTTTTAAAAAAGCCAGGTTTAGTGGGCACAGTTGGAAAGGTGGAGGCAGGCAGCTCCCTGGGGTTTGTTAGCCAGTCTGCCCAGCCTCCTCAGGGAACCTCAGGCCACCAAGAAAACCTGCTCCAAAAAACTACAAAGTGAATGTCACCTAAGGACCCTGGGTAGCATCCCGCTAAGCATTCTCAAGGCCTAAGGTACAAACTGTGAATCCTAACTAAGTCTGCATCCAAGTAGCAGCAGCCCCGCACTTCTTCTCTTGGCTGCATTACAAGAAGGTGGGCCTTCTTCCTACCTTTCATTTATGTTTTGACTTTGCATAAAACCCAAGTATTGGAATGAGAGGAGTTAAGAAGAAAAGAAAAGATCCCAGACCATGATTATTCGCCATTGAAATACTAAGGCACTCAAGAAGGTGTGATATGTAAGACAGAGCTCTCCAATGAGCATCCGGTCAGGGTGGTGTGCACAAGTACACTGAGGCATAGAGGCTTAAAAGGAGAGTGATAGTAGGAAGAAACCCTAGCACAAAGCAAACAGAGCACATCACTTGGAGGTGGACAAGACTGTGGACACGATCTGCAGGCACCTCCAGAAGCAACGCCTGCCCAGGGCTGCGAGTGCAGCCCACCCTGCCAGTCAGCCACACTTACGTTTCTCCTGCACATACAGGTACCCTTCCATGGTGTACGGGCTGATGGTCTTGTGTTCAAGGGGGTTTTCCTTCATCTTCTTCATCAGAGATTCCACTTCAGACCTGGTTCCTTCAAAGCGGTTTCTTGTCTGCGATGAAAGGAATTTTACTCAAATGATCAAATGAAGAAAAACTGAAATCTCTTAATAATTCAGAAGACCAGCCTTGGAACCAAGAGCAATTAAGGGGCACTCAATGGTCCGTGAAATGGACAGGTATTCACTTGCAAAAGTAAACCGTGCTTTACAGTTCCATACCTCAATGACCCAAACTCTAGCAACCACCAAGATCACTGAGGAAATCTAGAACCCATGCAAACACCCAGCCCATCTCTGGAAGGCCAAGTGGTGACTCGAGGACCAGGAGAGGGCATTTAAATAAGCATCCCAGAACAGCAGGACTCAGATGGCCTACCTATTACACATCTTTAAGGTTATGGTCCTCACCGTTCCAGATGCAGGAAATGTAGCCTGTTGATGGTTCACAGATGGCACCCTTATAAAAGGGGTGCTGTTGACTTTCTAGGTCTTTCCCTCAGTAAGAGCAGTCTGAAAGCCATGGCTTCTACCCAGGCCCACTCAAAACCCCAGAGGCACAGCCTAAAGCCTCCAGATACAGCTGCATCATGGCCTACTGGCCCATCACCCTCCATGCTCAGCCTCTGAGGCTCTGAGTTCCTTACTCAGTGAATCTGTTTCAAAGTCTGCCCTTGGCAGACGCTAGGACTGGAGTACAGCTTACCTAGCATGGGTGGGGATCCGTGTTTCATCCCCACAATAAAAGGGGTAGGATTATGCTTCACGAAACCATTTCTGCCATACTTCAACCTCCTGTTCTCCAAAGTCAACAAAGAACCACATAAGCTCCAGACTGCTAAAGGCCATGCAGTAGAAGCCATGAAGAAATACCTCAATCTAATTCCTGTGGTCAATCACAAATTTTGAGAAGAGAGCTAGCCCCATGACTTATGGCCCAAATAACTCTGCACCCAAGGGTCCCAGGCTCAAGCCAGAGAGGCAACTGCATTTGGGGGACACTGACTAGGGCACCCTGTCAGTCTTGCTGAGAGTTAGACAAAAGCGCATTATCTGAGCTCAAGGCCAACTCCTGCACACTCACGTAAGGCCTAGGGTGGCCAGGCAGCTGCCTGCACAGAAAGCAGCTAGGCAGGGCTGGGCTGAGCTGGGATTTCCACTGCCAAAGGAAATCCTGACAGTGCTATGAAAAACACACATAACCAGCAGCAACACTTCCGGGAACAGAAATGGTTCATCTGGGCCATCTCCTATTCTAGAAACATCAGATCCCCACTGTCCTCTGAACCCAGCCAGGACTCCACTGCACACACCTCATGCCAGTGCAGGAGGGGAAGCTGCAGCAAGCACACCCTCTCCTGTTTCCTTCTTCTGCCCTTGCCCCCACTCACATTTTGTATGCTGATGGTCAACTGTGTCTTAAAGTCACCAAAATCCTTGGCCAGCTCATAACCATGGTGGTAGAAAGTGAAGAGTCCTTGCAGGAAGGCCAGTAGCTGTAGAGAGGAAAAAAGGCAGAGGTCATACAGGCCGGAGGGGAGGATCTGAGCTTCCAAGGCTGTCTGGGAAGTAGAGAACAGGCAGTAATACCAACAGCACACACAGAGAGGCTCTCTGGGTAAGATACCATCTTACCTTGCCCTGCGTCCCTGAATGCTCACAACCCTAGTGCTAACAGGACCCACCTTAATAGTGAGGAGGCACCTCCAGAGACTAAGTAACTTCCTCCCTAACTCCCGGGGGTGTCAGCCGGGATAGGAAACCCGTTCTCCTTGGGACCAATGTTTGTCACTGCCTAAGAACATCACCTCTTAGGAACTAAAGGCTGGAGCTGCACCTTGACTGCCTTCTAGAACACTAATAACATCAGGCTGTTACTCACAGTCAGAACATGATAAGGATGCTGGTGTGCTCTGAGCCTGTAACCTATCGAGCAAAGTCAAATCACAGAACGTCGCCTGGGGCAGGCTTCAGCCAAGGGGCACTTCTGTACGCTTTCTTCAACTTCCCCACAGTAAACAGTAAGAATTCCTTTATGAAGTGACTAAACACCTCCTGGCTTATGCTGTACTGTGTACCTTGACTCTCTTTTAACCCCGCTAAGGCTAACAGGTGAGTGTGCTCATGGTCTAGTTTCCTCCACACCGAGTGGTAAAAACAACTGCTTGCCACACTTTTCACAAAACTTTTCACATTCTTGACAACCACCGGAAGTGTGGACTTTTCCCGAAGCTGACATAAGACTCTCCCCTTACCAAGCCCTTCCCAGCCTGCCTGCTTTCACACTTTTGACATGAAGAGGGGGGGTATAATGAATGTAGAACACGGCTGGGAAGGGCCTGCGCTGTTTTGGCTGCTGAAGGCAGACCAGGGTGTGCGGAGTGGTCCGTTCTGACCTCAAGACCCTGCCACACCAGTTAGTCAGCAATGCATCTACGGTCCTCTGTGCTGTTCTGTGAACATATCTGTATTTATTTCCCCCGCTCTGCTTTTCAGAGAGTCAGTTCTTTGGAGGCCTTAGAAGGGATACGCTGTGCTCTGTGAACCTGCTTCTGGAGGGAGTGATTGCACCAGGAGAGGTGTGTTACCATCAGGATGAACCACATGCCCTGCCCCGCCGATCAGGAACGCTGTGCCAGCCACAATGGCAGGAGTGAGTCCATCCTAGGAATTGTTGCTTGCATCCCTGCCGCTGGCTACCAGACTACTGGAACAAATCTCCCCAGGAATCTCATGCCAGGAGAAGGAAAGCGTGTGTTTGAAAGCCGGGGCTGGACAGAGGACAAACTTGTTCCACGTAGTTCTGACAACCCATCCAATCACCTTGCAGGATAGACTGGAGCTGAGACACTTATGGGCAGATTGCGCCTTGACTGGAGATACTCAGTTATGCATACCTCTTACCTTCTATTTAAACCCAAACCTTGTCTCAGGACCTCAAAGATGGACTTGGGGAGGCAGGGTCACTAGAACTCTTTCTTTTTCCTTCCTACAACATGGCCACACTGAATAGACCTCTTTCTCCTGCTTTTCACAATTACGCCTGCTTTAACAGGCATACTAAAGATGGGTGCGCAAATCTCCACGTTATGGACAAGACCCTAACAACTCCAGAAAGTCAGATTATAAAATGGCAGTGTGACTTCCCACTGTTTTGTCCCTTTGTAATGTCATGGGAGGTCAAGCAGGAGGCAATGTTGGCCTCTCTATCTGTAAATCATCTAGTGGTAACTTAGTTACATAAGTAACTAAGCATTAAGACCCAAGAGAGGCAAAGGCCAGTACTGAACTCCTTTCTTCAAAGATGATGAGAGCCTTAGGACCTCCTCTCTGTGAGTTTCCTTCCAGACAACTCCACAAGGAGGAGATGGCTCTGCTCATGTCTAGGTCTCCACAGTGAAGGCTTTTCTTCCCTTTCCTTCTTCCCTGCAGGTACAACTGAAGTGCTGGGCCCCACAGTGCTCTCAAGCCCCGAGAACCTGCTTTCTGTTTAAAGTTTTCATTGTTCTGTGTGTATAGGTGCTTTGCCTGCATGGATGTCTACTCAGTGTGTACACACAGTGCATAAAGAGGCCAGAAGAGGTCATCGGATCTTCTGAAACCAGAATCACAGATGGCTGAGAGCCACTACGTGGGTGCTGGAAGCAGAGTGTGGGTCCTCTGGAAGAGCAGCCAGTGCTCCCCGCTGCTGAGCCATCTCTCCAGCACTTATGCTCCTTAAGACTGACGCCCAAGATAAGCAACTCAACCGAGAGTCGCTGCTGTGAACTCGGCCTTGCCTTCACAAAGGTAAACAGGACCTGTCTTACTCACTTTCTCAACAGCTGAACCTAGGCACTACCAAGTCCTGTTGAGGCAGAAGAGGGGTGCATTGCTATGATTTATATTGGCTTTCACTTCCATTGGTCTTATTTTTATAGGGAATATAAAATAATTTATATAAAGATATAAAATAATAAAAAATATAGAAGTAATCTTCCTTGTGTGCTGTTGTTTGGGCCCTTTCTTCTCCCCTCACAGCATCTTCCGCTGCCATCACCCTATTCCTCCTTCCCCAGGAAGCACAAGGACCAGACTGTCACAAAGAAAGGCTTCTACCCTAACACAGGGAGGCATTTCTAAACCATGGAATGCCAAGGGCTGTGGGCAAATGGCTAGAGTTAGGAGAGGAAAAGAAAGATAACCCAAAGGCTTCCAGGGAGACCTGGCCCTGCCAACACCTCCCTCAGACTTCCTCCATCCAGAACGTCTATGAAAAGGCAGCCTATCGGGAGCACTTTGCCACAGCAGCCCCAGCATACCAACATAGTCGTCGAGAATTATTATCCTTACAGGAGAGGAGGGCGAGCTGCTGAGTGAGGAAATCTGGCCTGGGTAAGGCACACAACTCTTCACCCATCTTCAGCAGGAAGGCAATAATGGTGTGTATTAGTGTGCAGGGATGTCGGAAGTCAAACCCAACAGAGATGGAACGAGCTCACTTGCCACACAGTGCACAGGAGCTGTTCCAAAGAGAGACCTTCAGAATGTGTTAGAGGACAGGCTGGGCGGGGAAGCCCCACACAGGAAGCAAGCGACAACAAGGAAAGAATGAAGCCTCACAATGGGATAAGAAAATGGGAAAGGAGAAAAGGACACAGTGGCATAAGTAGTTGTGATAAAACTCTGAGGTTGTGGTGCCTAAAAATGCGGGGAGGGGGCTTAGAGTGGAGAGATCCATGGGACAACTTCTCGGGAGCTCTAATCAACCTTCAGGTATGAAAACTCAGGGCACATATGGAACATGGCTTTGGGTTCATGACATCAAGGTGTTGGTGTCTACAGCGGACCCCTCTAGAAACAGGAGATGTCAAAACAGAAGATACGGGCTTCATTCCGGCACATACAGCAGATGGGTCGATGGAAGTAAGGACGAACGGGACAGTGGGAAGGAGAAAGGGAGGGAGGGACTGACAAATGGTTTAGATCTCAAAAGTCCACCTTTCCTTCCTTGGAACTCACTCTATAGCTGAGGACGACTGTGAACTTCTGATCCTCTTGCCTCTGCCTTCCAAGTGCTAGAATTGCTACCACACCCCTGCAGTGGTAGGGGTCAAGCCCAGCCTCGAGTATTCTAGGCAATCACTGTATAAACTGAGCTGTGCTCTGTGCTCATTTTTCTAGCAGCCAGTCATATCCCAGGATTGGATTACTGTCTCAGAGACAAGTTAACATGTGTATGTAGGTTAGCCTTCCAGGAGACCTAAACATGCAATGGCTGACACCTGCGAACCCAGCAATCACATTCAATGGGTTCTTGAAACTTCTTTCCTGCCAGTAATCAGTCACGTGCTACTTCACAGTGAAGAGCCAAGCCATTCCAGCTTTCAAAGGGATAGAAATTCAAACTGTTCTCTTCTAGCCCAGTCTTAATATTTAAGGGTAGGGCTGAAATCTGCATTTTAGTGAGCCTCCAGGGCAGGGTGCTGTACGATGCTGTTGAAACTACATTTTACAGAAGGACAACATGGAATAAGTCCACGTTTTTACTTTTCCACCTTCACTATATGATCCATTCCTAATACATCCGTTAGGGTATGTATCAGTTTTATTCCTCTTTTCAAAGGAAGAAATATAGAAACACTTAGATGTGACCCTGTGCAAGGTCTCACCTAGTAACTAGCAGAGCTGGAATGGCCTCTGCATTTTCTTCAACAAAAATATAATGGTGGTGATGAAGAGGAGGAGGTAGCACAAGAGGAAGAAGAAAAGCTCAGGCGAGTGAACCAGGCCAGGCCTGTGCAGCCAAGCTGACAAGTGTGTGAGAAGTAGATGCCTATTGTGTGTGAGGGTTCTGCAGCTGTCATTCAACCCAAACTAATAGGTATGATTTTTTTTTCTTTTCTTTTTTTCGGAGCTGGGGACCGAACCCAGGGCCTTGTGCTTGCTAGGCAAGCGCTCTACCACTGAGCTAAATCCCCAACCCTAGGTATGATATCTTAATGGCTCAATATGCCTACTGAAATGATCAAACCCAAAAGTCAGATGGGCCAGCTGGAATAATATTCACCAAAATAACCATACGTTGCCTAAGAATACTATTTCTTACTTTTTAGAAAGGTCTTTTAGGGGCTGGGGATTTAGCTCAGTGGTAGAGCGCTTACCTAGGAAGCGCAAGGCCCTGAGTTCGGTCCCCAGCTCTGGAAAAAAAAAAAAAAAACCTAGAAAGGTCTTTTATATGGCTAAATTTTTCAAAATTCTTCATACATGAATACATTTTGACAAAGTCCAGTCTTCACCCCTCCCAACTTCTCCCCTGTCCCTTTCTCTATCTTTTTCCCAACCTCATGTCTCACACACACACACACACACACACACACACACACACACACACACACGCCCTACTGAGTCAGTCAGAGTTATCCACTGACTGGATAATTGTGTGGGCAATCTACCAGAGGCCTGACAAGAGCTGGCACCCTCTCCCCTGGTGGCTGCTGACTACCTACAGCTTCCCACCTAGGAGTGTGCCCTGTGAGGTCCCATGCAGGTTACTGATGAGCTTGACCTTCTGTGGATTTTCAGTAGGCAACCTGGAAAAGTCAGATCTTATCAGAGGCTAACAGAGGCTAAATTACATCTGAAAACAGCAATGATCTGAGAGGCTCTTGTTGGCCTGGAGTCACCATGAAGTCTTCCTTGTGTGGATCCCATGTACAGCTGCCTCTGTAGGCAAAGTGGCAACACAGCTGAATGAAACCATAACAATGACGGGACAACCTAAAGGTCAGACTCTTGCCCACAGGGCACTCTTTCATGCCCAGTGGGACACCGGCCAAGTCTGAATTCCTTTATGGTCCCTGAACCTAATCTGTGCTGTCTTATTTGCTTAGGACAAATGTACTGTGAGGTATCACCTTATATCCAACTTGACTGGTTAGAAGGGGCTCTGAGGCAGGGGCAGGATGAGGTCACTGCAGTGCGTCCCCCTGCTTCCTACAATTACTCCTACATCTGGATTGTGGGAAGGGTGGGTCAAAGCAGATCGGTTAGACGGTGACTATTTCCCAGCAGCATGGGCGTCATCCCCCCAGACTCCCACTCGCATGTTCCCTCTGCAGATCAAATAGCAGCAGGTAGCCAGAGTTAGGACACTCCCATGCTGGGAAGGGTCCAGGGAGCCAAAGTGACAGGGCTCGGCCCTGAAGAGAGGGCTCAGCCCTGGGCTGGGGTGGGCTGCTCAACCCCACCTATGGAGTGGGCAGCATCAGTACCTGCTGGCTAGTTCAGATGGACAAAAACGGCTACTCACAGGCTCTACGAACTCAAACATCTTTCTCTCTTGCACTTCCTGCACCTTAAAGACATACTCCAGGGACACTTCGTAGAAATGTTGTCGAACTAGGTCCACTTGGCTGTCTGCCTGCAAACAAGACAGAATTTAACAGGAGACTGAGTCAATAACTAAGGAATACACCACGCAAGGAGAAAAGTACACAGAGGAAATTTTTTAAAAGAAATCAAACAGCATGATACTGAAGACAAATGGTAAGCTACTGAGTACTATGCCATACACTGTGTCTACAAACACACACACACTGAGGCACGTGCATGCGCGCACACGCGAGCGCGCACGCGCACACACACACACACACACACACATACACACACACACACACGCACGCACGCACATGCGCACCCCAGATTGACCTATCAAGCAATTATGTTTTGTTTCTTGAAAACAAAATTCTACAGAACTGTGATTCCACCATAGCAGACCCTTTGCTTAACTCCAACAAAACATCCATGTCCTGAACAAGCATCCGTAGATGTATCCAGTAAATATTAGTTGAAGAACAAATATCACTTTGAGTGCAAACTGAGTGCCATTGAACACACTGCTTTTTTAAATATCATCACTGTCCATTAGATGGCAGCATCGTTCCATGCTGCTGCCCATTTACAGCTTCCCTCACAGACTTATGGATTCAAACAGTGAAAACAGAGGCAGCACCAGATGCCAAGCTGAGTTTTCTTTCCAAATCAACTACTTTTAAAAAGAACTTTCAATTGTGTTGTTTTAAATTAAAATCCAAGGAAACCAGGAGCAAGCCAGAGAATGTTGTTCTTTTTTATGGTGGAGCTGGAGACCAACCGACCTATTTTCTTAACATTCTGTAAGCTTACAGTCCTAACCCCTTGTTTTTTGAGACAGAGTCCCTCCCTATGTAGCCCAGGCTGGCCTTGAACTCATAATTCTCCTTTCTTGGCCTAGCAAGGGCTAGTATTACAGGTTTCTGCCACCATGCTCAATCAAAGAATATTTTCTTTAAAAAAGATTAACAATGCTTAAAATACATGTATGAAAGTAAGATACTGTTAAAACTAAAAGGAGAAAAAGGTAAGTATCAAAGACTGTATTGAAACAATAAAATGTTATTATTAAGGAAACCTAACCAGAGTATCTCAGATGCCAGTCTTATAAGTCACTGATACAAGGCAGGGGGTCAAGACTGCCCTAGGTGGGCGACAGGGCAGCCTTGAGATCAAGGGCAAGAGGAGAGCAAAACAGACTCCAGCCTGAAAGGAAGAGGCACAGCCAATCAGAAGGCAGGGGGCAACACGGAGCTCCTCTGCCACTAGCAGGTTAGAAAGCACAGAAGAGGGTGGGGCAAGGAGGGTGAGGCCCTGGAGGAGGCTTCAGGGCAGTTCCTCAGATCTCCTCCAATCCAGGCACTGGCTCACAAATACCACAGGACCATATGTACCACGCATGCTAATATCATGCAAGAGCTCAGTAATCTCTTACCTCCTGTAGCTGGGATTCCTTCTTTTTGGAAGACAAATTCAGATGCTTTTCTAAGGTGCCACAATACTTCTCTGTCTCTTTGTCATACTTCTTTTTGGCTTCCTGGGGATGGGCAAGGGGAAGAGAAAGAATAGGAGGTTACTGGGGTGAAGTGGCTGGATCCCTCTGGACCTCTGTGTGCTCCACTGACCGCTCCCACTATTCACAATGATGAGTGTTCCTCAGATGGACATCCAGGCAGGCAACCCCAGACCAAACGCAGAAGCATCTCTGCTGCCCACTGATGGGGCCTGAGATGAGAACAGAGGGAGAGGGACACCCAGGGAGTGTAACTCTACAGGCATGGGACAGACTGGAGAGCAGGGAAGACATGGTACAAACCTGCCATGGCCCATGTCAACGGGAGTCAAGGAGATGGGACACAAAAAACTCTTTCCTTTGGTTGAGAAGTTTTTATTAGCTTAAATTATTGTCTAGAGATGAAAAACAATTTAACAATATACATGTCAACCTGTGTTCCCCTGCCAAGTTCTTGAGTCACTAAGGTTCTATTTTTACTCCCTATTTTATAGATAAGGAAACTCAGAAGGAAGCCAATTTGCAAAATGTCCCAGAGAATGACAGAGCTGACGTCAAGCTAGCACTGTCTGCCCACGCTCTGCCCACTTGAGACATGGTCACAGGCTGTCTCCTTGCTCTTCACGCTTTAGTGAGCAGGGCAAGCCAGAGGCTAGGAAGCCATTCCAGTCCAACACAGTCACTCAGGTATTCTAACTCAGTGTTGGTCCTGCTTTTGACTCATCTGAGGCCCAAAGGAGATAGATGGTTTGTACAACTCTAAAGCCTGTAAGAAAAAGGTATTTCCAGCCAGATAAAGAAGCCATCTCTATCCAGCTAACAAATTCATAATGAGCAGTCACTGTCCCGGGTTCTGCTTTGGGCAGTGACTCCTCCTCTCTCATGATGGAACCATTCTAGTAGGAAGAGAAACACAACTACCAGGGAGCAAATAAGCAATATAATGACAGATACTGCAAGAGCTACAACAACAACAACAACAACAACAACAATAACAACAACAAGGAACGAAGAAAGACTGAAAGCAGAAGGACTTTGGGAAAAGTCCTTCTCTTTGGGAAAGACCTCAGTGGGGAGAGGAGACATAAACTGAGAACTGCTAAACTCCTGAGAAGGCAGGGGATTGGCCCCCAGAAAAGAGAGCCAGCAGTGCTAATGCCTTAGGGCAGAAGGCTCTGAGCCAAGAAGTTCTCCCAAGCAAGCTTGCTTATCTGGTCAACAGCAAGATCCTAAGCATCACAGAGAGCAGAAAATGATCATATACCCACTTAGCAGACATGAATCCATTCCTACGGATCTGAGGTTGGCTTAAAAGCCTGCTCATACTCAAGCAAGCAAACATGAATAAAGAAAAGACTTCCCCTCCAGGTCTGAGAAAGGTCAGGGCAAGCATCTCTTGTCCATTAATCACAAGCTGGGAGCTAGATTCCAACTCCATTCAATGCTCATATCACATAATTGCTCTCACCAGCCTAGTGGCCAGCAACCCCACAGACATCCTAGGGTCAGGCAGCACCACTGGCCAGAGCTTAGAAAAGGCCAGGAGACATGAGTCACTGGTATGTTGTAACTTTCAGGGGACTGAGCTTCCATAGTCCATGGTCAATGGATAGCCATAATTAGAGAAGACAGCAGAGACAGAAGGAAAGAAAAAGCACTCAACCGCATACTAAGACAGCAGCAAGGGGAAGCCCTAAAACACAGTATGCCAGCACCCTGTCTCCCTGCTACCACACAACACTTGACAAGAGCAACCTCAGCAAGAAAGGGTTTATTCTGGCCCACTTCCATTGCAGCAAGTATGTAAGCCATGTGCTAGGAGTCTGAGGCATCGGTCACACTGCATCCAAGTCAGTGACACTGAGGGAGACCAGTGCTGCTGCTCAGCTGGCTTTCTCTTTTTCTTCTTGGAGAAATGTTATCTTTATTATATGCATCTCTGTGTGTGTGGTACCTTTGGAAGCCTAGGTAGGAGTTCAAAGCCCTAAAATGGGACTTGCAAGTTGTTATGAGCTGTCTGAGGTGGATGCCGGGAACTGAACTTAGGTCCTCTGGACGAATGGTGTGTGACCCCTTAACTGCCAAGATTCAGCGCCAGCCCTTTTACTTTTCAGTATTTATTTATTATTTTGAATGTGTGCCTCTGTGTGTGTGTGTGTGTGTGTGTGTGTGTGTGTGTGTGTGTGTGTGTGTGTGTGAATGTGCACCTGACTTCCAGGTACCCAAAGAGGCCAGAATAGGGAGTAGGATCTGTAACTTTAATTTTTTTTAAACCTATTTTTGATTATGGCTCTTAAATGCTTTAAGCTCCCTTGTAGCCCACCACCCACCAGAGGTAGTAGAAAAGAAAAGGACCAGGGGTTGCGGAGGTGAACCTGTGTTGTCTGAAAGTCAGCAGTTCAGTTCACAGGTAAGCAGTGACAGCTCTATCTGCTTGCAAACACTTCACAGACAGCTCCAGCAGACCAGCCTGGCAGTGTCAGAAGAGCGAACACTAATCAACAGCAGTGGCACTGCCTAGCAGAGACAGCCAGGCCTCAGCCTAGGCGCCAGTCAGCAGGAGGGACCAGGAGGAATGCCAGGAGTTCTCAGCTTTGCCTCTCTCGGGGAAGTGAAGATCAGTGAAGACTGGAGACCCAGCATTGCATAGCTGGACGTACCAGCAAGCCTAACTCAGCCTCCATCACCGTCCATCGAGTCCTTTTTATACACCTTCCAAACATCACATGTTCTCAGTGGGTCTTGCCCCAGCACAGGCCTTGCCTCAGCACGTGCATTTGTCTCAGGTGACATCACATGCCAATCAGCCTGAGTCCGATGAAGCAGCAAGAAACTGCAACACACCACCAGAAGTTTTTTGGGTATATTTCTCTCCATGGAGTCCCAACAAATGCAGCTCAACTGCACAACGTAAGGCAGATCAATACATGTCTGTCCTTAGCGAAGAATCCTTCATCACAAGTTCTTTCACAAGCTTGCATTAGCAAAATATCCTCTCTCTGGGTCTGCTTCAGTGAAGCATTCCTCCATGAGTCTGCTTTAGTCTTCTCCTGTATCCACTTCAGTGAAGCATTCCTTCACGAGTCTTCTCCTGTGTCTGCTTCAGCTAAGTTCCTTTGAGTGTTTGCCCCAGCAAAACACCGTCCAACTGACTTTCCAAAGAACCCTTAAGTTTCCACTTCAAGGATCCCCTGCAGCAGGAGTTACAGATGGTAAACTGCCCAACATGAGGTGCCAGTAGCCAAACCTTGGTACTCTGTGAGAGCAGTACATCCTAAACCATTTATCCAGACCCTAGCTTTCTCACGTTTCTGCAGCCCAAGATCCTAGCCCAGGAGACGCTGCTGTGTACACTTCGGATTGGTGCTCCCACCTCAATTACCCAATCAGGCAATTCCCTCTCAGACATGCCCAGAGAACTACCTCTTTGGAGGCTTCAGACCCTGCCAGGTTAGCCGTCAATATTAACCATCACATTACGGTTATAATCTCAAGGTGGGGCAGTGTATTATTTAGGCACGTAGGACTCAGGGTAGTCTTCTACCCTCCAGAGAGAGACGTCGCTGAGGGGCAGATAAAGAACAGGATCCTGGAGTATGATTACTACTCAAGAGCGGCAAATTCTAAGCAACTACCATCACTTTCTAGGGCTCAACTTTCTCTCTACAAACACAGGGTGACTAGACGAGACCATCACTCAAGTTCCATCTTCCAGATCACAACTCTGCAATAAAATAAGGAGAGTGGCTCTTCACGGCATCACTTGGATTGAGTGGATTCAACAACATCCAGGGCATGCCAATGCTGGTGAGGAGTTGATAACTGAGGTGCCAACAGTAATGGTGGTGTCATAACAGAAGTCACAGAGGCCACTGACAGTACTGGTGGTGATACTAATGGTCCCGGAAGTGGTAGTAATTGTCATAGTAATGGTGGTGGCACTTGCTATGATGGTGGTAATAGTGTAATAGGTAATGATTGGTGGAGGTGATAATGGTTGAACTGGCAAATTGTATGTCAACTTGACACACACTAGAGTCATTTATAAAGAAAGAACCTCTATTGAGAAAAGACCACCATCATATTAGCCTACAGAACAGTTTCTTGATTGAGGTGGACGGTGGTGCCAATCCTAAGCTAGTGGTCCTAGGTGCTCCAAGGAAGCAAGTTGAGCAAGCCACGAGGAACAAGGCAGTAAGCAGTGCTCTTCCATTGCTTTTGCTACAGTCCCTGCCTCCAATTCCTTCCCTGCCATCCTCTGGTGATACCCTTTCTTCTTCAAGTTGCTTTTGTAAATGGTGCTTTATTCCCACCACCGAAATGCTGAGACAATGGTGGTAATGGTGATAATTGTAATAAGAGGTGATGAAGCCAGTGATAGTGGGGGCTGCTGCTGCTGCTGCTGCTGCTGCTGCTGCTGCTGCTGCTGCTGCTGCTGCTATTCTCACCGGAGGCAGTAACAGCAATGGTGGTAATGGTAATAATGGTGGTTATGGTGGTAATGGTGATAATGGTGGTTATGGTGGTAATGGTGATAATGGTAGTAATGGTGACAATAGTGGTAATGATGGTAATAGTGGTAATGGTGGTAATGGTGGTAATGGTGGTTGGCAGTGGTAATAATGATGATGGTAAGGTATTTGCCATCCACAACTACTTCCTGCTCATCAAATGCCACATTTAACTTGCACATATCAGCTTGCAGAAAGAAACCCTCCCTGAGCACATACCACAACTTGGAATTAGAGATTTGTGTCCAATGCCTTCCTCTTTAGCCAGAACAATCATGTCTGCTTGTTATCCACCAACCCTAACTGCTGGGTTCTCACATATATTATCATGTGTTTGTTTTATTTTTTAAGTGGGGGGCGAGGTTTACATGTGAATATAGTGCCCTCAGATGCCAGAGGAGGGAATCAGATACCCTACCTAGATCTGGAATTACAGGCAGACCCAATGTGAGCAACCCAATGGGTCCTCTGTGAAAGAAAAGATGTTAGTCCACTGAGCCAACCCTTCAGCCTTTCTCATCTACTCTTTTTTTTTTGGGGGGTTCTTTTTTTCGGAGCTGGGGACCGAACCCAGGGCCTTGAGCTTCCTAGGTAAGCGCTCTACCACTGAGCTAAATCCCCAGCCCCTCTCATCTACTCTTAACGACTCGTGTATAGCTATGTCATAACCACCGTAGAATGACTGAATGATGAACACTGTCCTTCTGTTCAAACAGCCATGGATATGTACTACTTTAAGTGCCTTATATGAATTCACTCATTTATTCCTAAGAACTCTATGGGGTAAAGTTTTATGATCCCCTTTTAAAGATGAGTAAATAAGAGATGTGGAGGCTTAGAAACCTCCTCGGGTTCACAGGCAAGTTGAAGAAGTGAAATTTGGAACAAGCAGCCTCGCTCTAGGCCAACTCTTAACCACTACTCCCAAGTGTCTATTCTGTTTCAATACAAAGCACAGCATTACAACTCTATCTTATGTGCAGAAAAGGCCAACCTGCTCAATTCAGGAACATAAACTTAAAGCCACAATTATGAGATCTGGGGTCACACTTTAGTATAAGAATTGATAGGGGCCTTGTTATGGTTAGTGCTAACTGTGGAGTTGACAAAATCTAGAATCACCTGGAAGACAGGCTTCAATGGGGGATCATCTTGCTTACGTGAACGGACCAGGGAAGACCCTTCCACTGCAGGAGGTGCCCATCAGAGTAGGACCCTGTACTGTATAAAGGACTGAGGGGAAGAAGCAGGATACACTGTTCCCTATATCTTGGCTGTGACTGTTTCCTCAAGCTCTTACTCCCATGATTCATGTGCACTGTACCCCGGAAGTATGAGGTAAAATGAACCCTTTCTCCCTTAAGCTCCTTTTGTCAGGGTATTTCATCAAAACGACAACAAAGAAATTAAGATAAACTCTCCTTCCTGGAAGCTTTCACAAGGACCCCTGTGCAACAGGTTGTTATAGCAACAAAAGCAGCAGCAAAGAACAGACAGTGAGTAAAGTAATTTTAGCATCAAATAGACAGAGTTCAGGAACAAGCCATCGACTGAAGCAGCCAACAAGCCTGCCTTGGGTGTCTCTGAGGCTGCTCTCTGGGCTGTCTTTAGGCTTTGCTTGTTTTCTCTTAAATTAACATAAGCCTTCGATATAAATGTTATGTGTGTGTGTGTATTGGTAGAGAGGGAGAAATCTTGGAAAATAAAACAAGAAATGACAAAGGAAGAAGGATGAGGAATCACGCCAAATATCAAAATTAATTATTAATGATTTGTGACTAGGAGACTCAGTACGCCTTGGAAACCATCGAGTAGTGACACACAACCCAACCAGAAGGCAAAGGTGCATGTTCCTGTCATAGGATCACTGTGACATTAAAGCCAGAGGGAGATGTGTTTATCCTCCCTCGTAACTGTGGTAAATCTCCAAACCATACAAATAAGGGGGGGGGGGTGCAGAAGTAGCTGAAGATGACGTGCAGTCTGTACTGTCTACAGATACATACACCACCCCTGTAAACACTCACTCAGCCCCTCTACCACAGCTCTTTAGAAGCCTCTGCCATGTGTATCTGGACACAGGAAAACACAGGCCCAGGTCACTCAAGAGAGGGATGTTCCTTGGACCACTGAGAGAGTCCACTGGCCATACATTCTCAGAAAACACAGAAAGATTCGGTCTTGGACAAGAATCTTTGCAGAAGACTTCCCTCAAGTTATGTGTTCCTTCATTTCTCAAACAAAACCAATGTGTATTTCTTTCTTCCTAAATGTACACTTAAACTGATACAAATCTGTTGTGAGCCAGGAGAAAAATCCTTCCTCAGTTTTTCTTTCAAACTACAGCCAAATATCCGTTGAAAGCTTCGATCAAGTATTATCCCTTTCAGTAATCAGCCTATTTCTAGAAAACAGCTGGAAGGCAGAGGGGACTACAGGGAGAGGAAGAAGCAAACTCTTAATGAGCTCTCCAAGTCATTTTTCAAAGTAAAACCTACAGTGTGTAGTGTGGCCTCAACCCCACTGCAAATGGGGTTGTGAATTCATTCACAATGCTAGAATACAGGAAAATGTGAGACAGTCTTTTGCTGCTGCTAATTACGATGAAGACATCTTCCCTGCAGGCGACCTCATCATAACTCTGCTGAAGGTCAGCCAGCTAGTTTAGCTAGTAACTTAACTCAAGGAGAGGGAACAGGCTTCCTTCTGCCCTCTTCTAATAACACAGTACAAGAATTGGTTTTCTCCAACAGGGTCTCACTGGGAAATGAACCACACCTAAGAGCAAGCCCCTTTCCCAGCACTAGATGGCTAACACAAAAGAAGCTCAATACTACTTTTGGAAGGTTTGGGTTTTTTGTTTTTTGGGGTTTTGGGAGGTTTTGTTGTTTTCTTTTGTTTTTGTTTTTTTGTTTTTGTTTTTGTTTTTGTTTTTGTTTTTTTGGTTGGTTGGCTTTGCTTTATTTTGTTTTTTGTCTCATAATGTTTAGTCTGGGCTTTTTTTTCCAACTGACAGGTGGTTTTTATAATTTGTCTTCTGCTTTTGATTTTGTTTATGGGATTTCTGAGTGTGCAAGTGTGTGTGTGTCTCTGCCGGTGTTTCATGTGCATTTTCTTTGGCTTTTTTTTTTCCTGTACGTTTTGTCCTTATTCTGGTTTGTTTGTTTTGTGGTTTGGAAAGGTTGTTTTGTCTTTTAATTGCCTGTTTGTTTTTTAAGGGAGAGAGAAAGGAAGAGTATAGATTTGGTGGGTGGGGAATGGGAAGAATCTGGAAAGGTAGGGAAAGGGAAACCATGATCAGAGTATAATGATAAAAAAAATTTTCCAAAAATTAAAATTATAAAGAAACATTTGGCTGTTTGGTTTCTGTGTGTCTACATCTGTGGTAACAATAGTAATCTCTGAGCTAAAGCAGCCTGCAGTCATGAAACTAAGGACATGTATTCTGCCCACTGCAAATCTCCCTGAAGGCTCTGATTTTTTCAGTTTCTCTTGAAGAATCAAAAAAGAGAGCAAAAGTATGCTCATTTCAGTACATAACAAGAAATGAGCTGAGGGCCAGCAAGATAGCTCAACTGTTCAAAGGCATTGGCCACTAACCTTGATAACCTGAACTTGTTTTCCAGCTCCCATATGGTGACAGTTGTTTTCAGACTTCCACATGAGCACTGTGGCATAAGTTTAAACACACATACAAATAAATAAATGTGCTTTGCTTAGTGAGGCTTATGAGGAGTTCCTGTGTCCCAAAGCCTAGTTCATAACTCTGCTTAAATGCAACTTTGGCCCTCCTCCACTCTCACAATTACAGAAGTGAGTAGGCTGACCAGTCAGTCAGCAGTCCAGACACACAGCCACCCAGTATGGAGGCGATGCCTCTACCTTGAGTGGATTGTGAACTAGCACCTAACAATCAGGTAGCAGACACAAGGATGGTGGCTGACAGTGGCCACAGATGATGCACCTCAGCCACTTGCACAGTGCAGAGGAGCCTGGCTCTCTGGTCTTTAGAGAGTATACTGCTCTTAGATTTCCTAAGGGGAGCACTGCGGTTTTCAGACATGAACAGTTTGCAAAATCCTCACCCTGGCTGCCCCGATCTGCTCCTTGCGAAACTTCTCCAAGGGTGTGATGAGCACCTCACTGGCATTCTCAATCTGATGAAGAAAAGCAGAGGGGAAGGGGCAAAGGCAAGTTAGTAATGACTTACAGCAGCTCCTCCACAAACACTCCTCAGTGTTTGTGTATATACAGTGTATATACAGTGTCTGTATAGAGAATCTGTGTGGATGTCCAAATGTGACCATCGTCCTGTCAAGAGTTTGCTATTGTTGAAGATGGTCTCACTGTGGAGCCCAGAACAGCATGGAACCCCAATCCTCTCAACCCCAGCCTTCCAAGGTTTAAAGGAAGTGAGTGCTGATTGTAGGCAAACATTTACTGGTTGTAGGGACCTGGTAATGGAGGCAGTCTAGGTTTCAAGTTTCAGTTCACCATTCACCCAAGTTTCAGGCAATGTACACCAGTAATGAGTTTCCATTGAAAACCAAACACCTTTGGACACCTATGGAAAGGACCCTTCGAGCATCATGAGTTGCCTTAGGGAATTAATTGGGGCCAGAGACCTCTGCCTCCAACTGCACTATACAGTACTCAGCCATGGATTCCCACACTCTGATGCACCGTCCTAACAATGGACCTCAAAGGCACCAACAGCTCCCTCGGGACCTTTACCTCTGGCTTTCCCCACTGATGTTCTTGTACAGACTGCAATCAAGGTTTCAGCTTAAAGGTCGCTTCTCTGTGGAGGCCTTCCCTGACCTCCAAAACCATAGTTCAGAGAAGCTGTGTATAAAACCAGCCTTTCAGAACAGACACACCAGGTAGTTTTCTGGTTCAGTACTATCTACAGACACATACACCACCCTGTAAATAGCCACTCGTCCCAAAGCTCTGAAGAAATCAGAAACAAAGGCACACTCAAACATTTTCTGAATGACCAAGAGAGTGAGTGAATGACTTCTTGACAAGCTGCCAAGTGTGTGAACATGAACAAAACATATAAATTCTCTGGCTCTAATTTCCTAACCCAAAGAATGAGGGGCTAGACTGTTGTGGCTCTAAGGCTCTACAGTCTTCTCTAAAGTGGCGCAATGTTTTACGATTTTTGCTCATTGCTCAAATGTCTCTCAACTAATTATTTCAGGAATCTCACTTCAACAAAGCATTATTTTCTCTAAGTCGTATGCATGCCTTTCACAACTGCAGCACAGTAAATGCCAGAGGCTCTTGACAGACACAGTGAAGAACTGACTGAACAATCGGAGGGACTGAAAAGAGTAGGTCTCCGTATTCATGCCCATCTGCCTGCTCCTTAATTTTGAAAGCACTCTCCTCAGCAGAGTTCATGTTAACACTGCAGTGTGGCAACAGAATTAAACTTACCTGGTTTTAATTGCTAACTGGTGCTGTTTAATGAGTTCAGGTAAGTCTTTCCCACAAACCATTTGCAAGTTTCTGAGGCTCACAAAGGCATGCTGAGCCCGTCAATAAGTGGTTTCCAACCTCAGTTGCACGTGAAAATCCCCAAGGGATCATGTGCACGTCTCAATAGCCAACTTCAGAGCAACAACATGATCTCTGGTCCTGGTTCTAGACGTCGGTGTTAGTGAAGTACCTCCCCACCCCCCAGTTATTTCAGCAGGCATCCATGCTGAGGATCTAGTCCTAAGGAGACTTGGAATACGCCAGCACTCGTTGCTCATGTGGGAAGCAAGACAAGTCCTTATCCAGGACTCTAAGCACTATCTTGTCTAGTCTCAACAAGACCTGTGTTCTCATCTATCAAATGAGAGACTGTGGATAGTAAGGAGTAACAGGACTGATGGTAGAATACAGAGAGCCATTTCTCTGCCCACAAGG
Organism: Rattus norvegicus; assembly: GCF_021556685.1. Taxonomy (NCBI): domain Eukaryota; kingdom Metazoa; phylum Chordata; class Mammalia; order Rodentia; family Muridae; genus Rattus; species Rattus norvegicus. Next base: position 31,076,637 of record NC_141551.1, on the reverse strand, counting down.
AACTCACTCTTACTAGCCACACAGATGCCTGTAGTAATTGTCCAGGGACATGTGGTAAATGCAGAATCTGAGGAATGAGCCAAATGTTCAGATAACACAGTGGAGGGCCAAATAGCCCACAGAACCATGGTTCCCCCATAAGTGGGGGAGCTTTGCTGAGCCCAGCTGAGCTGAGCTGAACTGATGACAAAGCTCTCCCAGGGTAGGAAGAGGCTTGTGACAGCAAGAGTAATAATAAAATTGCAGGGATATAATCCAATCATTGTTGCTCTACCATAGGCCACAGCAAGATGCTTACTACACCCCAGCCCCAAATACTGACAGGACCACGAATCAGAAGATCCATTTCCCTTTCTCGGGCGTTAGCATGTGCACACTCAAGTTTTCACCCCCATCTACCCACCACCACACCTGCCACTGCCACTGATGGTCCAACTGGAGTTCAAGCAAACCACAGTAAGCAGTCACAAGAGGGAGTCTCTGCTTGGGAGGCTTCTGTACCTTTGGGAGTTTTAAAGAAATTCCCACATCTGTTGGTAAAATGCCAATATGGATTTGAATGGAGATTGCACAGCTTTTTAATTGTGTGAGCCTGGACAAGCAACTTGGCCCCTGTAAACCTTCATCTAGAAAATGGGGTTGCTATGGATGGGACTTATCTCAGGAACTACAGAGAGTACAGGTCAGGCTCTGGCTACACAACATCTGAGAGACATCTTGTCATGCTGCCAGCAAGTGCTACAGAAAAAGGAAAAAGAAAATGCTCCAATTATTGGCATCCTGGCATCTGGCAGTGCCTGCCTGGAGATGAGCTCCCACCCCAGGTACAAGCCAGTGCAAAGCCTTCTGGGGACTTCTGATCAGACTTCACTCCTGCTACCTGGGCTTATGGGAAACGCCCTTTGGCCCTCACCCACCAAGGACTTCACAGCAGAGACTAGTTTGAAAGCACTGCTTTGGAACCTAGAGGTCAGCATCTGCTTCTTAAATCTGCAGAGTATGTCTCTGAGCAGCTCCCACAGGCACATCCCTTTATCATGTATGTGGCTGCCACATACATGGCAGGTCCCTTGGGATTAGAGCAAAGCAGTTATGCCTTCTTCAGATGGCCGCTGGGCAGGGTTAAGAAGGCGTGGAGAAGGTAGAGCCTGTGTGTGTGTGTGTGTGTGTGTGTGTGTGTGTGTGTGTGTGTGTGTGTGTGTGTGTGTTGTGCTGCATGCACATGCTTCTATGTGTGTACATGTGTGTCAAAGGTTGACATCAATGTTATTCCTTGGATAAATTATTCACTTTTCCACCTTACTTCTTGAGAGAGTCTTTTACTGAACCTGAACTCACCAATTTGGCCAGACAGACCGGCTAGCAAACCATAGGGATTATAGGTGTGCTCCACCAAACCCAGCTTTTTACACAGATGCTGGGGACATGCATATGGCAAGAGTCTGACTGACTAAACCATTTCCCCAGTGAGGTCCTACAGTGAGGTTTTAGGACAATGATACTCTACCATATGCACTAGTAATTTTTTACCAGTCACAGAAAGCTTCAAATTCTACAAAGGTTCACAGCCTCCAAGTACTCCAGAGGCAGTCTTCTGACAGCAAATTCCTTGTTCTCTCAGTGTATGTAAACTGACTGAGACCGAGTGCAGCCCCGGATACTCACCATTCGACTCCGTTCATCTTCAAGATTCCTGAGAACAGTGGCAAATTCTTGCAAAGATCTCGCTGGAAGAAAGAAAGAGGCCATGAGGTAAAGCAACATAATGGTTGTGTAAGAGCAACTTACAGATATCAATCACGATGGATGTGCAAGGGCAACTTACAGATATCAATCATGATGGGTGTGCTAGAAAAACTTACAGTTTTCAATCCCTTTATACACAAAGACACCAATGTCAACTGCTGTCCTCAGACTCCCTCATCCTTTGGTCATTAACTGTAAAGGCAGGATGACCAGAAATGTGGCTTAATTGCACCTGGAACACCAGCTAGAAGGATCTCTCCAAGGAAAAGACCTGCCTGCTCCTGAGAGTTCCCAGGTCTGGTGAGAGGCTGGCAGGCTCCCAGCCCTGAGGCAGGAAAGGGCAGAGTTCCACTAGGAAGTTGGTGGATTTCAGGTCCAGGATTTAACCTTCAATCCTCTGCATCAGAATCCAACTTTCTGGAGGGGCCATAACTAAACAAGTAGCTCTGCGGGCAACAGAAGCTGCATCTCTGGCATCTCCTTGGGTGCCTTCTCCTCGAGTTCTGAAGCCACTCACTGATCGAATGCAGCCTGCAGCACAGCAGTCATGAAGGCAACAGGCACTTAGTGAAAGAGCCCCGAACATTAGATACCTGGGCCGTGCTGACTTACAACAAGGATGCATTTTATTGCTCTCAGTACTGCCCAGCGGCCTTTGCTCATACTCAAATCCTGGTGTTCTGCTTGGCAACAGACTCAGAAAAAAACGGACAAGCAAACAAGCAAAACTAAGGGGCTAATGAACAATGTTAGGTTTTTCAATTTTCAATTCTTTGGTGCTAAAAATTGAACCCAGAGTCTACACTAAGCACATGCTCTACCTTTGGGCTACAATTCCAGCCCCATTTTCTTTTTAATTCTTGCTCCTTTATGGCATCAACTAAGATGCCCAAGGTAAGGGGAGAAAACAGACTGTGAGACAGAGCAACGTGGTGAGTCTTGACTGGGCCAGTGCTCTGTGCAGGGCTGCCCGGGCCAGTGCTCTGTGCAGGGCTGCCCGGGCCAGTGCTCTGTGCAGGGCTGCCTCTAGAAGAGCGCAGGGACAGGAAGGAGGGGAGCAGGGCAGCATGGCGATGTAGAAGAGCTCACCTCAGGCTCTCAGTAAAGAAACTAGAGAGAGGTGGTGACGCAGGGAGCTAGCCACTGAGCCCAGCTCCTGCCCTGCAGGCAGTGACAGTTACATGACTCCAGCCACCTGTTACCACACTACAATGGAAAGCCACGAGATCAAATCTATGAAATTTAAAAAAAAAAAAAAAACTAAAGAAACAAAACTCAAACGAAGGAACTTGAGATAAGTTCAGCTTGCATGCTAATTAGGTTTAAAGTAAAAGAAAAATCAACTAACACATAGTGCCGGTCTTAGTCTATTAGCTTACACTGTGTAACCTTGATCCACTGTCCCGCATCTGTACTGACTCTTAGTGCTGTGGTTGTATTAAGTGGGGAACGGGGAGGCTTACAAGATCAGCCAGAAGAACCCTGAAGGAGGGTAGGAAGGAGCATTTCATATGAACTCCAGCTTCCTTCTGCCACTGAATGGTGAGGAGGCCAGCGCAGGGAGAGGCCCCATCCTGACCCATACATCTGTGTTCTTCCTGCAGGATTTCTACCTGACTAATGATACGGGCTTCCTAGCCTGGGAAGAGGCTTGCTGGGGTGAACGTTCTCATCTTCCGTAAGGTTATGACTTACCTATACACATCTCGTCATCTGTTTCTGCATCTCCTATACACTGAAATTTAAATTCATTTAAGGAATCTGCAAACTTCCGCTTTGCTGAAGATAAATCTAATAAAAAAGAAAAAGAGGAAAACAAATTATTGACATTAAATTGGCCTTTCTACTCGTTGCCCCCCACTTTTTTAAGGATTTATTTATTTATTATATATGAGTACACTGTAGCTATCTTCAGACACACCAGAAGAGGGCATCAGATCCCATTATAGATGGTTGTGAGCCACCATGTGGTTGGAACTCAGGACCTCTAGAAGAGCAGTCAGTGCTCTTAACCCCTGAGCCACCTCTCCAGCCCCCATTGCCCTTTAAGCCCTTCTGTATATACTTAGCAAGGTTTGTTCCAGAGACCATAGAAGAAATGCTAACTCAAAATAGTAAATACCTGTTTATACAACAATACTTTTATACTTTATACAAATAGTTAATATTTTATATGTGAAGTATTGCTTTGCTCTAGAAGTTAATATTTTTTATTGTAGTTGCTTTAACAATTCAAATCTTATGGGATGGAGATACAGTTCAGTCATAAAGTGCTAGCCTAGCATGCACAAGGCCCTGGGTTTCGTTTCCTGTACCACAATGTATATATGTATGCATGCATACATGCATGTATGTATGTATGCATGTATGTTTGGAAGTACATAGGTATGTATATGTTTGTAAGTATGTATGGATGCATGTATGTTTGGAAGTACATATGTATGTATGTTTGTAAGTATGTATATATGTATGTATGCATGCATGTGTGTATACATGCATGCATGCATGTTTCAATACAAGTTTTAATCCTATGTCTGCTCTCTATAACCACACACTGAGTCATCTCATCTCCATGTGACACCTAAGAATGGCCACGTCAGGAGACCAGGGAGGAAGCCTGGCTCAGAAGCAACATTAGAAACAGCATCATTCCCTGTAGCCTACAGGTCCGTGCTGCCAAGCCCTCCATGTGGTCAGCACAGCTGCCCCCAAGTGTGACTCTGGATCCAAAAGAGAAAGCAGAAAGGGTCTATGCTGCCCTGTTTCAAGGCCTAAGTGTGCCTGGCTTCCTCCCACAACTGAAGACAGGACAAGGCCCGAGTTCTCTGACCCTCCCAGACCCAATCTCATTAGTCCACAGCTTGACAAATTTCCATCTGAGTCAGTTTCCACAATCTCCAGAAGAACGAAGCCCTACTGATGTTTTCTACTGAGATTTTCCTAAGAAGCCAACCCCACACATGGTATCTATAATGAAGACTCTCTGGGGCCCTTGTCAAATTTAAAAACTAAACTTTCCTTGAAGACAGTAATAAAAGCTAATGATCCTTCCTGAGCCCTCGGCTTCTGTTCAGGGCATAAAATCACCAAGGTACATTTAAGTGGCCTGACAGACAAGACTGCTTAACTTAATTCCACATGCAGCCTTCCTGCAGATGAGGTTAATCATTCAAATTACCATCCATCCAGGCTTCCCACATTGAAGAGGAAATGGCATTATGTTCAAACTCCCAGCGGAGGGGAAGAGGAGGCACAACTGGTAACGAGGCCTGGATTTAATAAGATGGGAGGTTCTGGCTTTCCGGATCAACGTGACTTGCTAAATAAAAGCATCCCTTCCCTCGGTTGAAGGGCATTTAGGTTGTTTCCATTCCCTAGACATTATGGAACAGAGCAGCAATGAACACGGTTGAAAAAGTAGCCATAGACTGCAGGATGCCAGGTCCTTCGGGCATATGCCCAAGGACTGGTATAGCTGGGTCATATGGTATTTATCTATAGCTTTTTTCAGAGACGGACGACAACACACACACACACACACACACACACACACACACACCTGGCTTCCTCCTCCAACTACAGACAAGGCCCAAGTTCTTCAACCCTCCCAAATTCCCATGTGTGTGTGTGTGTGTGTGTGTGTGTGTGTGTGTGTGTGCGCGCGCGCACATGCGTGTGTGTGCGTGCGTGTGCGTGTAATTAAAGGAAGCCATAAATTTGAGAGAAAACAAGGAGGAAAGGGGAAAATGAGGTGATTACATTATAATTTCCAAACAACTTTTTCTTAAAGAATCCTTGACCCTCAGCACTTCCCTATTTTGCTTCCACTTTCTCCCTTAAGGTTAAGACTGCTGGGGGTTGGGGATTTAGCTCAGTGGTAGAGCACTTGCCTAGCAAGCGCAAGGCCCTGGGTTCGGTCCTCAGCTCCGGGAAAAAAAAAAAACTGCCGGTTCCCATCATTTGATTGACTTGTCTCTTCTCCTACTATGTGCATTGCAGTCTGCCTGGCGTTTGCTGAACAAACGACGAAGGGGCATGATATACAAACCCAGCCCTAGGGTCTGCTCCATGCCAGAGCTGTTAGTAAAGGGTCATGGGGCTCATGGGATGCTGCTGTTCTCAGTCTGGAGTTCATGCTACTGAATAGATCCCAGACCCTCTTCCCACAGCTCAGGTGACATGAGTCCTAAGCAAAGCACTCTTCTCCAACACAATAGGAGGCACTTAGGGTGGAAAAGAACACAGGATCCAATTCCAAATCCCTCCCTGGTACAGACGCTTTCCTTAATAAATGGTCCAAACTTGACAGCTGCGGGGAGCCAGGCTTCTCTCAGAATGGCCTCTTGGATCAGAAGTGGCCTCTTGGACAGAGGGTCTCCTTCAGAGCACAGTTCACTCCTGCCAAGCCTCAAAGTCAGAACACTGTGGGAAGGAAAGAAACTCAAGACTCTGGACAGGCAAGAGAGAATAACGAAAGGAAGTTATTTCAAAGTGGAGGAGAAGGACCCCGGGAGCCCCGGAGCACAGCACAACAAATGTGAATGTGACTGCACGGTCACAGCTTGGTCCAGATGTGCCCTGGACCAGAACTCACGAGATAAGGCCCGAGCAGAGTGCGTGACAAGGACAACTTCACTTTCTGCACAGCAATCCTCTGCCTCCCCAACAGGACGAGAAAGAGTTATGCTGACACCCACCTCAACCAAGTAGAGAGGGAAATGCAGACTGGGTTTGGGAATGCTCCCAGAGTGCACCTGAAAGGCTGCACTGCCAGCAGCTGCCAACAAGGATGAAGGATCAGCTTGTACGGAACAACGGGGCCTCTGTGGGGCCTTCTAAAGGCGTGCTGCCTTGCCAGGTTACAGGCACAGGGTAACCTGATTTCACTGTCTGGTGGCCCATAGCCGATGGGAGGCTTAGATCTGGGCCTGGTGGAGGATGAGGTAATGAGCTGTCTGAAGTCAATACAGGGCTGGAGTCCAGGGAGGACAGCTGAATGCAATGAGGGTTCCAGAGCCTGGAACCTGGGAAGGAGCTTACCTTGGACCTAGTAGAGAAGCCTTTCAGGGAAACTACAGTAGACACCTATTGTTTGGTTTGCTTAGAATCTGTGCCTGGCCTGAAACGAGGCACCTCCAGCTTTTTCAAGGGAATCACTCTTCTCCACTTGCATGCTCTAAGACACAAGTTATAGAATGATCAGTCCCAAACTCTTGCTTCTACCTCAGCCTGCTTTGGATCCTGGGTTCAAATCCTGGGTTACCTATTTATTAGCTATGTTAACTGACCCCAGATTAGTCATAAAGTGTTTGTCACTGGCGGAGCCTGGGGATGTCCAACAGCAATCCGTATACTTGTGACTCATCAGGTCCCCAAACTAAGGTCCCTGGAGTAGATAGGGACTCCATACTGCTTAGCCCCCTTAATGTAGCCCCTCTGTGGTATTTGGGACAATGGTGACAATATAATGTAAAGATACTCAAATCACTGCTTCTTAGTAGATATCTTGGTGTAGATCATCACTCTGGGCATACAGCTCTCAAAAGGGGCTTTCACTTCCATGTAAACAAGGCTCAAACACACAAGTAAAAAGGAATGAAGGGCCGGAGCTGGGCTGGGTGCTTGGTCCCTGCTCATATAACCTTGCTGGTTCCTGTTCAGGCAGCATAAGACGCAGCATGGAGCCAGAGTCGGTGATGTTTACATTGTGTAACTGCCATTGCAGGAGGGCAGGATGCCGGCAGGGCTGCGCAAAATGAGCGCTGCCTGCATCCGAGAAACACAAGGCTTTCGAGGAGGTGAGGAAAATAAGCACAGGAAAGTAGCTATAAACCTGGACTTTTGAGAAATTTCTCCCAAAACCTTCTACTCACTCGGGCCAGAGGAAGGTGCCCTTCTCCTTCGGAGCGTGCCAAGCTCTATCTCAGCAAATACCCCTGTGCAAAGCAAGCAAGAGGCTTGAACACAAGGGTGATGCTTCTCTAGAACAGGAGGTGTGTGGTTGTCTTCCAAACACTTGGGAAACCACCTTAATCTCACTGTATCAGTGAAAGCACAGTCAATCGAATCTCCCTCCTTGGGTAAAACTTAAGGTAACTGCGCACACATGTATACACCCACATAATAAAGGACTCAAGGTAACCTTATAATTACACTTCATTTCAGTAGATATGCTGCCTTTCTGTGCCCTCAACGTTACTCAATTGCATCTAACTATCTTAGGAATTTCTAGCCACATCTTTCTCTCCAGATGTAGAAGGTGATCGTAGTTCCTAAAAGCAGACTCCTAAGCTAAGAACTTGTTAGGATTTGCCCTCTTGGCTACAGAAAGCTCAACACCAAAGTCCCCAGGCCTTGCTTGCTAAGGTTCCCCTCCTCCGCCCCATCGCTCTGCATTTGGAATGATTCTGAAGCCATTCCCTGAGTGATTTCATCTCATAACATAGAAAGGATGTCTCGGGTCCCTAGGCAGTCGCCTCCAAAATATGCTGTGCTGCCTTGTTTGGACACGGCAGCGCAGGCCAGCTTACAGGTACCTGAGCGCCACCAGAGAAGACCCACCATGAGAACTGAGAAAGAGAGACAGGGGTCCTCAGGGACTGCTGTTGACTCTTCCTCTTCATCCATAAGTGAAGTTCTAAGGAGTCAAAATCAAGCTCTCCCCCCATATAACCTTCTTTTTTCTAAGAAGATCAGCCAAAAGCGAGGAAGTTGACACCTGCTTGTCAATCTCATGGACAAGAACTGTCTCCAGCCTTGTCTATTCTATACTGAATGGCTCTTAGTTTTGCCGGTTCTTCCCATTGCCTTCAAGGCCCTGTATCCCAAATGAATATTACTACTGGCCTATATGCTTGCCCCAGGTTCCTCTCTGCTCTCCCCATATCTACTTCCTTGGCAAGTTCTCTATCAAACTGTGTCAGCCTTGTGAAAGCCAGAGAAGAGACCAGAAGCCCTCTCAAGGCTTAAAAGAGCCTGAGGATGTGACCTGCCACCTCCTGATCTTGGTTCCAGTTGCCCTGGACAGCACAGTTCCTGCCACTCTGCCTCCAGATCAGAAGTGTCTTCCTTCAAGAAGCCTCCATTGGCTTTTCTAACTAACACAAATCTGACCTATTTTCGACTCATGAATACTATACAAATCCTCCTTCATAGAAACTTGGCATTAGCTCATGTAACCCTATGATGTGCCTTAAAGTAGTGAGTATTACCCAAGCAGGATAGTGTGCCTTGGTGCCTCTCCGTTATCTCTCCAAAGTTCAGCTCAAGCCTGGCTGTGAACAGGAGTCACAGAAGGAACAATGACCGAAGGAAGTGGAGACCTCCACAGATGCATCAGCCTTCACTGAAGGTAATACTTCCAACTCCATGTTGGATGTGGGTGGGCGATTAAGTAAGCCAGTAAGAGTTTCCTGACTAATGGGAACCAGGTAGAGCCTGATGTATACGGAATGTGCTTAGCACTAATATGGGACCACCTCCTCTCATGCTATCAACGAAGACAGTTCTCACAAGGCTGAGGGAGAGCCACCTTCAGCAGGAGCAGTAAATAAAACTTTCTACCGAGGACCTGGAAAGAGTGACTAGAAGCAAACTAAGAGCCAATCACAGCCACATGCTAGCCCTAACACATCCCTAAGCCTCAAGTCAACAGTATAAGAGTTCTCAGAGCATGAGTCCTTCTTACAGAAACCACACTGAAGACAAGGATTCCCAGGCTCAGAACACAGTATTTTACAGCCACTCCAGTGTACTTAGACATGGAGAGAAAAGGCGATAGGGTTTTTGCTAAATGCCATTTTACATCCTGAATCCCTCCGTTACATCAGCAAGGAAGACTATGTTGAATCTCGGAACCAGACAAGAAAGAATTCGTCCAGAGTCTGTGATGCATGCCTATGCCCACTAGGTGGCGATCAACCACATCGGACAGTAACTGAGAAAGATGTGACCCTTTTGCTGAAGACTTGCTAACCTGAAGGGAAGTATCCTGAGGATGCTTGGTTCCAATTATAGGGGGGATCCTGGCCTTCAGTGGGAAGAGATGCGCTGATACTCAGAGAGTGGATCTTACTTGGAATATTATGGAGGAGATATATTTTATGAGTCACTGCAATAATGAATGGCCTATTATTCTTCCAGATCTAGTTAGGATCAACTTGGAACACCTCTCCTCTCACCAAAGCAGACTGTACACCAAGCACGTACGCCAACCACATTAAATCATGTCTACTCCTTTATCCACCTGTGTGATTTCCTAAAGCCATTCCCAGAATCTGTATTTCCTAAGTGAGGCAAGAGCCAGCGCTAACCAGCAGACTTGGGTTTGGGGCTATAGTCTCAACTGTAGTTGATTAGGGAAATGAAATCAAGTGAAACGAGGAAGGGTGCGGCTCTTCCCAAGATGAGGGAACTGAATAAATTCTACTTACATCAAATTCCCTACATTAATACACATCAAAATAGCTATGACTACATATTAGTTTATTGATTTCTAACTGTGATACGGTTTGGGGGGGGCAGCCTCAGAAGTACAAGTGGAATATTACTTCAGCTGGGCCACAGGGGACAGCAGCAACACAAAGGGCAAAGAGAGAAACGGGGGAGATTGCTTGGTCTGAGTCTTGTTTGGATGTATAGAAAACAAGAGCTGTGGGCAGAAGGCAGGCTCAGGACGGTATTCTGAAGTAGAAATGGAACAAAAACTCACAGAAACAAACAAACTGAAACAGTCAGAAACAGTCAGGTAGACAGACAGAAAGGGACTGCAAAGCAGGGTCCGAGTCAGTCACCAGAAGGGCTTCCGTGTTAACTGACAGAATCTAGATGTTGTCCCCTGTAGAAACTAGAACCAAGCCTTCACATAAAGGCCGCTCTAAATAGCAAGGTCACGGAGAAAGGACAGTGGGGTGGTACGGCCATCTCTTCAGCCTTCCTCCCATCTCTGCATCCCTCACAGAACTCCTAACAGCTGCATGTTTCCCCAGAGTACCCAGAGGTTCACCACCTCCGTGCTCCACTGCAGCCACTGTGAGGAGAGTCCGGGAAGAACTTGTCATGTTCAGTGTCTTTGATGATTGTGTACTTTGGATCTGGAAGTTATGTTCATTGCTTTATAATGAGGCACCAGCTACTTAAAAAATAAGGATATTTAATTCATCCCTTTAACAGAATGAAGAAAGTTTAAGAGATGTAATCTGAAAACTGGATTAAACTCTTGAACTCCTATACTAGGAAAAAAATTGCAAATAAACTAATGACATTAAAAAAAGAGTAAGGAGATAAATTTCAATGCTGATGCAGTCTTTAGTAAGGAGCGCCCCAGAACTCTGATTTATGGTACCCACTCTGCCATATCCTACTTTGCTGTAAGATCAGGAAACCAAAGCAAGGGAGAGCTATAGACAGAGGCACCTCTCCAACTGGACCTGTGTACAAAGAGCATGCAGAGCCACCGAAGAGAGGACGTAACGACTAAGGAACTCTGCTTCCTCCTGAAAGCCCAACGTCCTCTTAGCAAAGATCAGTAGCCCTTAGATTAACTGAACTATGTGCCTAGATGATGACGGATGTAAGCATGCCTATATTTCCAAGTATTATTAGTTTTTTTGCTTTAATATGAGCTGCCACATTTACACAAATATGTCTATTTGTTTTATATGTGCTTTATATGCTCTCCCCATGAGGCTAAATGCTAATGACTGACCTTTTAATTTTCTGTAGTTTATTTTTTATATATTTTATTTACTTGTCTATATGCACACCAGAAGAGGGGCTCAGATCCCATCATAGATGGTTGTGAACCACCGTGAGGAACCTAGGACCTCTGGAAGAGCAGCCAGTGTTCTTAACCACCAAGCCGCATGATCTGACTTTTACATGATAAAATTAAGAACATGCTGGGTGGAAGTTTAAGGGTTTATTTTTGTTTAGGGCCACACAAGTGATAGGCACAGGCTCTGTCTCTTAATTATAGCCACCACCCAGAAGATGTTAAAAGACAGTGTGTTACGTCAAGTGCTTAGCAAACATCTGCTGATGCTGTGACCAAGGCATCAAGTGTTTCCATCAGTATCAGGTCAACGACACAAGAGCCCAGCCATGAGGCAGAAGTGGACTTGAGAAGGGGGTACTGTACTTCGCTACATTCGCACGCTGTCCTAAGGTACAATGAGACAGAAAGTTGGTGCAAGGAAAAGTCCCTCAAGGAAAACTGGTATTTGGTTAGTTAGAAACAAAGAAATGCATTCTAAAAACTAACCCAGTAAGGGCACAAAAAACCAGAGGGTATTTCCAGGATGTTCAAGTACAGATCAATTAATCTCTTGGGGTGTGTCTGTCTCTGTCTCTCTATCTCTCTCTTTTTCTCCCCTTCCTCCCACTCTCACACACATATTCTCTCTCACACTTTCTTCTCCTTCTCCTTCTCCTTCTTCTTCTTTTTCTTCTTCATCTTTCTCTCTCTCTCTCTCTCTCTCTCTCTCTCTCTCTCTCTCTCTCTCTCTCTCTGTTACACACACACACACACACACACACACACACACACACACACACACTCTTCAAGGGTTTGACTTGCTGGGTTCCATAAATGCAAATGCAAACCCAGGTCTCCCATTTCTTAGCTCTCTGCCTTCAGCCAAACTACTCAACCTTTCCAAGTGTCCAAGTATCTACAAAGCAGAAGGACAACATGTACTTCCCAGAGGTGTCCTGGGAATTAGAAGTGGAAAGAGCCTAGCACAAGACAGCTGCTGATCTACCTTCCTGCCCAGGAGCAGAGATGGGCAAAACTCCATTAGTCAGTTAGAGAGAGGAGGGTAACAAAACAGAACCTTAAGTGCCATGGTAATTAAACGTGTGTGCCTCGATGGCTCACCAAAGTAACCCAATAACCCTATTCCAGTGAACTACTACAAATTCATTGGAGAGTTTAAAGGTTTTCTTCAGTTACTTAGAGAATTTTAAACATGTACAAATTTACAATTTCCTCCCAGATGAAAAGCAAGGCAGAACTGATTTGGAGACTGGAACTCCGCACAGTTTATAAGCTACTTACTTGGTATGCCACACACTCCTCCAAAGTTAATACGATTTAAAAAAAATGTATATAAAAACAAGCTGATAGACAAGTGTAGTTTGTGGGCCTTTAAATGCAGGAGAGGTGGAATGGGGGGGGGGGGGGGTGTCATCAAATCACGTTTGTCTATTTCCTGGGAGGGGACAGTCACAGCCCCAGATTGGATGGATAAAAGGACCAGGCCAACAAACAAAGCTGGGGTAACTGGGCTTCTAGGGCAGGCTAGGCTTTTGCACACTTCCCCTCGATATGTATGTTTTAGAAAGGAGATGATGAATTTAGGACTGGAGCGGGGGAATCTCGAGTTCTGCGACCACCTGGACTACTGTCGCAAATGGGAGAAATGAGAGCTTACAGGTCAGACCAATGGTCTGAAGGGAAATAAGACTAAGGATGAGAATTCCAGAAGGACCAAGAAAACCAGAGAGCAGAGAAGTTTTCTCTCTCAGTGCCACAGAACTGCTGTGAGAAGCTCAACAGGAGCAGGGAAGTAGCAAGCGTGAGGCCCTGACTGGAGTCTCCAGTCTCAGCTTCAGTTGTGGAAAGCCATTCCCTCCAGGGTGGGGTATCTGGTGATGCATAGTCTGCGATGCTGTAACCACCAAGGTATCTTCCAAATTCGTATTCTGAACCAGAAGTCCTGCAAGCCAGAATCTATAGGCCTGTATGTGGTCTGCCCATGCACCATACTCTGAATTAGGATTTGGACTCCCGAATAAGACCTGAAAGCAAAGAGCAAAGCTGCCTGCCCTTATAGCACAATGGTTCGAGACATGAAAGATCTCAATAGACTCTGAAAGGATGGTGGCATGAGAAAACTTAGGCTGCTGCAAATATAATGGTACCTGTGTCATAAGCAGAAATAGCAGGCACCTCCTGGAGCTACTACGCACACTGAACCCAGCTTGAGCTGCTGATTGACACACACAACTGAAAAGAACTCGTTTGAAAACCAAGGACTGAACCAGAGCTCAGAGATCCCACTGAAGACTCTTTTCTGTTTTTTCCTTCTTTGCTTGATGGTGAGAATATTTTTGCAAATATATATCCTACAGCAAGGTGCACCTCTTTGTTGTTCTGAGAGAACAGTTTTCAAAAAGCTGTTTGAGGGAACGCAGACTCTGTTAGCCTCAGCAAATAACCATAGCAACTAATACCACCCAAATAAAATGATGTCTTCCCAGTGATGTGCTGGCTCGATTAGATTAAGAGGGTGACGTGTCCCATCTGAAAAATTACAGTGATAACCTTCCAGCAAAATCCAGTCCTTCTTGGAAAGGGTTATAAGTAAAAGAAAAGCCTTGCCAATAAATTAAAGACAGGACACAGCGCCAGGAAACAAATCCAGGAGGTGAAAAACTGGAGCGGCCCTGCTCTGCCTGTCCACAGCTTCCAGAGACAGAACCCATGTATTAACTCAAGCCAACATCTTCGAATCGGAAGGCCACCACCTCTACCAGAGACCTGTCAAGGAGGCGGCATTTTGTCTCTTTCTGTGCCTTTCTTCATGAATAGTGTAAAGGGAAAACAAATACTGCTACCTGAGAGAAGTCTTCAGAGAGGTTTACCTAAATAACTGTAGAGCTTTGAAATGTCAAAGAGGAAGACTGCAGAATAGCAGGGTCTGGCTAGTCAAGGCTTTCCAGCACTCGGGAAGGTCCTCTCAGGACACTAACCATTCTGTATCAAGGACTTTATACTGGAGTCATGCGTGTGAATGAATACTTCAGTACCTACGAATCCAACAGCCATCGAGTCTTTCCTCTCCCCCCACCACCGCCAGACCAGGCCTGCCCCTGCCAGTTCTCTGCAGTCACACCTGCACTGAACAAATCCAGACAAGCAAGAACCCCACCTGGGGAAACAGGAGTGCTTACACCAAGGCCAATAACCTCCCTGTCGCCTCGAAGCTTTTCTAGCAAAGAACAAAGAGAATAACCCTGCTTGTACCATAGAATCGAAGTCCACCGGCACTCAGCACTTGCTTGGGAACAGCACAGGCCATCCATATTCACACGGCAGACCCGCCTCCTGCAGGCCCTATCAACAGTGGAAACCAACTTGCAAGTAATCAAGGCAAAGCTCAGGAAGAAAAGTAAGGCCTTCAACCACCATGTCTGTCCCATGTCTGAGTTGGGGCTTTGTAACAGGCTCCCAGGAGGCCAAGTCCCATCTCCACCACTCACAGTGCCATTGTACTGTTTCCACCTGTGTGAGACGGAGCTAAAAGGAGAGCTGCACCTCAGAGCTCCTCTGAGGAGAGAAATGGCACATGGAGGTACTTAGCACAGGGCCTGGCCTGCAGTAAACACTCAGTAAACCAGAAGTACTAGTATTAGACAGCTTGGTATAATGATGTCATAATAAAGCATCGGGTAGATTTATGTCCATAATGAGGTCCAGCCAGCCACCAAGCTGCCTCCTCGCCATGTGAATGGTCTCACCACACTGACTCCTGGCCTTCCTCCACTCAGGCTCCCTGCAGCAGAATTGGGATCTAGACTTCATCAGCCTAACTCCAGGCACACACAGTTCAAGTGCTTCTCAACACATAACAGGAGACCAGGCAACAGCTCCCCAGCACCAGAATGAGTTCAATTAAAAAGAAAAGTCCATTGTCTCTCCACACTGGATTCTATAAACATTTCCTGAAATTTAAAAAAAAAAAGCATTTAGCAATTCTGCACGGAGCCACACCTAAAAGCATTCTCAGAAACCAGTTTCACTTCCTTCTATCCTGTGTTTAATGCTAATGTTTATCCCATGTCCCTGCTGCTGCACTTCAAGGGGAGTTGGTGAAAAAACAGGGAGGCCCAGTTGTGCAAATACCCACTCTCCTCAGAGAGAACAGAACCTCTTCTTACACCCAGTGCCCATTCATGCCCCAGCACTTCTCAGAGCATCCCTTACTCCTGCCCACTACACAATGGGAGAAGCCAAAGATTAGTACTCCTCAAATTACAATACCACTTGTTTTAGATTTTCCTAGGGAGTCCACTCAGCCACCTCAATCATGAGGTCTAGGGCCTGTGATATCTAGATCACAGCCTGGGCTTCCCAGGTAAAGTTTTATTTACTTTTTGGATTATAATACTATTACATCATTTCCCCTTCCCCTTCTCCCCTCCAAATCCCACAAGGAACCCACACACACCTTACTCTATTTAAAATTCATAGCCTCTTTTTCCTTAACTGTTACTGTGTGTATATGTGTCTGTGTTTTCCTAAATACACAGATATAACCTGTTGAGCCTGTACAATCCTACAAGTGTGTGTGTGTCTGTGTGTGTGTGCGTGTGTTCGTGTGTGTGTGTGTCTGTGTGTGTGTCTGTGTCTGTGTGTGTGTCTGTGTCTGTGTGTGTGTCTGTGTCTGTGTGTGTGTGTCTGTGTCTGTGTGTGTGTGTCTGTGTCTGTGTGTGTGTGTCTGTGTCTGTGTGTGTGTCTGTGTCTGTGTGTGTGTGTCTGTGTCTGTGTGTGCGTGTGTATCTGTTTGTGTGTGTCTGTGTCTGTGTGTGTGTGTGTACACATAGTTTTCAGGGCTAACCATTTGGTGTCAGATGACTGGCTGATGTGCCTAGATGTCCCTAGAGAAGACTACTTGTCCTGCTCTCCGCACTCCTTGGGTGCCTGTAGCTCCCATGCTGTTAGCACGTCCACTGGTGTCATTCTGTTCACGTCATATTGATGCAACTTCACAGTTCTATCTTCTGGCATTTCTAGGATACAAACATCTCGCAGCAAATTCCCCATTCTTCTGCTTCTCACAATCTTTCCACCTTCTCCTCTGAAATGATCCCTGAGCCTTAGGTAAAGGAGTTGTGTTGTGGATCTATCAACTGGGCCTGGGCTCCATAAAGTGCATCTGACTGGTTATGGTTTTCTGTTATGGTCTCTGTCTATTACGAAGAGAAATTTCCTGATGAAGTATGAGAACTACACTGATCAGTGGGTATAAGGACAAATATTCAGAATGTAGTTAGGGATCACACTGGTTTATTAGAGTGGTGGTTTACTTCACTATCCCTGGGTAGCTGGCTAGGTTTCCAGGACCATGCATGATCTCCCTCTTGCTGGTCAGGTCCCAAGTCCAGTTAGAAAGCTGCTGGCTACCGTCAATGTCTGTATACTACTACTGTAACCTGGGGGTTATCAAGCCATGATGGTGCCATCAGTCTTACCTGCTAAAGCTCTTAAGAAATGCCACAAACTAAAACTTCAGAGCATCTAGGACCAGGCACCCACAATGGAATGGCGGCTGAGGTCAAGTTCATCTTTGACTATCTGACCACACCTCTGCCAGTGTTTGGAGAGTAGGCAACTCATGCTCCAGACAAAAGTAACCATAGTAACGTAACAGCTCAGGGTGGGAGGAGGGAATGTAATTCAAGTGAAAACTTGCAAACTCCAAAGCTAGAATCAAAAACAAATATATGAACAAATTAAAAAAAAAAAATCCTTCCCAAGAGCTGGCCAGATACCTCAGCAGGTAAAGGATCTTTTCACCAAGCCTGACTACCTTAAAGTCATCACAGGAACACAGGAACACATGATGGGGAGAGGGAACTGGCTGCCATAAACTGTCCTCTGACCTCCATATATGTATTATGGCACATGTGGGAACATGCGAACATGCCAAACAAACACAATTAACAATCAATCATCAAATAATCACCAATGTTTTTCATTGTTTCATTCAAAAAACCAGCAGGACCATGGCCCTGTTTGGTCCTCAGTTTCTAAAGCTTAGCTCTTGGCACCTGAAGCTGATGAATGGCTCAGTGCTGGCTGCACGGAATCCCACCAGGAAACCAAGCTTCTGGGAAGCTTGAACCGCAGGTCTAGTCTGTCTTTCAGTACAGACTCTGTCCCGGGCACTTTTCTCTGGCACACAGACCCAAGAGAATCTGAAGAGGAGAGCCTGAGGCACTGGCAGGCAGTGTTCACAGCTGTACAGGACCCTGTGCTCAGAAATGACTGCTCAGTCCACTGCTCTGTGGTAGCTGTCCTAAACCTTTACAAGTTTTTACTTCTGGACTTGTATTTGGGTACCTGAAGTCCTATAGGATGTAGAGCACAGGTGTGAGCAGAGATGGTGGTATTCCTGGGTATGCAGTGCTTTGATGCCTTCAGTTCAAGGGAACCCGTGGTCTGTGGGAACTTAGCAAGAATCAAAATGAGTCCTAAAGAAGCTTGTTCGGTCTAAGGCTGCAGAGGTGGGGCAGTGACAGTCATGAAAGACCACACTTTCTGCTCCAAGAAGGCAAGAGCGTTTGAGGGGCCTCAAATAACCCTGTGATATTAGTGCAGCCTTTCTTACCCTTGCTTTTCTCTAAATAATCCAGGCACTGCTGCCGACCATGACAATGGGGAACTGGGAAGCCGGGGCATGCTGCCTTTCTTTCAGTCCCTCCTTACTCATCAGCAAGCAAGCCGAGAGCAAGCATCCGGGGGAATGCACAGGCATCATCGCTTCCACTGTTGTTGGTCCTGAGCACACGTGAGGCCCAAAGCACGGGTTGTATAATTTGGGTGATGCTGCACGTGAGTCATTTAAACTTCCACTCGAGATGGGCCCTACAGATATAAAGATGAGCAGGAAATGCATACTGATAGCTTCAGTATTTCTTTTTGGAACATTAAATTACAAATTAAAATACCACAAGTCAACAGGAAGGAAGCTTTCTATTTTAATATCTTTTATTGCTTTGATGTCTGCATTTCTTTTTAAACAAGGAGCCAAGAAGATTATGCAGCATAGCCCTGGCACTGTTTTGATAGTTCAACTAAAACTCCCCTTCTTGCCAGTTGGTACCTCAAGGTGGGCCACCCCTGAAACATCACCATCTCAGGCTAATTCATATCCGTCCAGCTATCTTCCTCCCCTCCAGACAACTTCTCCCTCCAGAACACAGAATGGGCTTTCAAGGGCAGATCTGATTTCTTTGTTGCTCACCACCACCACCACACCCTTCCCAACGGTAACTGTTCCCACTCCCTTCAGGACAAATCTGACCAAGCTTTATCTCTGCCTCCAGGATCTGTCCCCATAACCTACTAACCTCTGCCTAGGGCACAGCCCCGGGACAACATTCATATTGCTCCTTAAATGTGCCAGGAAACCTCCAGTCACATGCCTGGCTTGTTCCTCTCACTTGAGGTTCTCCTCACCTCCATTCAGGTCCTGCACCTCAGCCCATAGACATCACTTATCTAGGAAAAACTGTCCCACCCATGGCGTCCTCAACCCCTACAAGCCCCTGCCCAGCTCTGGTCTGTCAATAAAAGTTTCCTTGGCCATTTAATGAGTACATTCCTGATACTATTACGTAGTCCAAGAAGCCAGTACCCATGCTAACCTGCAAATTAAAAGGGAACCAAACTGTCATGATCCTAGCATGCCATAAGCTTCCAATGATGATTGTAAACTCTTTAAAATTACATTTATTATTTATTTTTATGTGTGTGCACATGAATGTGTGTGAGATGAAGGACAGATTTCAGACATCAGTTCTTTCCTTCTAACACATGCCTCTTGGGGATACAACTCAGGTCATCAGGCTTAGCGACAAGTACCTTGGCCTACTGAGCTACCTCTCTGGTTGCCCAACAACCACACAGTAAGAATGTTGACTTTTAAAAGGTTCATTCAAAGTATGATAAACCCGCATTTCCCTTTTCACTGAAAGAGAAAGTTGAATTACAGAAATAGAGGCAAAATCGTCATAACATTATCTGTTCCTTTACGATGCATAAAACAAAAATCTGAACCCATTTCCAGGGCTTAGTCATAAAAATCACAAAACATGCACTCTCTGCTCTTGTTCTTCTGCAGCAAGATGCTTCTGATGTTTTCGGGATACCACTAATGCTACTTTCAAACCACTCTGGTTACAGCAAATGCTAGGAGCAAATTTGCACTTGAGTAAATGGAGTAGATGAGGCTAGAATTTTAAATGTCTAATACGGTGTGAAACTGTGCCAATTAACTTCAGGTAAATGCAGAAGCCCTCATTCCTATGCATCCTGCAGCGCTTGAAGGAGCATGCCCTCTAGGTAAGCATTTCTTGATTTGTTGTTTGCAATTCACCTGAATCAGGTCATCCCAACTTAATGAATAAGAAAGTCTGAGATCAATCTACACTTTGCCGTTTTAATAAGTTCTCCAGGTGATTCTTCAGAAGATTTTACTGAAGAACTTCTCTGTTACAGGAAGACACTGCACGCGAGGTCTGAATCCCAGAGACCTGGAAGATGCTAACAACGGTGAACCTGGTAAAGTAGGGAAGTAGGAAAAGGAAAGCAATGGCCTCCTGTGGACCTGGAAAGTCCCTGGCAGCATGCCTCCAAGACAGCAGCAGGAAGCTGTCCCCACAGAAAGAAGGACCATGGAAAAACCCCAGGCCATTGTTTGCTGGGTCATTAATTATTTTGGCCATGTTACTCTCGTGGGCATTTCCTCCTATCTCAAGGTGGAACTGTTAAAAATCTTGACGTGGTCCCCTTGCTGCAGGAAGGCCGAGGTGAATTTGACAGGACCACTTCTCATATTCTCATGGCTGCTCTGGTGTATGAGAGAAGCATTCTGTACCCACATGCTCTGACCACAGTCGGGAATTCCTGCTGCTATTGCATCCATCCTCTGTCCTCCCCTCCGTTGGCTAGCCTCCCTTTGCCCAGCCATCAGAAACTAAATAGTGAAAAGACCACCTCCTACCCTGAGGTGATAGGGCCATCCTACACAGAGTCAAATTGCTGCCATCTTCAGTCAGGCTGAGCATGTTTGTCAAACATCATCATGACTGGGCTTATAGGCTACTGATGGTCCAGCTTGAAATGAGGGGATGGGAAGGTCATGGGATCTTCACTGAGTATCCACCCATCCATCCCAATCAGTTGTATGCAATTCTGCACTAATTGCACATGGTCTCTGAGACTCTGGGAGGGGGCAGAGTATGTAAATAGGGAAGGATGAGAGGAGGAGCTCTCTCATCCTGCCCTGGGGGAGCCATCATCCCTGCAGGAGACCAACCTTCCAGTGTGGCTGCTTTTAAGGTCACCTATGCTCCATAACTCCTCACCCAGAGCTCTGAATGTGAGCCTAGTAAATTGATTGGTTCACCAGGTGACTTTGGTGGAATCAAACCATTAGTTTGTTATGGGGATCTTAGAAAGATAGGTAGTACTGTTGATGTCTCTCCTGGGGAAAGAGTTTTAGCAATAATTCCTGAAATCTGTGTTTACCCAAAACCTGCCAGGTGACCTTATATGGAAGTCTTTGATGATGTCATCAATTAAAATTCAGCCATACTGGATGGAGATGGGCCCTACATCCAACGACTAGTGTCCCTGTTTAAGAAGGGGGGAAAAATACAAGGAGAATGCCCTATGAGAACAGGGGCAGAAACTAGGATGATACAGCTAGAAGCCAAGGGACACTGGGACCTGTCAAAGCCACTACAATCTACAACAGTGAAAGGAATAATCTTTGGAGTCTTCAGGTTACAGATGTCCAAGCTGACACCCTGATTTCAGATTTCTACACCTAGAATGGTAAGGAAATGAACTTGTGGTGTTTTCTGTGGCAGTCCTAAGATTCTAATAGACCTTCCTTGCTTACAAACTTGGGCTTGAAGTCATACTGTTACTGAATCCAACAGCTTGCAACAAAAGAAAAACAATCCTCACTTTTCAGACAGAAGGTGTGCCCGTCTCATCTGGAGCCCCTGGCCATGGTTTTCCCACCAGGAATCCTTAGTCTTCATGCTAAGGGGCTGTGCCCATCTCATCTGGAGCCCCTTTCCTGGCTCCTCACTTGCCTGCCTAGCTTCTTCCTCATACCAGAGCCTTCACAAGGTCTTCCTGGATATGAAAGTCTTCTCCCCAGCCCAAATACTACTGAAACCTGGATTCCTCCAGAAAGCCCTATCAGGTGTGGTTTCACAAGCATTGCCCCAACACCTTTATACCGGTTCATGCTAGTCTCTGAGGCAGCTGGACTTCTCCCTGAACTTTTCCCAACTTCCTCCGTGACTCCAAGAGTTCTCAGACAGGGAAGTCCTATACAGTGCCACAGCTGGCTGTCCCCACATCTCAGCCCATGGGAGTAAATGTATATTTAACTGAAGAGGCCAATGCAAACATTCTTCATTCTTCATGACTAGACCAGAAATGCAGCCTGTCTTCTCTATGTCTTCTCAAAACAGTGAGAATACTGTTATAAAAGTGAACTACCGGGGTTGGGGATTTAGCTCAGTGGTAAAGTGCTTGACTAGCAAGTGCAAGGGCCCTGGGTTCAGTCCCCAGCTCCGGAGCGGGGGAAAAAAGTGAACTACCATAAAGTTAACTCATTTATTCAGTGACTCATTCACAAAAATGTGTATTTATCTATGTATCCACCATCAAACAAGTAAATCACTGGAGAGACAAAGCCAGGTGAGAAATAGACACAGCCTGTGACTTTGTAGCACTACAAGTTGGAATACAGAATATAAGTCACTCAGTAACCTCACATCATAGCTGGAAAGTAAGATATGGTCTTGTTCAGAGGCCTGTTACCTGCTAAGTTCTACCTAATGCACAGTTCCCACGTCTAAACAATGTGCAGCATGCAGATAGCACTCGATAAGAGCAAAGGAGAGAGAAGCACAGACCAGAAGCATACATGGATGGGCAGGTGCAACTGCTAGTGATACACGGCTGGATGGATGGAAAGATGGATGGATATCCAGACATCAAAGCACCGGCTTGAAATGTATATAAAAGACAGCAAAAGTGCAAAAGACACTGAAGTGCACAATCCACCTCATCTCTCAGAATAGCCAGCCACTGCCAGCATCTGAAAGAAGCAGTAACTCTGAGTGGGCTGGGCATTCTGCCTCACCTGTAACCACATGCACGCACGCACACACACACGAGACACACACACATACACGCACACACACGCGCACACACACGCGCACACACACACATACACACGCACATGCACACACGCACACGAGAAGGGGGAGAGGGAGAGGGAGGAAAGAGAGACACCCTATAGTATTTCCTACCCCTCCCTGTTCTCTCTCTAGGGTGCTTTTGAAAGCCTGTTTTGCCAGTCCTCTACCACAGAGAGTATTTACTATTCTAAAATGTTGACTTTACTCATGCCCAAAAGGCATAGCATACATCCACCACAGAGAGTATTTACTATTCTAAAATGTTGACTTTACTCATGCCCAAAAGGCATAGCATACATCCCTGCAGGGTTGTGCTGTTTTTAATTATTATTTTTATGATTCTTCCTTTATCTATTGCCTTCTGGAAGGTTTCTTGCAGGGATCTAAAGCTAACTCTGGCTATTCCATTGTCATATGTTTGGATGAGGGTGGAGAAAATCACAAGCTGGAGGAGAAGAGGGTCTGGTACTCTCTAACAATATACCCAATTAAAGTCCCCTTCATGGCTTTAGATGAATAGAGAAATAGTTTGCAATTAAAAAAAAAGCCCAAACATAAACATTTAACCCTGTACAGAACAGCTGCGTCCCAGAATGACAGCAGAGGTTTCCATATGCCTCTCCTTGGCTCTGGCTTGTGTCCTGTTAGAATGCTATTTCCCGGATCTACTCCATCTAACACATCAGTAAAGCAGTTTAAATAATTCAGATCCCATGGGGCCATTTGTTTTAGCCTCTTTGGGTCATTATAACTGAATAACACATACTGAATAATTTATCAAAACTAAAAGTTTGCCAGGCAAAGTGGGTGGTGCATGTGCACGCCTTTGACTGGGACACAGGCAGGCAGATCTCTGCAAATCCTTGGCCATCCAGGGCTATGTAGTAAGACCCCATCCCCAAAACATCTACGTTCATTCAAAGGTCTGGAGGCTGGGAAGTTTGAGGGCATTGCATCAAGGTCTGAGTCACAATGGCAACAAGGCAGAGCAAATGTTAGACAAAATTCAGGTGCGAGCTCAGGCTTTTCCCCCTCTTCTTACAGAGCTAGCAACAAATCTGGAGAAACGGAACCTAAGCTTCACATCCCTGTCAAACTCCATCTGTCCCCTAAAGCCCCCCTTTAAATAGCAGAAATCTAAAGACTAACACTTGAACCCTAGGGGCACACATTCAAACCGCAGCACTTTCCCCCTTTATACTATTAACAACCCAAGCCTACCATGGTGTACAATCTATTTATTCTGTAAATAGATTCATTCACTCATCCCATACTTCTCTCTTTATTAAGCTCCTCCTGCACATCAGAAAATGTAGGCGGCACCAAGAATAGAACCCGAGTTCCCCAAACCTGAAACCTAATACAGAAGTATCAGTGACAAGAATGTTAGCATATAAGCCAAGGTCTGTGCCATGTACCTATAACCCAGCATTCCCTTGTGGGGCTGTGGACCATGCCACCAGACAGAACTGGTAAGGTTGTAGCAAGTTCTGAACTCCAATAAATCTCATAATTGAGAATAGCGGGAGTTCGAACTGGCTCCCAACCAGGTTCCTGTCCTGGAGCACATGGCCAGACCACCCCACTAAAAGGACCTTGACAACGGGTCACAACATAAAAACTTAGAGTTCTCCATGCTAATGAGGTATCTAGATGGCCACCAAGTGTTTAGCCAATGAGTTTCCTTCTTGTGCATCCCTTCCTGCAAAAAAGTCTTTAATCCCTGATCCACCCTGAGTAAAATGTACGCCTTCTCCTCATGTCTCCATCAAGTATGTGTGTGGGAGTGGGGTGGAGGTTCGTCACACAGAGCTGCGCCTAATTTCCTGTAGAGGTCCTCTCTCCCAGCCCCTCTGTACTTCAGACTCCAGTTCCCAACTCCTTGCAGTTCCCAGCAGTATCTGGGCACACAGGAGTTGGAGAACCATAGTACTGGTCCCAGTCCCCACCGATTATCGCCCTGAAGAACATGGGCTGAGACCCCCATCCTAGACTGCGTTCTACCTTCCCTGAGTGACATTTCAGCAGCACTCTGGCTCCTAACCGCAAGGCAGACTTGCAGCTTGTCGCCTGTATTTTGCCTCCCCGAGCAGCATGTCAGTAGCCCAGCATTCCAAAAGCCTGACATCCCAGCAGCAAGGCAGAAACACAGAACGAAACAGAACGACAAGAGGGTGAAGTGGGAGGGTAGAAGTCAAAGCCATCCTGGAAAACCTGGTGAAATCCTGTCTCAAAAAGAAAAAATATCAAACAAACAAAAATAATGAAGGCTATGAGTGAATGACATGAAAAACCACATCCAAGGCCGAATGAGAAGGGTTGTGTCAGTTCCAGAGAAACTAAATACTTTAAAGACAGACATTGAGTCTCCCCTCATATTGCAGGACGAGCTACAGAGTAGAGGTGAAAATTGATCAGATTATACACTTGTGAGAAAGGTTCATGTTGGAAAATTTAAGCTTTCAAAACTAATTCACCTACTATTTTGCTACCTACACAGATGACCTCCTGACTGCTAAAGGTTCCTGAGGTCACAGAGTAACAAAGTTCACCAAACACACACCACCCTACAATTCTACCACTACTCCATGTGCTCAGGAGGCGTGCATTACCTACAATGGACCATCCAGGTACACCACATGCTTGCATACTCCCAACCCGGTTCTCCTGGAGCTTGCAGCCCCCTACAAGGGTGGATCCAGATCAAAAGAAAGAAAGAAAAAATGAAGAGCTGTCTTCATCCCAAGAAAGACTGACTGCAGCATGTCAGAATGTGGGGTTAGAATATCTCAACACCTTGATGAACAAGCTTTATTGGATGTCTGGTGTAGGATTTTAAATATACTAATCACTTAATTCTCTCCAAATCCCTCAGAGGTAGGCACTATTGTTTAAACCCACTCTACAAATGGGAAAATTGCCAGTGACAACATCCAAAAGCCTGACTGTGTTAAGTTACAATTTTTAAATCTCAGCTACAAAACCGTCAGGGCAAGCTACCAATCAGTTGCCCCAAAAGCTACTTTATAGTCTAAATGATTCTTCTGTGAGACTAGGAAACACTGTTCTTAACTGGCCAGATTCCCTGAGCCTCCCCTCAGGGTACCTTTTGCAGCTCTGAGGTTTGACAAAGCTATGGAAAGAAGTTTCAAGGGAGCAGTACTCTTGCCATTCACTGACTCTGACACCCACTTGGGACGAAGAAAGGTTCCAGACGTGTCCAATAGATGAAGAGAGGCAGCTCAAATCTCTGAAAACCCACTTCCAGGATAAACTACTCAACGCTCTGATGGAGACATTTTTCTATGCTGTTGGTCTTTTAAAGCTGAGTAAGATGCAAACATCCTGAGTAAGATCATGGCTGTAAAGAAGACAAGGGATCAGAGGAATGCACACCTCCTCTGGATAGAGGAAACCTCCCACTGCCCCTGTCCAGGACACTCAGCCAAGTCATGTAAAATCAATCCTCTGCTGGCAGTCCGCGGACAGCAAGCAGTCTAAATGCAGATATGTGGGAATGCATGTGAGGTGGGTAAAAAAAAATTCCTGTTGTTACAAGACACGCAGGCTCTACAATTAACAGCAACACCACACTAATTAGTCATTTAAAGAAAAATTTAAAAAGTATGCATGCTCCAAGAAAGCCTCCGGGAGGAACTCAAGCTCTCTAAAAGCTACAAAAGACTTATTTAAATAAACCAGGAACTCAAGCTCTCTAAAAGCTACAAAAGACTTATTTAAATAAACCTGGGTCCTGCCATGCTGCCTGCCTTTCCCAAGAATGCCTTTGGATAAAGGCAGTGGCCGGCAGTTGCACTTGGCAATGGATGGGACGGGAGCCAGTTCTTGTCCCAGAAGGACAAGGATTCTCAACAACAACACAGACTTGTGTGACCACACCAGAAGGCTTCAAAAGCTACAAGACTCCCACCTGGGACTTGTTTATAAGCTGTGTCTGGCTGCTCCAAACCCATCCCCCAGGGCGGTGCCCCAACTGCCTCCTCATCAGACCTTTCCCTGACTGAATGTTTCCCTGCACAGCATAATCTGCCTCTTCACAGAAAACACTGAGAGCCCACATCAATCTAGCATCTATCCATCTACCTATCTAGCATCTATAGATACCTATCTAACATCTATCACTGTTTCACCAAAAGAGCAAGAAGGCGGGCAAGCCCAAACAAACTATTGGTAGAAAACGTTTTCATGTCTATTTCTGGCCAAAGTGAATCCAAGGTGAGGTGTGTGTGTAGAACAGACTCTGGAATTAGACTATCTGAACAACCAGGCAAGTCTCTAATCTCTCTGGACCTCTCAAGAAGAACAGGGAGATGGGAGAGCTCCCCCATGCACAGGGTATCTGGAGGGAAGCTGGATCAAAGGTTGGAGACAGTGTACAGCCGGCACACTAACGAAGTCACAGGGGAAGGGCCAGCATAAGATAAAGGAAGGGGCCTACACAGGGCCTTCAGAGCTACAACCAATTCTCCGAAGCCACCAAGAAGCACAGTGCTATGAGCAACCCACTGACAGCTGCAGTCACCTTTGGTGATTGGAGGAAAACCTCAGTTCTTTTCTCTGTGCTCTGAAAGGCGAGATGCCAAATCACGGACCATAAAACAACTAAACTAAGCTCCTCGAACTGAAATCTCCAACCTATACACAGTTGAATAATTTCTAATTACAACCTAATAGCTGATGTTATCTTAACTAACATCAAAATGTATTTCCTATGTCAACAAAAATACAGAAACTGCCCAAGTGTAAAACAGTTAAATTATCTCACCATCAAATTGCCTTGACTAGTCTACTTTAAATTGCTCAGATCTCTGATGCGATACAGGAATCTGGGTGTGGTTTATGCTGTGCACTAAACTTGTCCTCTTTTCCAATGCTGGGCATTTGCATTAAAGGAACAGTTATCATCAACACCCTTTGAAGCATTCTTCAAATCCATTGCATATTCATCTAATAACTACTCTCTATGTGAGGTGTCTGCATGACACAAAAACAAGAGACTTCAAACCGTCCTAATCAAAGTAGGTAAGGAAGAACCCAATAGAGACAGTCTCTCACCTGTCTGACATAGCTACACTTGTCTCCTTTACCCCTGCCAACAGCTAGATCACATGGATACCATTTTCTCAATTCTGTGGAGAAGCAAAGGTTCAAGATCCTTAGCACCTAACAGCTTCAAAAATGAGTATTCAGGGACAGGTCTGACTCTTAGGTTTTATCCTTAAATACTATTATCAGGTGAGAAGAATGAAGGTAGTGATCTGTCAAGATAGAGACACCAGACATACAGAGAAAACTCCTATAGATGGCAAGAAAAGAAAGAACTAAAGGACAGTCTGGGCGTCATGCCCACATGCTCGCAGAAGCCAGGGACCAGAGAGACAAGGGACCAAAAGAGGTGAACCTAGTGTGACAGGAGTGACAAAAGGAAAAGCCTTGGGAAGATCCACAGAAACAAGATGCAATGAAGTATCTTAGCTGGGCGTTTATTGCTGTGGAAAGAAAAAAATCATAACCAATTGCAATTTGGGAAGAAATGGGTTTATTTGACTTACAGGATCAGTCAGTTATCAGGGGAAACTGAGACCACACAGGAGCACTCCTTACTTGCTTGCTCCTGATGCCTTATTCAACCCTTCTTTTTCATATCATCTAGGATTACTTTTCCAGGGATGTGAACTGACCATGGTGGTTTGGGCCCTCTGTCTCAATTAGCAATCAAGAAAATGCCCCCCTTAGACTTGTCTACAAGCATGTTCTTGGTCGAGGTCCCTCTTCCCAGACAACTCTTGTTTGTGTCGAGTTGATAAAGAACCGCACCAGGACAGCAAGTATGGGTATTCAGAGAAGAAGGAAGCCTGGAATCTTCCTTTGGTCAATGAGAAAGAAAGCTTCAAGAAAGACAAGTGTATTGGTGTCATTAGCATGGTGGCTCCTTGAGCCTTTGAAACAGCAACTGCAGAAGAGAACCTGGGATTGGAGGCACAACAGATGACAAAAATTTGATGGTAAAACAGAAGAGGCAGTTAGGTTGAGACTCTGCAAAGCAGTCTACCGTTAAGAAAGCCGAGGCACAGATGGTACCTCAGCGGGAGAAGCACAAAAGGAACTTTTGTTGGATGTGGCTTACTTTGTCTGTTTTAAAGATTATTTATATTTTAGCATATTTACGAGCAGAAGAAAGTTTGCCACAGAGAGGAGGGCTGCTGCTCAGAGGCACTAAGGTGAGGTAAGTGTCCAGAGAGGCAGAGAGAATTCATGTTAGAGGGCTAGCTAGCACTGAAGGGGCGGGAGGTCAGCTCTGGAGGTAGGTGGCTATTCTAGCTGCTTACTAGCCACAGCAGGAACAGCCCCCTCTCCTCCTGACCAGATGGACGGCACATAATACTTAAAAGCCACCTGGCAGGCAACTGTTTGAAAAACACAGACCTTCTCCAGCACCACAACCTCTGGATGCTAGGGATTGGACTCGGTCTCATGCCTGTGTGGCAAGTATTTTACCAACCAAGCCCTCTCTCTGTGCCCTTTAAAAGCACTGCTAGAGGCTCAGGAAGACTAATGAAACCATTTTTTAATGCAGTTGGAGCTGGGAATGGAATTACCACAAACCCAGTGAACAACATGATGGAGACATCACAGTCCACGTCTTGGAGCATCATCACCTCCAAGACCAACGCAATGTGGTACAAAAATAACAGACTGCTCCTGGGATTGCTCGCATAGCCACATCCGCAAAGAGGAAGGAAGGACTTGTTGCCTGCCCCAAATATTGATTGGTTCCACTGGCTGATTCCCACAAACCACCACACATACCTAGGAAGCAGGTCCCTGTTGTAAGGCACTTCAGGCCTGAGACCTGGGTTTGGTTTGGTTTGGTTTGGTTTGGTTTGGTTTGGTTTGGTTTGGTTTGGTGTGGCCTCTTTGTCAAGTTCAAGTGGCTGTGGCTGTGAGAATTCATGTTTTGGTGTTCTACTTTATTACATCCGTTTACATGCCTGCTTCTGTGCCAGCACTGAATTGTTTTTATTGCTATCGTTCTACATCCTGGAATCTGAACCGCAGTCCCTCCAGCAGTCTTTCTTTGCTCGGGTTTGCTTTTGCTACCTGGAGTCTTCTGGTTCCATATGGATTTGAGGACTGTGTTTAGAATGTTATGGGTATTTTAATTAGGATGGCACCAAATCTATATCTTGCTTTTAATAGGATGGTCATTTTCACAATATTAATTCTACCAGTCCATGAATATGGAATATCTTTTCATTTTCTAGTCTTCCCCAATTTCTTTTTTCATAGATTCGAAGTTTTGATCGTTAGAAGTCTTCCACATCCTTGGTTAGGTTTATTCCTAGATAGTTTATTGACTTTGATTCTGTTATAAACGGCAGCGTGTCCACATTTGTTGTTCAAGTGTAGAAAAGTTACTGGGTTTTCTAAGTGGATTTCGCATTGTACCACTTTTCTGAAATATTTTATTATTTCTGGAAGTTTTCTGGTGGTTTGCAGGGACTTCTTATGACTAATATATCATCTGCAAATCTTCTTTTCCCATTTATATCCTCTTAATTTTCTTCTCTTGCCTCACTGCTCCAGCTAGTGCTTCTGGCTGGAAAGGACATGGGATAGTGGGCAGCCCTGTCTCCTTTCTGATTTAATGGATTGATTCCATTTTTTTTCCATTTAGGACAACACTGGCTGTAGGTTTGTTATATATATCCTTTGTTTTGATGAAGTGTGTTCTCTCCAGTTCTCTGTCTAGGAATTTTACCATGAAAGTATGTTTGATTTTGTGGAAGACTTTATCTACATCTATTAAAATAACAGTATGATTTTTGTCTTTAAGTCCTTTTATATGGTTTATCTTACTTATTGATTGATGTATGAAGAACCAACCCTGCATTTCTGAGATAAAGCCAACTTGATTGTAGTATATGGTCTTCTTGATATGGACTCATATTCAGATTGTTAGTATTTAATTAAGGATTAATATCTAGAATACAGAAATAATTCTAAAAACAAAGTGTCAAGGAAGCAAATGACCCAACTTAATAAATAAATAAATAAGTGCTATGATCCAAAACAAGGAGTTCTCAATGGAAGAAATAGATATGGCTAAGAAATATGTCAAAATGTTCAGCATCCTTAGCAATTAGGGTGATGAAGATTAAAACAACTTTGAGATTTCGTCATATCCCAGTCAGTATATAAGATTAACAAAACAACTAATGGTGAGGCGTGGGCAAAAAGGAGCCCCCATTCACCATTGGTGTGATTGTAGCTGCTCTGAAAATCAACATGGAGATTCCTCAAAAAAAAAAAAAAAGCTAAACGAAATCCACCGCAGGAGCCAGCTGCAAGCATTCTTTGGCATAGCCCACTCACTGGCCTACTCTAAAGATACTTACTCAGCAACGTTCACTGCTGCCTCACTCACAAAAGTCAGGAAACAGACAGAGTCTTCACATTCTTCAACAGACGAATGGTAACAGAAATGTGGTGCGTATCCACGCGGAATAGTGCTCAGCCATAAAGAAAAGCAATCATGGAAGTTGCAGGGACATAGAGGGACCTAGAAAAGATTATACTGAGCGAAGTACCCCAGACCCAGCAAAACAAACAAACATTCTTTCGAATCTATAGTTCCTAGCTCCAAATCTGCAGATATAAGTGTAGTGACCACCCCTCTTCAAGGAAGCGTCTCCCTACAGCAGATACAAGTGTAGTGACTACCCCTCTTCAAGGAAGCGTCTCCCTACAGCAGATGTCAACCATCACAGAAAACCGCACTGGACACTAGGCAGAGATCAACAGATCAGGCCTTGGGGAGCCCAGCCCCAAATGGATACATCTGCATCATAGTTCCTACATCTATGGCTCAGGGAACATGGCAGAAGAGAAAGTAGACTGTAAAAGCCAAAATACCAGGAAGTCTACAGTGAAAGAGTCTCTCCATGAAATGGTTACATAAAGAAGACCAGAACAACCAATGTCAATTAGTATGGCCATACCAATGGACCTGTATAAAAAGAATTCTAATCAAGAAATAACTGCTGGGAGAGGGAGAATTAGCCTCTCCTGAGGATTATTGGTTATCTCATACAAATTGATCAGCCCTCAGATTATATATATGCAACAAAAAATGAACTCAGCAGATTGAATGTATATATTTCTACATATATGTAACAAAAATAATCAAAGAAAAAGGCTTTTGAGTTGAGGGTGCATGGGAGGGACTTAGGAAACATATGAGGGGTTGCAGGTAGGGTTGGAGAAAAGAAAGGGGGAAGGCAGTGTGATTCTATTTTAAGTTTTAAAAAAATTTAAGAAGATAAATGGGATGGGGGAAGCACATTCACATTTACTTTAAACAGCACTTGTTTCCGTGGTCTCACGTTTAAGTGGCTCTCGGGGGGTAGATGACCATCCAGCCCTATAATCTAAAACTGCTGGCAGAGAGGTTCAAACAGTCCGGGAAAAACCAAAACTAATATCTGGCACCACTTGGTTCAGTACCAGATAGTACTGGCACTTTGGCATAGGGACACACTGTCCCACGTCCTGCTCTGAACCCTTTTCCAACTACACTTCAAGACTCCTTTCTCCCCTGTGACTCTCCTTTAACAACAAAAGCTGTACCCCCAACCCACAGTGAGAAAGCCCAGGAATCTTTGCAGAGCCCCTCCCAGTTGGGGGTACACAGCAAAGTCAGAAGCTACCCAGCAGTGCCCACTCTCACTGCTGCCTATGCTTTGGTGGCTGCTCACTGCTCCCGCAATGCTAGCTTCCCAATCCTCAGTTATCCAGGCAGGACAGGTCTCAGACACCATGGCCTCCTTCTGGAGGAGTTGTCCCAGCGCCACCCTGAAGCACCTGCCTCCACCCACCCAGAGCAGGTACTGTCTTCATTGACCTCTCCACAATACCCCGCTTCTCCTCCTAATTAATACAATCAATACACCACCATTCGCTGTAGTATTTTCTGGGTGACCCAGGCTTGTGTTCTGCATTATTAAAGGATTACTATTACTAACGGGAAAGGAAGAATAAGCCACCTTGCAGTGAGATCTTACTACATACCAAAGTGCTGCAAACTTCATGAATAGTATTTCACTGGGCCTTCAGAACCCTACAGGGTAGGCCCTGTTTCAGAGAGGAACAAACAGGATCAGACAATCTATAATTTGCCCGATTCAGACAAGCATCAAAACTGAGCTTCTCAATCAGGTGGCAGACAGCACTTCCTCTCTTCACCTCCATTTGATTCACCCCATCCCCTTTTTGGCTCTCTACCTGCCCTGGGTCATCCTGAGCTCCTGGCTCCTCGGCTTACTGTGCCACACTAACCTCCTTCAAGGAGAGACACTCACACGCACGCACGCACACACGTGTACTTTAAGCACACTACATAACAGGTATCGAGTGAACAATGAAGAAAATAAAAACTAAAGGACAGCTAACACTACAGAGTGAGGTCAGGATGTGTCTTGCAGATGGCCACCCCACAGCATAGAGAGAACACCCCACCGAGCAGCACAGTCTTTTTCTCCCAGATGTCTGTGAGGTAGCGCTTTCTTCCAGGGATCAAGGGAGAGAAGATGGAGGCAAACTCAGCCCAGTGAGGAAAGATGACACAGCACAATCCAGAAGCCCAGTTCTGCAGCCCTCGCTAAGACAAAAATCTCATCCAAATCCTCTTTGTCACAGAGGGAGGGCAGTCAAAGACACTAATACTCAAAGGGACCTGAAATGCAGGCTCCTATACTGCGCTGAAGGGAGCAGAAAGGAGGCAAAACACTGGCCTGCCCCACCCTCCTCCCTGCTGTGGGCACCAGAGCTTCGGCTTCCCATAAACACAATGGTCTTGGGTAGGTCCCAGGGCCATCCGACAATGAGGGAACCATGCTCACAGTGTTTCAGAGAGAACTCAACAGTTGATACCTGCAGCCAGAGTCCGGCAGAGAGCAAGCCCTTGATAAAAGTGGGTTACAAATGCAGCCAGGCAACAACAGCCCAGAGATGCTGTACAAGAAGAAAGCAGCGACCTAAAGACCTCAACCCCTACCTTCTGTGCACAGC
Organism: Rattus norvegicus; assembly: GCF_021556685.1. Classification (NCBI taxonomy): domain Eukaryota; kingdom Metazoa; phylum Chordata; class Mammalia; order Rodentia; family Muridae; genus Rattus; species Rattus norvegicus. The sequence continues at coordinate 31,042,785 of NC_141551.1, read as the reverse complement.
AGCCTGGCCCCATGAATTAATCCCCGACAACTGGCACATGTCAGGTTGCCAGCTGCAGCACGGTGCACAGAACATGAGAACTCAAAATGCTGTTGATCTTAAAGGAGTGGGGGTAGGGTGGGAGTGAGATAGAGAAAAAAACAAAAACGAGCAATGCAAGCAGAGAAATGTTGGGATGGCTTGCCCAGCTTGCTGATATTATAGGGCTGTCTGGTGGCAAGTTCAGACTTAGGGGCAAGTAGAAACACACTGCTATGGGGTCTCGATGAGCCTGGCTTTACCAATTAAGATGCCTGCCTATCTCTGAAGTCAGCATAACAAATATCAGCCGGGCAGAAGACGGTATGGTATCCCAGCTCACAAGCACTAAGCAGGCTGACACACATTCAGGAGCCAAGATTCCCTGTGCATAAACAGTGCACACAGAAGTCTCTTCCTTTTCTGAAAATACAGGAGTCTGCAGTTTGGTATGGAGGTCATCTAGCACATACAACAAAGACAGTAGCTGCGGATGTCTGGCCACTAGGAGGAAAGGCATTTCCTTTACTCAGAGCAGGGAGCATGAAGTTGTCTTTCTCTCCAGAGCTCTGACTCTACCTTGAGAAATAAGATGACACCACAAGCATTTCGATCTGAGACTCACTTGGACTGGTTCCCATCTTGGTGCCTGCTATTATCCCTTAAATTCCCTGGTTCTTGGTTTGCTCATCTGTAAAATGGGGAAGCCAGAAATCACCTAAATGCATTCTTGAAGAGCCAAGAAAGCACCTTCCTCATTGCTGAAATCCTGGCCTCTGCTGCTCCCTCCCTCTCATCAGAAACAACTCCACTCAGAAGAAAAGGCCTTGTAACACTTCCTTGTTCCTCTGGCAGCCTCTCTCAAGAGCCGCAGTTCCTAAAGGACCCTCAGAGAGTAACCAGGAGGAAGAGGAAAAGGAAGCACATCCCAACCTCATGGAGGGTTCATCTACATGGTCTGTCGTCACTCAGAGCCAGCATGTATCAGACAGATCGTCTTCCATGAGGAAGCAAGTGACAATCAGCTGACTGGCATGTCCATTCTTGGGAAGAGTCTAGAACTCTCACAGGATATTTCAGCAGAGTCCTTGGCACTATCCTCACCAGGAAGGGACGGGGTGTTATAAAGTCATTCAGGGAAAACAATCACGTCTGAGAAAAGAGAATATGAAATTTCCAATGTCTCTGCCATGTGCTGTCCCATATTGTACCCACAGCAGTGAGGGGAAGCATCTCTAGATAAGGAAACTGAGGCTCAAGGCAAATGCTAGCAAATGGTAGAGTCAAGACCCAAACCCATGATTATGATGAGGCCAAAGCTTGGGCTTAGTTCAACCCCATTTCTACCATACACAGTTTGTACACGTCTTCACACAGCTTGTCCTGAGAAAAATTGTAGCCATTAGGAGAAAGCAGTGAACAGGTACATAAGACAATGTGTCTCTTTCGTTGTTGTTGTTGTTGTTGTTGTTGTTATAAAAATGGGGATTTATTTTTTAAGTTGCCACTCCATCATACATTACTAAAATTAAACGATATAAGACAAAACACAACATGTAAAGGAATTGAGTTTGTCTGCAACAGAATACAAACTCAATGAAGAGGTAGGCATATAGTAAACCAGAGGTTGGTGAAACACCAAAAATATTATCCTTCATCCGAGACTCCACACTAATCATCCTGATAGGCTCATCTCCCTCTCTCCCTGAACTCCATCCCAACGCCAGGAGGGAAAGGTTTCTTTGGCTCCCAAGAATGAGCGTGCCCTTCCTCTCAGCTGCATGCTTGTAAAGCCAACAGCAGCAGCTGCCAGCAAGACTTGGGTGCATGCCTGGGTCCCGGAGCCAACTCTCCAATATCACCCGAGGTGCTGAGAGGTCCTGGAAACCTCCAAGGTGATTACAGGGAATACAGAACATTCATAGCAAGCGTCTCCAGATGCTTTTCCACAGAGGGGAGAATGATAGAAGGAGTTATCAAAATGAAGTAGGCCCATCACTGGACCAGATAGGCCAACAGATGAAAGTGGAGTTGCACAGGCCAGGCTCTAGGGAGAGCAGAGGCTCGGCAGAACCTCCAATGCACAGTCCCTCATCCCTGTGAGAAATCTGTCTAACAAATGAGATCATTTGAGGAAGGTAATTTTTGTGAGCTTGTCTACTCTTCATAGCCAGAATTTCCTATTTCTAGGAAAATCCATGAAGGCCGCACAGGCACCAATCATAAGCAGTAATACATGTCAACTATTTATTTAACATCTATGCTATGTACCAAGCTTCTTACATTCATCCTCTCATATAGTACTCAAAATAAAATCTTGAGGCTGCTTCCATGGCCAGTTTATAGATGGGATTTAGCCATCTAACAGAAACGTTAGATAGCTCGCCCAAGGCTACAGAGCTAAGAGGAGACGCAGACTAATAAATCTCATGCCCTAAATCCATGCCCAATTAGTTTTAGATCGTTTGTGAATTCTGCCCACAAAATCTCTAGTTAACCATTTCTCCTAGTCCTTTCAGAAGCAAGAGAACTGATTTATTCCAGTCTACCTTCTCTTTCTAAGACAGAAGTTCATGTAATACAGTCTGGCCTCAAATTCCCTATAAACAAGAATGACCTTGAACTCTGATTCGCCTGGTCTACCTACTGAGTTTTGGAATTACAGCATGTACCAAAGATGGTCGACTTTATGGAGTGCTAAAGGTTGAACCCAGGCCTTCATGCATACTAGCCGAGCACTACATAAACTAAATTACACCCACAACCTCTCCGGCATATATTAATCCAAAAGATTTCATATGCTGAGTGCCGAACCCAACATGAACTGCACTAACCTAAGGGCCACCTACACTTAGAACATACAAGACAGGAGCATACAAGACATGTGCAAACAGAAAATGGAGTTAATATTCATAAACTTTCTTTTCACAGACAGTATACCTAGAACTCTCTACAACCCCCACTCCACTTTTTTTCAACAACAGTTTGAACAGAAGACATCAAAATTCTGCCAATGTTACTGGAATACCTAAAGAACGATATTCTATAGAGGTGACCGGCAAAGAACATAAGAACTATCTCTTGAAAACACACGACATCCTCCAAGTGTTCTTCATTAGATTCCCCACAGTCAGTCATGATTTTGGAACCCACCCATTAATACAAATCAAAATAGATGTGAACCAAATGTTCTCATTTAAAGGCTCCTTCCTCCTCAAAGAGCTGTACAAGAGAAAATATATCATTATACACCAGGTCACCTTGATCTAGAAATTATTGCCAGACCTCAAAATATTCATAGCACTTACAAAACCAGTAAGTCTAAGAACCCCAAGTTTAGGAGCAGAAATCGGAATTGCGGTGGAAAGAGGCAAATATAAACTCCGCACTAGGATTTCCCTCTGAAATGAAACTGTTGAGTTTTTGTTCCTAGAAGTCATCACTCAAGACACCCAATGCAGTAGTCGGTTTGCCTCCACCCTTCTCCATCAGCCATCTTGGCCCTAGCCAGAGAGATCTGTTGCCTAGCAACTACCATCCAACAAAAACAGGAGCCAAGATGAAGTCAGACTTGTGATAATCGCTTGCTCTTCAGTGGTCATAGGACATGTTTCAAACACAGCCAAGAGAGTTTTCAGTTTCAGCGCACTGAGGGTTCAGAGGCTGCAGAACTTTGCAGAATTGCACTCAATGTCAAAAGCAAACCTGGACAATCAACCAGGATAAAGAGTTTTGCTAAACTTTAAGTCACTCTCCCAGCTTGCAGCCAATCTCTCGGTGAGAATATGAGTGTCGTGGCCATGCTGTTCTCAGTGGTCCTATGCATCTCAGCACGGTTATCTAACTTAGCAGCATGTTATCTGGCACACGTAGTCATGTCCCCAGACATTATCCTTAAAACCACGTTTCAAGTCTGTCTGTCCCACAGGGTACTGTGGAGCATGCCACTAATCCCAACACTTGAGATGTAATTAAGCAAGAAGATCAGGAGTTCAAGCCCAGCCTCAATTACGTAATGAGTTTGAGTCCAACCCAAGTCCAAAATTAAATTAAATTAATATAAATAATAAATAAATTAACTCCTGTTACCCCAAATTTCTTTCCTGGCCATTTTAGGACTTACAGTTTAGCCATGTTGTTTTTTGTGTATCTGCATGAAAGTAGGAACTCTGATAGTTTATTTCACAAACCCATAGGCTGATTTATAAACAAAAAAAATACAGTTTTTATCATGTAGATGGGGTATTGATAACAGAAGAAAAGCATATAGAATGATCTGATGCAGTTTCAAACACTGACAGACAAACTCTAACATTACCAATCCCTCCCTCAAATAACCTGTTAATTTTTTTTGTTTTAATAAATTCACATAATTTGTTTTTACACTCGTTTACAGTTTTGGTTTTGAGAAAAATAAACTCCTCATGCTTACTACCCACCACATAAGTTAAAGCAATACTCATTTCTAGTTTCCCGTATTTCCTCTATGAAGCTTTGTTAAGAAGGACTCCAGTCTCCCTGACAGTGTGTTATCTCGGTCATAAGCAGCAGCAGGGGGGCTAAGTGGATGTGCTCACCTGTCTTCCCTGATGCCTCTGTACTGCAGAGCTCATACAGCATCATAGAAGCTGCCATACGCCATGGACCTTCCCAACTCTTTTTAAGAACTCTATAGCTAACTGAAACTCCTGTCTATATTTTTAGACATTTCCTTATTCAGGGTCTGTCTTTTCCAAGTGTCATATAAATAAGACCCTGTTTATATTATTCATAAACATCAAGGATATTTTCAACCTCAGTAAACAATGGTTAAAAGTAAACAAACAGCCCTTGCATGACTGTGCACTTCAGTGACACTGCCTGAGCTTCCAGACAAAGCCTAAGGATTTATTCCATCCCAAACAAGGATTAATCCACATATTGTTCTTCCACGGTGAGGTACGGTTTCACCAGCCACTCCCCCTCATATGTTTACATGGTTCTGAGTAAATCCAGTTCAGATTCTACCCAAATTGTTTAAATTAATCCTTTTTAACATCTGAAAATTCATAAATCATACAGACTATGAATAAAGTAATTCAATAAAATACCAGGTCCTGAATAAGCCTATTTAGGGAGAGGAGAATCAACATACATGGAAGATTACATTCTCCAAACAGTCCCACAGTGTTAATCCACCAAACACATTCTTCATCTACTAAATAGAACATATAGGCACTCTTCCACCAAGCAGAGTGTCCCTGACCCCTTTCCTGGAACCTGGAATCGCCACAATGAGCATGGTGAAAGTGACACTGTAATCCCTTCGGTCCTGGCAGACACACGGCAGCTGCATTTCCTCCCCAGACCCAGGACTTGAAGGTGGAGTTATCTGTATGTGAAGACACCATGCTGGAAAGACAGTACTTGTCGCCTTTCTCAGTTGTTCAGTCTTTTCAACCCAGAGACAAGCTAAGAGTGGACAATGCTGAAGAGGCATCCACTCCTCTAGCAACCCCAGCTGAAGCAAATGAAGAGAAATGGATGTCCAGGATCACACACAGACTGCACTCTGGTGAGAACAAAGTAAATATTGCTGTTTTTAAAAACCACCAAGTCTCGGTGGTTTGTCACTCAGCCCAATGACCGGCACAATGCACAGCCACCATAGTAAAAGTCATCTCCTCTTCAGTTCTGAGCAATAGTCAAGCTCAGTACACACAGCCTGCCCCCAACATTCAGGTCCAGAAACATCATAAAACAAGCCATAACACTAGAAGACCACACAGCACACAAGACTGGCCAAGCTTCCAAGTGTCTATGCTCTTTAGACTTGAACAAAACGCCAGCATCTAGCTTCTGGAAGATGTCACCTTTACTCTCTGTTTCATTTGTACACCTGATGTGGAAAATGAGGCCTCTATTCTCTTAAACTCTTTCTGTCAGCTTCTTCATGGTGAGGAAAGCCACACTCCAGAACATTAAGGTTCTGAAGAAACTAGAATAGGCATTATCTGCCTGTGTGCGGTTTCTCTTGCGTCTCTAGCAGTAGACTGTGTCAGTCAAACTTTTGATTATTCGCCTAAGGGGGGAAATCCCCTAGTTTTTACTGTTTATTGAATAAATATTTCACATGCAATGTCTACTATACACAGGGATTTTAATATCAAACATACATGAGTCCAAGTACCAACTCTGCCATTTACTGGCTAGATGGCACTGGGCAAGTCCTGACTTCTCTGTAAATTAGTTCCCTGTGTCTATAAAAGAGCCAATAATAACCTTCAAAGGACTACTGTGACCATTAAATGGGGTTATTACAACAGGTATGAAGTGCTACATGTGTGTGAGGCACATTTCAAGTGCCTACAGGTTTTTAGATCACACCTGGCACATAGTAGGCATTCCACAACTGGTAACTACCTCCAGGAGCATTAATACCAACATCATCAGATTAAGATTGGTTCCTATGACTGAGGCCATGATACCTCTGGGCTCACTCTAGGATCAACTCCTCAGCGGAGCAAAATAGAAAAAAGGCTCAAATTCATAGTCAACTCACTGCTCACCTCAAACACTATTAAACATAAATTCATAAGGTACATATAAATTATCTGTAGTATTCGTTAAAATGCAAACCCAGACAGGCACAGTGGCACAAGCTTTTAACCCCAGTGCTTAAGAGGCAGAGGCAAGAGGATCCCTGTGAGTTCAAGGCCATTCTGATTTATCTAGGGAATTCTGGGCCAACTAGGATAACAAAGTGAGATTCTACTCCCACAAAGAAAGGTGGAGACAGACAGACAGACAGACAGACAGACAGACAGACAGACAGACAGACGGGGGGAGAGAGAGACACAGAGAAAGAGAGGGGGAGGGAGGGAGGGAGAGAGAGAGAGAGAAACTAAAATGTAAGTCCCTGCCTATACCACCAACATTTGATTCATTAATCCACTGAAAGAGTCTAGGAATTTATTTTACTAACCAAAGTCCCACTTCCCTTCCTCCCCAGAAGATTTCAGGAAACCTTACCCTAAAGATGCTAGTATGATTATACTGCAATATAAAGAACATGAATTAAAAGCCACAGCTGATCCCGCAACACACCTATGAAACATAAATTTCTCAATCTGCCTTCTTTTGTGTATTTATAGCAAATGAAACAGGAGCTATTATTTACTATGACCTCATCATGTGCAAGACACTGTTTGGGGTGTTTGGTTCTCTTAACACATGAGAAAGTGTAAGCATGATTAAAGGAAAGAACAAAACTAAGCCAGAGAGGTTTAACACAGCCAGTAGAGAGCAGAGATTGGATTCTATCCCAGGTTTACCTGACCCAACTGCTATGCCCTTAAGGTCACTATGCCTCTGGCCATCATCATAGCAGAAATTCACATCTTTGTTTTTATTCAGTCAAAAGGTGGGACAAGGGACAAGGAATGCTTGGCTGAAAGTAGTTCCCACTGAAAATGAAGAAAACACAAAACTTATTTTCGTCTCCGTCTTAGCACCACAGACAAAGCTATAGAAGTTACTGATAGGTTAAGACATTTTAAATTCAGATCACTATATGCCAATACTGCTTTATGAGATAAATGAAAATTCTGAGTATTGCATAAAGTTGCATACATGATTCGTGGGTGAAGGATTTAATTCAATGTTGAAAGTGCTTGCCTGCTCTCCTCATGGTTCCAGAGTTTGATCTTCAGCGCTCCAAATATTTATATTCTTTAACCTGATTTCACCTCAAATGATTAGACTGCTTTGTATTGCCAGTTAATCTCAAAAAAGGAAATTAATTGGAGTATAAATAAACTTTAGTAAGACTTCCAATCCAAAGTGTACCATAATTCATAGGAACGGCAGTAGCCAGGGACCTGACAAAATACTTGGTGGTGTCCTCACATGCAACATTAACTTCTACTGCAGGACAAAGATGTGACCCATTCAACCTTCAATGCCTCAGGTCTACATGGGGCCCAAGGGATGCACAGGACAGAGAAGGAGACCCAGGCACTGGAGCCTGAATGGAAACCCTTCCTACCACCTCAAAGCCAAGGCCAAGGGAGAACTGTGAGCAACAAGACAGCCCATAAAACTGACGGGCTCAGCATGAAAGGCATCATACGTAGTGGAAAATGGGAGCAGGAAAGCAAGCAGAGCTTCAGGGCTGTTCTGTAGGAGAGGGTGAAGAAACATAATTCTGCCAAGTTCTCTCTTCCCTTTCTTAACTCCTCTCGTGGGAAGAACTGAACTTTCCATATCCTCCACTGAGCTTAACAATGGGAGACTTTCTCATAATGTGTCCCTCTTTGTTTTCTCTTGCCAAGTAATTTAAAGGGACCCTAATCCCAGACCTTCTTGCCTCCAAACTTCATGACTTCACTGAGAGCTCAGAGAACAAACTGAAAGAGGGGGTGAGGACAAGAAGAGGGAGACAGAGCACTCACTATGGCAAATTCCCAAAATGCTCTTTAAGACAAAATCCTCGTAAGTCTCAAATTGTGTTTTATGAGACATTTAAAGTCTTTATGAGACATTGAAGGTTGTGTCACATGCACATGCACAGAGGTCACACAGGACAAAGATGACTCTGGGCCCTGAGCCCTGACAGCAGACCATCTGACTTCTTCCCAAATCCCCACCCCAGGATGGGCTAGCAAATCCTCCTCTGGTTTCCACATTTACAGAACAAGGACGTTCACAGGCAACTCTTCTGTAGGATAAACAAATTAGTGGGTATACAATGCCTTCCATGGCATCTGACTGGAAGCTTTTCTCAACTGGCAGAAGAGGCATGCAAAAACTGAGCCACAAAGTCTCATTTATATTGGTATAATTTCAACACCTTTCAGCTATTCTGTGGGGAAATTAAATGGGGGCACCCACAGTCCTATTCCAATCTTAATTCTTCCAAGGAGCCCACAGCCAACTTCTCCTGTAACAACACAGGCCTTCAAGTGTGGAAACTATCCCCACTGCCAAGGAAAACCATGGCAACTCCTTCAGACAGTGTCTGAGACTTGGGAGTCTGTGAAACAGAGAGAACAGGTGGCCTAATTAACAGTGAAGGCCAGGGCACCCGCTCCTGCCTTCCAGGGTCCACTGAACTCCACCATGGGGAGAAAAGAACATCCCCCTTCAGAATAGGCTGTAAATCATTTATTTGACTAGTTTACCATGGGGAGGGTGGAGGCTGCTGGGCTTTAAGGAAGCCAGCTCCTCTCTTTAGAGGGGAAGAATGAACCTTGGCTCAAGGGCTTGAGAAGACAAAGCCCCAGAGAGAACATTAGCCAAGGGAAGCATCAACTTCGAAATGTCAGTTCCTAGCTGTGGAAACCCGCAATAACATTCACCACCACAAGATGGCGCTGGCTTCCACTGCGCCCACGTGGAAAGCCAGGATAGCATTTGCCATTACAAGATGGCACTGGCTTCCGCCGCGCCAGCCCGACTTCCTTTCAGGAAGTTAACTGTGTGCGCATGTGCAAGAGTGTCTTTGTGCCAGGTCTTTGCCCACTCCGGGGCGTGCCTATGAGATCATGGGTAAGCGACCAATCAGGTGTGGATGCACTGCGCTAGGGTGTATATAAGCTGCACCATGCTGGGGCCCCGGGTTCTCCTCTTTAAGATGTAATAAACGCTTTGCTGCAGAAGGATCCTGGTGTCTGCACATGCGTTCCTGCTGGCGAGACGATAGCGCGCGATATATGGTGCCGAAACCTGGGAGAAACGCCACACCATCACCAGGCGCCGAGGGGGCCCTCCGTCCGCGGAGAGGATCCAGAACTGCAGTGTCTAGGGTAAGCTCTGAGAGATATGTTTGGTCTTGACCTCTTCACTTCTCTTCCCCATTAGAAGATGTGGCGGAGGCTTTTGTTATTGTTTTAGCAGCCTTCATTCTTTCTCTTTTGGTTTTTGATTTTGCGGCTGCTGCTAGGCACCGTCAGAGGTCGTGCCTAGAAGATGAGAAATGCCGCCCAACAGTAATGGCGGGACAGAGAGTGCTAGGGGAGTTACAAGACAGCATGTCAGAAACAGAGCGGGATAAAAGATTAAAGAGCTCAAAGAGAAAAGGTACACGTAAGAAAACAGACCCTCCCAAAGACTTTAGATCTGAGGGAGTGAGAGATAGGGGAAAGAACGCCCCGGGAGAGAAACAGAGAAAGGAGGAGAAAGCTCTGAAAAGGAAAAGCCTTTATCCGGTAAAGGAGTTAGAGGCTTTGGAGCTTGATAGTTCAGAAACAGACGAGCTTAGCCCCTCTGAGGAAGAGGATTTAGAAGATGAGGCAGCTCGCTATGAAGAAGAAAGATATGGGCCTAGGTGGAGAGCCACTGTGAAGAAACCGAAAGTTATGGATCCTTTGTGGGCAAGGCTGGTAATTTTGTTTAAACTTCACAGAGTCATACTGATAAGATTTGATAGAGGTAGACCGCCTGAAAAACTTATTCAGGAGAATCAAACAAAAAGATTCACTTCCATACCATTTGTGAATGTCAGTCGTGCTGCTCAGATATCCCGTAATATATCTCAGTATCTTACAAGAATTTGGTTTCAACACGTTGATGGACTAGTCCAGGAATTGAGACAATCCATCGTCCATATCAACTCCACTCGAGTGGATGGTCACCGTGGAAGTGGTGGGAAAGGGGAAATCCTACCTCTCTGCTGACTCCTATTGGAATGTGGGTCCCTTTCGTGGAACACCATCTAGTTTTTCCCCTTTGTCTATTGTCTGTCCTTGGTGCACCAAGCTGTCCATGTATGTCAGTTTATGTCTGTGGTTTTTGTTTCTTGTTGCTTAAATGTTTTATGTTTCATGTTCAAAAGAGAAAATGGTAAAATCTTTATCTGCTGGTCGTTCACACCTTGGTTTGGTTTTAACTCATTTCAAAAAAGGAACAAATGAATAAAAAACAGTTTCAATCGGCCTTTAGAACCCTGTACCTGTAGCCAGGAGTCTAGGTCAGCTGGAGAAGCTGCCCGGGGGGCTGAGCATCTTCATGAGCTGATCTTAAAGGCACCAGCAGCTCCTCAGCTTCTATGGTAATAAAACTGATGGCTGTTTCTCTTAGAAAATCTTTGACTGTGATTATTAGACTCAACAGGTGACAAGGTGCTTCTCTTAAAATCATAGCTAAAAAGGTAAAAATGGTGCTTGGTCTAAATATTAAAGATATGTGTAGCCACTTCAATTTTGTTTCTCATTGGTTTTAAATGTATAAATATGCTCTACATGCCTTGGTTATGGAATATTGGCTTTTGAATTATTAGATATGGTTAAAAAGGTATAACATTGGTAACATAAAGTTGACATAAAACTGGTAATTTGGATAAAGTCATTCTAGATAACATGTGGCATGAGCCAACCTAGGGAAACAGGTCTAAATTGAGGTAATATTTTTATGGAATTCTTACTCTAGAAACCAGACTTCTTAAAGAATTTAGGACAATGTCTCTTTGTTGAGGTACTGGAGACTACACCATCGTGCGTTCATATGTAGGAATTGGCAGTCAAACTTTGTAACATGAAGGATAGACTTGGTGTTTTGGAGACTAGATTTTGGAGACTAGATTGTTGGAGGTTGAGTTTTGCTTTCCAAAGTTGTGGTTTGCCCTGAAGTTACTGTATTTTAATGCTAATTCCACTGCCCCAAGAACAACTGCCTAGTCACATACTCAGAACTCAGGTGACTTCCCAAAGTTGTGGTTGTGCTCTGGTGATACAAGGAGAACTTAAGGATTGTGATTAAGGATTGCCAGTGTTACATTGACTAACTCAAACTTATTTGTAATTAAGAAAAAATCAAATAGGTAGAGACTGTTATAGGATTTACAAAGGATTGATGAGGTTTTGGACCTTGTGAGAGCATTATATAGCCTGTTTGCTTACTCCAACTGCCATTTCAAGATTGATTTAGAGGATTGTTTTTATGCAGTTTGTTTACATACTGGCGATTGTGAGTTTTCATTTTGTGAGCTTGCTTATAATTTTAGAGAGTCAATGAAGTGCTATCATTAAAAATTTTTACAAAAGAATGGCTAATAGCCTTATATTATGTAATTTTGTCGCTTCTTCAATGTAAGAAGTTAGAACTTTAAATCTTTCAGTGTATATGGACATTTTTACTACAAACCTTTGCTCTCAAAATGAGCTTTAATATTTGGGGAGTAGCTGTTACACTACTCCAGAAAAGAATATTTGAAACTAATTTTAAGCTTCTAAGGATATGTTAATTGGCTAAGTACCTCACCTTACCAGAGGACTTAGGTCTTTGTTTGTTATCCTCATTGGAGATAAAGCTTCAGTTGTGTTAATATAGAATTGTAGGCTAGAGTCATGGAAGTATTTTAAAAAGAAACCTGGTAAAACATATCTTATTCCAAACAACAGTTAAATTGGTTATTACAAAATACTGATATTTGGCCTATCACTTATACAAATTTTTCAGACAAAATTGATAATTTTACTCTTTACATGCTTTTGTACTTCCTATACATTTGTGCATACAACCCATAGGAAATGCACTTACTGTATTTATAGGTGGTTCATCTAATGAAAAGGCTACATATATGATTAGATCACTTGTTTATTCTCTTGAGTTTCTGTTGCTTCAGCACAGATTATTAAATTCCGTGCTTTAGCCACTGTTTTTAAATCAAGCTTTCAATTCACATACTGATAGCCAATGTGTGGCTTGTGGTTTACAATTGATTTCAATTACTTAATAATGCTTTACTAGAGACAAGTTTTCTACATGAAATCAGTAAGTGATGATTTCAGTGTGAATGTCTGACAACTCACTGTCCTTTCAGTGCTCTGGCTCAGACAACTAAACAAAACCATAGACCCAGCTCTTTGAAATGGTAATGGAGTTGATATGAAAAGAGGAAGACTCCATTTGCTTACTTTCAATTCCCAGCCTCGCCCTGCCAGCTCAGGGATTTCTAGTACGACTAAATTTGGACAATATTTATAAGATTTGACATTTCTAATTAATGCTTATGTTTAGGTAAATAAAGTTTGTGAGGAGCTAGAGAGATGGCTTAGTGGTTAAGAACACTAAGTACTGTTCCTTTATAGGACATTTAAGAACTCAAACTGGATTGCCTGGACCCCTTAACGAGGGAGGACAATGATACTAGATAGTTTATATCTTAATAAATAAAAAGGGGGAGTTATCCCTGTATGCTATACAATTATTTAATAATACTCCTTTTATTTCCAATTTTAAAATTTGGGTGCCAAGGAACACTCTGAGTGTTTACGGCACCCTACAACTAGGCATACTTCTGCCTAGGTGAAATAGAAAGATGCACGTATTGGCATGATCCTGTTCAGATATTTTATATGGGGAAGAGGGAATGTTTGTGTTTTTTCTACAGGATGCTACAAGAGTATGCCAGCTGCCAGAAGTGGTTGGTGAGACTTGCTGATCCTGGTTGCATGAAGATTCAGCTCTCGTGGTTCGGGTCCCTAGAGTCATTCCTCTGCCCTGAGAGGAAGATAGAAGATCCCCCCTCATTCCCCTGGCGACTCTTGCTGCCTTAACTGGTGTTGTCATTTTGCAGTCTGTAGCTTCACAGGAATGCCACCTGTGTGAAGCTGCTGTGGACTGGGGAACTCTGCCCTGGTTCTGCAGATCTCAGACATGGTTCCCTTGCCTGCTGGTTGTTCCAGAGAAGAATGGCTGATCCTGAACTGTCCTGGGAAAGACCTTGACATTTTCGCTGCTATTGTAGCAGCCATTACTGCTACAGCCATTGTGTCTACAGTGTCTAGAGTTACCCTCCCCCAATCTATTGTTAGGCAAGCACACTGGGTGAACTTTCTGGAGTAGTTGCTATTCTAAATTTTATTATAGGGCCGTAGGCTTGACTACGGCCCTTGGTGGTAGCAGCTGAGGAGAACCAGATGAGGTACCCACTACTTATAGGGAGTGGCTCTGTTTGGTGCAGCCCTATGCTGTGGATTAGTGTTCATGCTATGGTTGGTTTGCAAACTCAGATCTCAACAGAAACGTGACAAGGTCGTTATCACTCAAGCACTTGTGGCCATTGAACAAGGGGCCTCCCCTGGAATTTGGTTATCTATGCTCAGGAATTAGTCGGTATCTGAGTTCTCTGCTCTTGCACCCCATGGATCTGTGGATCCATTACACTGGGATGAGAGAGACTCAATGATTCTTTGATCAGCCCTTCTACATCGCTGAGGTTTCCTCATTGCACGCGATAGGGTGATCATGATTTCCCCACTAACTCATTTTCTGGCTGGCCTCTTTTATAGAGTTCGCCCTAGGTCGTTTAGCAGTTACTGTCACACAGCACTGTGGTATCCAGAGACGGGCAACTTTCCTCATGCACAGACCAATCTAAGACATGGGGCCTGGTGGCGATAGGGTTACCCTACGACGGATAAGGCTGTGACATAGAGGAACGACCTAAGACAGGAGCCACAGCAGATGGACGTAACTGCAAGGACCTAGACCAGCCTCATACTAGTAAAACAATAAGGGGGAGATGTGGAAAGCCGCAATAACATTCGCCACCACAAGATGGCACTGGCTTCCACTGCGCCCACGTGGAAAGCCGGGATAGCATTTGCCATTACAAGATGGCGCTGGCTTCCGCCGCGCCAGCCCGACTTCCTTTCAGGAAGTTAACTGTGTGCGCATGTGCAAGAATGTCTTCGTGCCAGGTCTTTGCCCACTCCGGGGTGTGCCTATGAGATCATGGGTAAGCAACCAATCAGGTGTGGATGCGCTGCGCTAGGGTGTATATAAGCCGCGCCATGCTGGGGCCCCGGGTTCTCCTCTTCAAGATGTAATAAACGCTTTGCTGCAGAAGGATCCTGGTGTCCACGCGTGTGTTCCTGCTGGCGAGACGATAGCGCGCGACACCTAGCCCCTACTTGGGGCTAACCAGAGAAGAAAGCTGAACTCTGGGACAGGGTCAGATACCCTGCCTTTGGGCTCCAACAACCCAGACTCCATGTCAACCTTCATGAGGATTTCACTCCTCAAAATCAAGAAAGGGTGCCAAGGCCTGGACTCAAAGGGCTTGACCTGAGTCTAAAGCCTGACTCTGCTACTTACTAGCTCAGAACTATGTTCAAGACTCTGTATCTGACCTATAAAATGGGTACGATGCTAGAGTCAAGCTTATAGGGTTTTGTGAAGAATGTGGGATTTAATATAAATATAGGGTTTGATCCCATGAAGCTATTGAATCAGTGAGAGTTATTATTATCTTCCTTTTACTGCTGCTGGCTAGACATTTTTAGCTTTTATTATGTACCTCAAATATGCTAACCACATCACTGTACATTATAACCGCATTTGTTCCCCTAAACCTTATGAGACAATGTATATAAAACTAGGCCCAGCACTTTCTCTGCACATAGGAAATGTTCAACGCAGGGGCTTACTCCTTGCTATACTACTATCAAATTGCAAAACAAGTCCAAAACACCTTGTTGCATGGTTTGAAAAGTTACTTGGAAAAAAGATACGTCAAAGAAAATGGAGCTTAATTGTCCCATAGGCATCATTCGATCACATATTTCTGATGGCTTTCTTCTAGACTGCTTGTGCCCAACAACTTGGATGCCCACTGGAATATTTCCATTTGACTCTGAACACAGAAGTCAGACAAATAAGGCCAGACTAGTCTCCCACACAGGAGTCCATGACTAGATGAAATGACAAGAGGCCTCCAGACCATAACTCCCCTCTCTCTGCTGTTCTAGAAACTACATGCTTGGAAGAGAACTCACTACGAACCTAGAACGTTTTCAAGTTGGTAGAGAGAGACGTTTTAAATAAACCGTTACCAAAAGAAACAAAATGAGGAAGCAAAGGAAGAAAAGACAACTGAGCAATCCTCCTGTGTGTTCTCACATACACAGACACAAGCAAACATTCATGGGTGCATATGTGTGCGAGAGAGTCATTGAATCTGCAATTACACAACAGAGAACAGAGGTCGATTTCCTTGTCATCCTTGGTCACTGTCCTCCCCTAATGTTTTGAAGCAAGGCCTCTCCCTGAACCCTGCCAATTCTGCAAGGATGACAGGTTTGAAAACCCTGGGGATCATCATGTCTCCATCTACCTTGGATCTGGATTATAGGCACATGTCACCATGCCTGACTTTTTTATATGGGTGTGGAACATAGTTCCTCCTAACTAAGCCATCACCCCAGCCCCTCTCATACACATAAACACAACCCCTGATACCTACCCCAGAGTGCTGGGCTCTCACTGGTGAGTATGGACAGGTGGAATAGAGCCTCACTGTCTGAACCTGAACCAGGGGTACAGGGCTCACCGTGTGAATGTAGATCAGGTGGAACAGAAGCCCTGTAGAACATTTCTGTGCAGGCAGGAATCAAGTTCTGTCCAGGAGTAACTACTGCACGGTGGGACGCTAGATATCTTCAACACACTCTTTCTCCATGACTTTCCTGCTCCTCCTGTCAGAAGGTGGGCCTAGCTTCTCTACTCCTTTACAAGTTGGCTGGCCTTGTGACTTGATTGGTCTACCAAATGTGGCAGAAATGACCCTCAGCAGATTCCACACACAGCAGATTCCCTCTGGTGGTTTCCACCGTTACCTTTTGGAATGCTATCCTGAAACTACCATAGCATGGAGAATCCCAGGCTGAGAGACCACATGGTGTGAGGCCCTGCTGCCCAGCCTCAATGCAGTTTTGTGAGTGACCTGGACAGAGGCCAGGAGCAGCACCCAGCCAGCCTACTGAGACATGAGAAATAAGTTCCATTGTTGTCTGTCCCAGAGTCCAGAAGGAACCATGATCAAGACTGCAGGCAAACTGTGTAGCACTTAACTTCTTCTGAAAGTTGGAATGGTCTCTTAAACTCAACACCAGGCAAAAATCTAAGTTAGGAGTGGTTACCAGAGGAAGGAAGGGATGGAGGAGAAGGGAGTTTATTGAGAGAACAATTTCTACTCCTTGCCTAAGAAGTGGTTACATGGTTGTATTCAGTGTGTTATAATTCATCAGGCTGTATTCTTTCGCACCATATGTTTTTATAGATATAGGCTAAACTTTTCTTTATTACAGTTTTAAATAAGCCATCCTTAGCAAATGTCTTTGATAAATGGGCATGTGGCTAAAAGGAAATAAGTGACAATACTTTTAATTTTTGTCCACTAACCAAAATTTCCTCAGAAAAACACTTGCACAGAACACACAAAACCAGTTCATGAACTGAGCATGGCTTGTTTAGTACAAGTACCTGTCCACCTTGCCAAATGCACGGCTAGCTCAGCTATGAAGGCTACACACAAAAGCAAGGCCCTGAGCCCCCTGAACTGAAGGATGCCAAAGTCACACCACGCAATGCAAGTGTGGATTGAAATGGTCCCATTGTTTCGGAAAAACTATGTAAAGTACCGTACAAGGCAAAGGGTCTTCTAGATTTCCACACTCATGGATTCATGCTCCTTTCTAAATCACTTACACTCTGTACGTTGGCTCCTGTGCGCCCCCCAATTCCAGTGCCAGAGCCAAAAGAATACTCATGCACAAAAGGAGTCAGTGTGTGTGTATGTGTGTGTGTGTGTGTGTGTGTGTGTGTGTGTGTGTGTGTGTGTGTGTTGTGTGGTATGCATATGCGTGTGGTGTACATGTACGTGGGGGGGGGGTTGAATTTCCATCCCTCACTGAACCTAAAGCTCACCAATTCAAAGTGATCTAGCCAAGCAGCTTGCCTCAGGGATGCTCTGCGTCCGCCTCCCAGACACTGGGACAACAGTGGCCCCCAGGCCTGCCTGGTTTCTCACATGGCAGGTCTGAACTCTGGTCCCCATGCTAACATAGCAAGTGCTCCAACCACAGGAATGGATCCCTGGGATGTTTACTTAGGTGCTAGGGACCCAAACCCAGGCTCTTGGGCATTTTCAGTAAGCATTTCAAGACCCGAGTCATTGTCAGCCCTCGAATGATTGTTTAAAGCAATATGTGGGTAGAAGGAGCCAGATGTGGTGGCACATATTTATAATGCCCATAATCTCAGGACTTGGAGGACTGAGGAAGGTAGATGGAGAGTTTGAGGCCATCCTGGAATATAAGTCAAAAGCCAGCTTCAGTTATGTAGTGAGACCGTCTAAAAACTAAACTAAAATAAAATTTAAAGAGAATATAAGTTCTCCCTTTGTGGTGGGATTCATCTTACTGCTCCATAATTTTCTATGCTTCCAGAATTTCCTACTAAGTGCAGATATTTCTCACTTTTTGCTTTTATAACCAGAAAGAAAAAAGTAAAAACCTAAAAAAAAATGTTAAAATGAAAGTAATAAACCAAATTTTTTTACATTCCTAACGTCATCCATTACTTAAAATTCCTTGCTAAAAATCATTTTAGCTAAATATAGGTTTGTCTTTTCCAGTGTGAAAATCTAAAATTTTTGAACAGTGATATGATCCTCCAAACAGAAACTTCTAAACCATGAAACTTTGTTACAGACAGACAGACAGACAGACAGACACACACACACACACACACACACACACACACACACAAATACACACAAAATTATATAAAATTCTCTTTAAGCTATATAGGGTATATAGGGTAAATAAATAAAACTTCATGTTTCAACCTGATTCCTATCAGATATTTCATTATCTGTATGCAAATACTCCAGAATCTGAAACACTTACTCAGTGTTTAGCATAAGGAATATTCAACCTGTTATTAATCCATTTCTGCTTCTTTCCCTATGTTCTGAGTTTTTTTTTTCTTTTTTCTTTTTTTCGGAGCTGGGGATCGAACCCAGGGCCTTGCGCTTGCTAGGCAAGTGCTCTACCACTGAGCTAAATCCCCAACCCCGTTCTGAGTTTTTTTACCCATACAGACTCAAGTGTGCATCTTACATTTTGACTGAAAGTTGTTGGTTCAGGATGAGGATCAGATGGCTTACTTAACTATAGAACTATGGGTTCTGGGTCCCACTGCATGTCCCAAGTCTAGTATAGAAAATACTAGAAGTCTTTCCAACTGCTGATATCTTCTTCGATGTCTTTCTTCAGAAGCTTGAAGTTTTGTCATACTGATCTTTCACTTGCTTGATTAGAGTCACACAGAGGTATTTTATATTGTTTGTGATTGTTGTGAAGGGTGTCATTTCCCTAATTTCTTTCTCAGCCTGTTTATCCTTTGAGTAGAGGAAAACTACTGATTTGTTTGAGTTAATTTTATATCCAGCCACTTTGCTGAAGTTTTTTTTATCAGCTGTAGGAGTTCTCTGGTGGAATTTTTGGGGTCACTGAAGTATACTATCAAATCATGTGCAAATAGTGATGTTTTGACTTCTTCCTTTCCAATTTGTATCCCTTTGACTTCCTTTTGTTGTCTAATTACTCTGGCTAGTACTTCAAGTACTATATTGAATAAGTAGAGAGAGAGTGGGAGTGTTGTCTAGTCCTAATTTTAGTGGGATTGCTTCAAGTTTCTTTCCATTTAGTTTGCAGTTATTGCTTCTACTATGTGTACATATGGGCCTTGAATTCCTGATCTTTCCAAGACTTTTAGCATGAAGGTGTGTTGAATTTTGTCAATCGTTTTCTCAGCATCTAATGAGATGATCATGTGGGTTTGGGTTTTGTTTTGTTTTGTTTTGTTTGTTTGGTTGGGTTTTTTGGGTTTTTTTTTTTTTTTGGAGTTTGTTTATATAGTGCATTACAGTGATAGATTTCTGTATATTGAACCATCCTTGCATCCCTGGGATGAAACCTACTTGATCATAATAGATGATCGTTTGATGTGTTCTTAAATTCAGTTTGCAAGAATTTTATTGAGTATTTTTGCATTGATATTCATAAGGGAAATTGGCCTAAAGTTCTCTTCCTTTGTTGGGTCTTTGTGTGGTTAGGTATAAGCATAATTGTGGCTTCAAAGAACAAATTAGGTAGTGTTTCTTCTGTTTCTATTTTGTGGAACAGTTTGAAGAGTATTGGTATTAGGTCTTCTTTGAAGGTCTGATAGGATTCTACACTAAACCCATCTGGTCCTGGGCTTTTTTTGGTTGGGATACTTTTAATGTCTATTAAATTTCTATTTCTTAACACACACACACACACACACACACACACACACACACACACACACACACACACACGCACAGAGAGAGAGAGAGAGAGTTAAAATTATACAAATAAAATCTTCAAAAAAATTTTCTATTTCTTTAGGGGTTATGGGACTGTTTAGATAGTTTGCCTGATCCTGATTTAACTTTGGTACCTGGTATCTGTCTAAAAATTTTTCCATTCCCTCCATATTTTGCAGTTTTGTTGAGTGTAGGCTTTTGTAGTATTATCTGATAATTTTTTTTAATTTCCTCAGATTCTGTTGTTATGTCTCCCTTTCCATTTCTGATTTTGTTAATCTGGATACTCTCTGTGCCCTCTGGTTAGTTTGGCTAAGGGTTTATCTACCTTGTTGATTTTCTCAAAGAACCAGCTCCTGGTTTTGTTGATTCTTTGTATAATCCTTTTTGTTTCTACTTGCTTGGTTTCAGCTCTGAGTTTGATTATATCCTGCTGTCTATTCCTCTTGGGTGTATTTGCTTTTTTTTTTTTTTTTTTGTTCAAGATCTTTCAGGTATACTGTCAAGCTGTTAGTGTATTCTCTCTCCAGTTTCTTTTTGGAAGCACTCAGAGCTATGAGTTTTCCTTTTAGCACTGTTTTCATTGTGTCCCAAAAGTTTTGATATGTTGTACCTTCATTTTCATTAAATTCTAAAAAGTCTTTAATTTCTTTCTTTATTTCTTCCTTGACCAAGTGATCACTGAGTAGAATGTTGTTCAGCTTCCATGAATATGTGGGCTTTCTGTTGTTTTTGTTGCTATTGAAGACCGGCCTTAGTCCGTGGTGATCTGATAGGATGCATGGGATTATTTCAATCTTCTTGTGTCTGTTGAGGCCTGTTTTGTGACTAATTGTATGCTCAGTTTTGGAGAAGGTACTATGAGGTGCTGAGACGAAGGTATATTCTTTTGTTTTAGGATGAAATGTTCTATAGTTATCTGTTAAATCCATTTGGTTCATAACTTCTGTCAGTTTCTCTATGTCTCTGTTTAGTTTCTGTTTCCATAATCTGTCCATTGATGAGAGTGGGGAGTCCACCAATACTATTGTGTGTAGTACAATGTATGCTTTGAGATTTAGTAAAGCTTCTTTTATGAATGTTGTTGCCTTTGCATTTGGAGCATAGATGTTCAGAATTGAGAGTTTATCTTGGCAGATCTTTCCTTTGATGAGTATAAAGTGTCCTTCCTTATCATTTTTGGTAAGTTTTAATTGAAAGTTGATTTTATTCGATATTAGAATGGCTACTCCAGCTTGTTTCTTGGGACCATTTGCTTGGAAAATTTTTTTCCAGCCTTTTACTCTGAGGTAGTATCTGTCTTTGTCACTGAGGTGCATTTCCAGTATGCAGCAAAATGCTGGGTCCTGTTTCCGTATCCAGTCTGTTAGTCTATGTCTTTTTATTGGTGAATTGAGTCCATTGATGTTAAGAGCTATTAAGGAATAGTGATTATTGTTTCCTGTTATTTTTGTTGTTAGAGGTGGAATTTTGTTTTGCTCATGGATTGGTAGGATTAATATAGTAAAAATGCCTATCTTGCTGAAAGCAATCTACAGATTCAGTGCAATCTCCATCAAAATTCCAACTCAATTCTTCGTAGAGTTAGAAAGAGCAATTTGCAAGTTCATTTGGAATAATGAAAAAAACAGGATAGTGAAAACTATCCTCAACAATAAAAGAAGTTCTGGGGGAAATCACCATCCTTAACCTCAAGAATTAAAAATGGGGAACAGAGCTAAACAAAGAATTCTCAACTGAGGAATAGAGAATGACTGAGAAGCACCTAAGGAAACAAATGTTCAATATCCTTAGTCATCAGGGAAATGCAAATCAAAACAACCCTGAGATTTCACCTCACACCAATCAGAATGGCTAAAACTCAGTAAAAAAAAACTCAGGTGACAGCATATGCTGTTGAGGATGTGGAGAAATAGGAACACTCCTCCATTGTTGGTGGGATTGCAAGTTAGTACAACAGTTTTCTGGAGGTTCCTCAGAAAACTGGAAAACTGGATATGGTGCTACCTGAGTACACAGCTATACCTCTCCTGGGTATATACTGAAAAGATGCCCCAACATACAACAAAGACACGTGCTCCACTATGTTCACAGCAGCCTTATTTATAATAGCCAGAAGCTGGAAAGAACCCAAACGTCAACAGAGGAATAGATATAGAAAATGTGGTATGTTTACACAATGGAGTACTACTCAGCTATTAAAAACAATGACTTCAAGAAATTCTTAGGCAAATGGATGGAACTAGAAAATATCATCCTGAGTGAGGTAACCCAGTCTCAAAAGAACACACATGGTATGCACTCACTGATAAGTGGATATTAGCCTAAAAGCTTGGAATACCCAAGATACAATTCACAGACCATATGAAGCTTAAGAAGAAGGAAGACTAAAATGTGGATATATCAGTCCTTCTTAGAAGGGGGAACAAAATACTCACAGGAGGAAACACAGGGACAAAGAGTGGAGCAAAGACTAAAGGAAAGGCCATCCAGAGACTGCCCCACCTGGGTATCCATATGCAGCCACCAAACCCCATCACTATTGCTGATGCCAAGAAGTGCTTGCTGACAGGAGCCTGATACGATGTCTCCTGAGAGGCTCTGCCAGAGCTTTACTGAACCAGATTAAGATGCTTGCAGCTGGCCATCAGACTGAGCACACGGACCCTAATGGAGGAGTTAGAGAAAGGACTGAAGGAGCTGAAGGGGTTTGCAACCCCATAGGAAAAACAACAAAATCAACCAACCAGAGCCCCTAGAGTTCTCAGGGACTAAACCACCAGCCAAAGAGTACACATGGGGAGACCCATGGCTCCAGCTGCATATGTAGCAGAGGATGGCATTGTCTGGCATCAATAGGAGGAGAAGCCTATGAAGGCTTGTTTCCCCAGTGTAAGGGAATGACAAGGTGTTGAGGTGGGAGTGGGTGGGAGGGGGAGCATCCTCACAGAAGCAAGGGACGGGGGATGGACGAGGGGGAAACCAGGAAAGGGGATAATGTAAATTCATAAACTATCCACAAAAAAAAAAAAAGTAGAGAAGTAAGTATCTATTAATTGTGTTAGTCAGGCTAAGAAGTCATGACAAAATGTCACAGACTGAAAAGCTTAAACAAGAGAACTCACACCTTCTCACCATACTGAAGGCTGGGAGTCTGATAAGATGGTTCCTCATTATCCCTAGCTTGAGCGGAGCATCTTCTGATTATGTACTCAGAGTGCCCTCCTTGCACATTGGAGGGGAAAATGGATCTCTTGTAGATAGTATCTGTCCTTAAAAGGTCATTGACCCTAACATGTCATATGATCTCATTCAACCTCACTTGCCTTTACATAAACTCTAGTCACATAAAGGGTTCCTCCATATGAAGTAGAGAAAGGCCACGTTTGCTTAATTGTAGATCACCAAGTTGATATCAAAAACTGGACTATTATCAGTGGCCATCAGAACAATGATACCTAATAATGTACTCAAGGACAGTATGAGGTCTGAGGATATCTTCCTATTTTTATGAAGAACACAAAGATGAGATAGGATTTGGGGATGGCTATGATTTAACCAGACCTATGTTTTGGTAAGATTGATGAGGAAGCAATGAATGGGGATCCAGATAAAGAAACCAGAAAGTAAGAACTACTGTTAGAAGCCACTGACAGAGTCACCAAACTGTTCTGTAGGTGCTGGAAGTCGGAACCACTCTGATGCCAACTGGAAAAATCAAACAGAAAGAGCAGGTACATGGGGCATCTGCATGGTCCCATCCACAGGAAACTGCTGCAGACTGATGGTGGAGGCAGGGAGGAGAGGCTAAAACCAGGAATGGAGTCGAAGAAGAACAGTACCATCTAAAGACCCAGGGATGTGAGTAAGGGAAGTACGGTTGGTATTTATGGTGAGTGCAAACTACCAGATTGTATCCAGGCAGAGCTGGGAGGCAGGTACCCAGTAATCTATGTGTGGATCCCAGGGAGGAAATCTGGCAAATCATCACCAGTGTAAATAAATGTTAGCAGAGAAAATCTAAGTGGCCATAGACACTGATGTCGTCTTCTCTGGCCATGGTGGGGCAGACTACAACAAAAGCAGAAGGGAAGAAGGCTTGAAGGAACATCAGGATAATACAGTGCCAGGACAGAAACGCTTCGAGAACAGCGTTTAGTTCTGTCAGGAGGTACAGTGACATCATGCAGCTCAACATTTGCTTTGGGTATCTATATGGCTGATGAGATCTGCAGGAAAACTACTTCAACAAGGTTGGAGCTGCAAAACAAGAAATAACAAAGTACCAAAGAGACAGCACGGACTGGCCGAGCGCCTGTGTGTGCCCAGCATGGTGGCAGGAACTGCATATAGATTATCAGCTTCACTCCTCATGAACACCCACCGTGGTAGGAGTTAATAGAATACATATTTGGGGCATTCTCTGAAAACACTAGCAATGAAAGGAACACATCTACAAGGTCAGATCTGTCTGGGGGCGGGCAGACAAAACAAGTCTCCCATGTATATTTTGATGTAGCCATGGAGACATGAAAGCAGGTGTGTGGGTGGGGTCAGATAGCAAGGAAAATGATACACACTGGGAGAGGTGGAGTGTGGAAAAGTCTGGCTGGGTGACCAGCCATAGTGGCCAAAGTATTCATGAGAGCAAACAGATTTGACTCCCAGAAGGTACACCACTCACTCATTCATTCATTCGTTCACTTTCTCTGTCCACCCTCTACACACTATTTCTAGAAACATACCCCTCCCTTTTCTTTTTGTGCTACAAAAACTGATTAGCAGAAAAGTACAAACTCCTGTTAGTCTCACCAGATGCCCCAGTGCAAATGACGCTGTGGATCACTTTTTTGAAGGCTGTTTTTTTAATTCACCTGTACGTCTGCAGCGGCTAAAGAATCTGAGCTCACCAGATCATTAAAACTAAGAGGTCATCACAAATCTGGTATAACAGAATGTGGTGTACTCCCAGTGATAGCCCAAACCTGGGATATTAATGTGAAGACTTGAGCATCTGAAATCCTTCATTCACTCTTCCCATGCCCTTCCACAATTCATTATCACACAAAACCACTTTTAATCATTGC
Organism: Rattus norvegicus; assembly: GCF_021556685.1. Taxonomy (NCBI): domain Eukaryota; kingdom Metazoa; phylum Chordata; class Mammalia; order Rodentia; family Muridae; genus Rattus; species Rattus norvegicus. The sequence continues at coordinate 31,017,564 of NC_141551.1, read as the reverse complement.
CACAGTCGCTTATATCACACAGACCAAAAGACACATAAAGTCACCTCATTTTTCTCAGCCAGCTATCTAAATCACATTTGATACTAATGAGCTATTTTATTGGAAATGATCTGGAAAAAATGTTAGCAATCCTGAGCTTGCAACAAACCCTAATAACAACCATCCCCCTGGCTTTTACAAACCCACAAATCTGTAAATGCTGTTTGACATTTATTGAACATGAATAACATCCCCCCGTGCTGTGTTCCTGAGGCTTAGCCAGCGTTCTAGGGAAATGACTTAACTCACAGACTTGGAAAGATTCACCCTGGACCCGTATTTATTTCCTCATACCAATTACCCTTCCTCCCAGTCTAATCAGATCAAAAACATGCACTTTCTAACCATCCCCAAGGTAACAAATGTATAAATCTGAGAGTCTAAACCAGGCCTCTGCACTTCCTGGCTGATGAGGTTAGAACAGTGAGTCACGCTCTGACTCGGCTGGTTCCCTTGGACAGGTGACACCGAGGAGTTCTCCATTACGACCTCTAGGTTTTGCTCTTTTCCCAATCACCACATCTGAAGTTAGCCAATTAACCTTGAAGGTTTTTGCACTGTTTTTCTAATCCTCAGTGGGAAGCAAGTGCATACCAATTAAATCGGATGGTTCCTGTATTAACAAGGGCAGGGGCAGTCTCGAGTGCCCTGCGCTCCGCAGGCCTGTGGTGTTTTCAGATGAAGAAAGATGGCAGTGTGATGGCTCCAAGTTCTCTGCTGTCCTCTGACTTAGGTGGTAGAGGGGGCAGCTTCTCACAGGAACACTGAGGTCACTCACACAAACGCATGTGTACATACACACATATATACTTACATATACATATACTTGTTGCTTTTCTTTTCAATAATTTTCCTTTTTATTTCATTATTTCCAACCATTTCAGAATTGGTTAAAAGGTCCTATTTCATTATCTACTTAGCAAACGTATAATAAACAAAGGGATAATAAAATTGTCAATTCATAATAACTCATTTCATGGTACACATGGTAAAAAAAAAAAAAACATTAAGTGTGTACATGTAGAAGAGGCCAAAGGGCAGGAATAACCCCCAAAATATATTTTTTTCCTTGAAAGGGAATGGAGATTCACATACAGCACTTTTGATTTTTTCATACACTGTATTGTAAACATTGTTCCCCTCCCTCTACTCCTCCCAGCTCCTTTGATTTTTAACAAGCAAGGGAGTCCTAGAAAGGTCTAGGCTGAGCACCAGGTAATGGAGCTATTTCACATCCTCGGAGGAAGACTGGTAACCTCGCAAAGCAAAGGACCCAGTCCCTTGCAACAGGGTGTGCAGCTCTTTCCAGGGCAAACCACTTACTAGTCCTACTTCTGGCTTTGATAAGCTAAGAAAGGGGACAGAAACAAAGACTAGGAAAAGTGACCATGAACTCCCATATGCCTAGACAAGGCCTACGGCACGAACTAAGTGACAACATTTAAAGAATAAATATCCACACTTCTTCGTAGCTACTAAAAGTGTCATTAGCTAGGAGGAGGTGGCACGTGTGTGCACTTAAGAATGCCAGTAAGGCTAGAATTCTTTTGTACATTTGCTGATGTAGCCCTCGCCTGCTCCTATTATCATCCCTGATTTAGAGAGTAGAAAATTAAGTATCTTCTAAATATTTGTCTCTCAGAGTCAGGCATGGCCAAGAACAAGCCTCTGCATTAAACCCAGTGCCCATGATATTTATTCTATATTATATTTGTCCTCTTTTTGTTAGTTATCCACTGGACTTCAAGCAGACACTCACGCTGCCACTGATGACAATTAGCAAGAACACATACAGAAGGCTCTTATACCAAAGTAAGGAAACGTTTGGTCAAAGACGTAAGTTAACTCAGATCCCAAACTGATAAGTAGCCCTCACAGGACTGAATCTATGTATACTGAATGCTAGCACCTGATTGCTCAGTCCCTCAGCAGAAGCCAGGGCTATCATAGACCATGACCACAGGACATAGGACATACCACATAACCAACAATGGAAGCCAGCTACATCAGGGGTTGGAACAAATCCATGGATCTCACCCAGCAACTTCCTGCTTTTCTTCAAACAGAAACAATACAAACCCCCTGAATCTCTATTTCCTTGCTCTCGGCAGATGGAGGCAAAGTGGGACAGTTAGTGAGAAGCTCGGTGACCACAGACGAGGTGACAACTGATACGCAGAGGAGGAATATGAAACACTAAAATGCACAGACTCAAATGATACAGTATAGCAATGAGGCACATAAGGAAAGGCCTGGATCATGGAGAAGAGCAGGGCCCTGCTGCACCTTCCTCTGTTTTAAAACACAGGTGCATGCCCAACACTTACTCGAGGTTTTATCAAACATTTGAAGTTCCTTCAAGTCTTGGCAATTGCAATCCAAGGGGCAGAGGGACTCGTGAAAGGAAGCAGAGAGGACGAGGGATGATCTGAGCTTTAGCCTAAGAGCTACATCATACTCAGTGATGTAGCCAGAGACTCAAAGCAGTTGCCGAGCAGCAGGCTCCTCCAGGAAGCCCTGTTCTTCCCACTGCTAAAATTCTATAAAAATATACGTGGTCTGAAGTCAGGCTATCCTGAAGAGTTCTGGAGGCTCCCACTCACAACCTGTCTAGTTTGCTCACGGGACAGCCCAGGTGCCCAAGCACAGTGGACACTCAGGAAATAGCTACTCAGCAAACGAATGCCACTGTGTGGTCTCAATCAATAGCTATTCTCTTAAATCTTCATGGCTTGTTCTTTATTATTCTTATGTAGTAGAACCGTAGTAAGCAAATGAGTGGATGCTGTAAACCTCATCTAGAACCTTGCAACCTCCAGGCAATAAACTGCCAACATTCAGTTTTCTAGAAATCTGGCTTAGGACACAGTAACCCATTCTCCGACAACAGAAAAAAATAATAGTTCATTGGTCTGTCAAATGTATGAAACCCAATATCAACGAGTATCACACTCCCTTTCCTCTCTAACTGATCCCTGACTTTGATACAGTCTTGCTGCCTTCCATACCCTGTGAGAGTGTTGTTCTAGTTTTATGAGTCAACTGGAAGTGGTTCTCCAGACTAGCAATTCAATAATAAACCTACATCTTCTGGCTGTTCTCTCGACATCTCTCCACAGCCCTGGGATATAAACCATACACAGGATTCCTCAAGGCCCAGCACAGCAGAAGGCAGGGGGAAACCAACACTGTCGCCAAGGGACCTATGGCCCTGCCTGAGCACTGGCCCTACCAAGGACACAGATAACAGATAACAGTTCCTGGCTCAGAGAGGTTCCCTCCTCTCTACTCTGGAATCCCGACCGGACAGAAGGCCTTTTCAGAACATCTCCCAGAATACAGTCCCCCTCACTACTGCCTACCTTATCTTTTAGACTTATCCATTTAGTCCCCATGGCCAATTTAGCTTTGTTTTTAAAAAGAAATTAAAAGTCCTTAATGTTCTAGAGGGAAAGAGCATCCCACTAAGGAAGCACAATGGAGGAATAATAACGACCCTTTGTACTTTCAGCAGCCCGTGGACAGGGAAGAAATTAAATCAATGGAGCCGATTCTCCTTTCATAAAGGCATGCAGTCTCCAGGGAGATGTTACTGATTGCAGGCCCCTTCCTGGGCCAGGTAATGAGAAATAACCAGTCCTGGAAATCCATGTGCCCATCACCATGCCATGCCTACCTCCGTCAGAAGGGTTAGTGAGTAGCCTCCCCTTGAAAGAGCAAAAAGCCCTCCTTAGCCAATAGCATGATGTAAAAGTAGTAACACCATGTCCTGATACTGCTAAAAGTACTTAAATGTGTTAATGATTTCAGTCCTTGGGAGGCAGGACTGTAATTCCCAAAGTCACGTGGACAATAATGGTCTTCATTATAACTTTATTTGGCTGAGCCCTCTCCCCAAGCTTGCTGAAGAGTAGAGATGTACCTTCTTCTTGTAGGGAAGTTTGGAACACAGACTTCGCTTACAGGAAACACGGACTAATAAAGGAAGAAAAAGCCCATTTTCACCATTTAATCAGTAAGAGTATCTGCCGATTTCTTTGTCTATACTTGCGGAGGTTATAAACCGTCAGTAAATATTTAACGTATGCTGGACTCACCCCAGCTCTTAAAATATAGTTCCGTGTCAACTGGGGAAGTAGCTCGGGAAAGTCAGTGCTTGCCTAGCCCACAGAAAGCCTGAGTTCGCTATCAGAGCATGAACCAAGTGAAGACCTGCAGTCTCCATACTCGGGACGTGGACAAAGGAGGTTCAGTGGTTCAAAGTCATCTCTGCCTTTATATAGAGTTTGAAGCCAGTCTGGGATACAGGACACATTGTCTCAAATTTTAATTAATTTTTTTTCTTTTTTTCAGAGCTGGGGACCGAACCCAGGGCCTTGCGGTTGCTAGGCAAGCGCTCTACCACTGAGACAAATCCCAACCCCTCAAATTTTAATTAATTAATCACTGTTATGAGGACCACTTGCCATGGAGTCTCAACAGGGAAGCAATGGGAGCCAGCAGCCTCCCTTTGCTGACTGTGTAACCAGCCTCCTCCTAATCCTGCCCTGCTCTACACTTCCTAGCACAGAGCCCAGCCAGAGGCTGCACGTGGGTGATAATTTAAGGACTCACCTGTCCGGCTCTCCTCCCAGGACACCCACTCTGGAACTCTTCACGGCTGCTGATGTGAGGGCGACAGCCCTGTAGGGTGTCAGCTATGTCAGCGGGTACTTGGGCCACTGTTCCCCCACACGTCCCGCTCTGCCCTGTCACCAATGCTTGATAAGAGACAACTTTGGAAGGCTCTATCCCAGGCTCAGCAACCTGAGGACTTTCCTAAGTTCCCATTTTGGTGAACACTAAGAAATAATCAGCCGACAGAGTTCTGCTCAGCAAACACTCACATGTACTCCAGAAACCTAACTTCCAGACATCCCAAACACAGGAAGGCAAATTGAAGCCAGAACACACCAGGGAGGGAAAACAAAAACAAAAAACAAAAACAAACAAACAAAAAAACACCAAAATCAAAAACACTTGAAGTATTATGCAGTATTCCACAAACAAAAAAAAAAAAAAATATGACGGGAAACTAATGGAGTTTATCCCAAAATGTGTGTGAGACATACTAGCACAAGATGATAGGAAATTATGTGAAATACTCCCTATTTGCAATACAAAAAAATGTTCTGTATAAACTACAAAAAGAAAAGTCTTTTTCACAGTTACAAAGAAGGTGTCCACTTTTAGACAGACACTGGCAAGGCAGGCTTTAAGAAGGAACAAAACATTTTGCCAAAAGCAGTGGAGAGATAAACCCTAAGTCAGGCTTGCCTTAAATAACCACCAGCAAGCTCCGAGCTGTCACAAGCAATTACTACTGTCAAGTGCGCACTAACATGCACACCACGACGCTCCAATAATAAGACAGCAGAGCACCGATTTTTGAGATAAATCTTTGAGATGTTTCAAATAAGACTCTCAGTTCTGTGTCCTCTGGAGGGAAATAGGGTTTCCCACACCACCCACCCACGCCCTACACACACACACACACACACACACACACACACACACACACACAGTGTACTTAAGATGAACCCTTTGAAATTGGTTTGCTAATACTGATTATGAAAAGGTGACTCAGTTTGTTTCCAAAACAAAGAGCAATTCTAAGGCCACAGAGTCCCGGCAGCCAGACCTTAGGGTAGACAATGGAAGAACTGGGAGTTTACCCAACCAGTGCCTTTTCTTCTGCAGAGAAGAGAAACGCCCAGAAGGGAGGGGCTTTTGCATGGTCCCAAGATCCCAGACTTCCTGGAGGTCAGTGCCCTGGACTGAGGAGAAGGAAATCCTTGTGTGTTTAGCCCAAGCACTAAGATCATCTAAGCAAGAAGAATTGCATGCTTAGCTCCTCCTCCACCAGCTAAATGGCACTAGTCAGGTCACTTTGTAAGTTTGCTCAGATGTAAAATGAGAAGGCTGACATCACCTGCTTCATAAGGTCATTGAGAGAATTCACGGCAGAATGGGAAGTGCTAAGCAAAGCGCCTCTCTCTTAGACAGCACTCAAAGAATGACAGCTGCCACAGTCAGTACCATCAGCACTGTCAACACAATGAGAGCTCACTGGTGAGCCAGTTCCCTTCCTGATACTCACTTCTGCGTGTGCGAGCACCATTCTGGAGGTTAAAGGTGTGCAACAAGTTCCAATTGGGTGGCAACATGTTCATGCAACCAATGGAGTCCCTAAGGATATGGATCAATGGGAAGAATATGTAACAACATGGTACAAACACCTAAATTGTAGTTTAGAATGGATTTAAATTGTGGCTTGGATCAAAGTAAGTCTCTCTCTCTCTCTCTCTCTCTCTCTCTCTCTCTCTGTGTGTGTGTGTGTGTGTGCACTCATGTCTGCACATGTGCATCTGTGTGTGTCTGTGTGAAGTGATACATTACATATGCTTCCTTCATCGGTCTTACACTGAGACTCAATTCTACAGCATTTTCACTCACAGAGAGTTAATGGTCAACAATGGGTTAAAGAATCTGAAGGAGCTGTCAGATAATTAGACACCAAAATGAAAGCAGCCCCACCCCTTCAGAGATGAACAGAGTCCAGGTGTAAGTAGCCAGAAAACACACAATCACAAAGACTAAAGTCCACAAACACCCAGCTGACTGCACTTGTTCATGGAGAGGACTCGTCATCTGCATCTCTGGGTGACTGTAAAGGGCTCTACTGTCGACCATCAAAAAGCTAGATCAATGCAAGGAAGCATGCGCCAACTCCAGCCAAAACGCAAGAGGGAGATAAAAGATTGGCAAAGACCTCTCCATGATAACCACAACAAACTGAGAGGTCATGGCCATCGTTTACATCAAAAGAAACTCTAAACGGAATGCTATACTGGGCAAGAGGGAACAGGGTGTGTTTGACAGATAATATTTTATTGCCTCCAACTCTGTCTTTCCCTCAAAGGGTTAGGTCAGCTGCCAGTGTATGGTTAACCTAAATAGCTAACTAGTGTATATCAATAATCCCTTATCTAGGTATGACTCCATTTATGATCAGCTGAGCACCAATATATAGAAGACAAAAACATGAAATATTATACTTAGAAGCATCCTATTTTCAAATGGAGCCATGAGGAAATATAGATTTTCTTTAAAACTCTTCTTAGCACAGAGATGCTTTGGAAACTGACCCTCCAGATGGGTGAGCTAATCAGACCAAGTGCGTCTCAGATTTTAATGTCCAGGCAAATCACCTGGGTTTCTTGGTAAACCTCCAATTCTGTGGGGACCAGATGGAGCCCAAGACTGCATTTCTAACAAGTCTCCCAGGTGGTTCTGATGCTGCTCCATGAACCATACTTTAGAAAGCAATGAAACCTTGACCATCCAGACACAGTCTAGTGATGGGACATTCCCTTCCCATGAGGCAGCTGTTCAGAATTATAGATGGTTCCAAGGATAGAACGGAAGCCACGGGCTAAGTTACAAAAAAGGTACAAAACTGCATGTTCAGGTGTGGGTTCAGACACATGAATCTCCACCTCTGTTACAGGCCACTGAAGGATGCAGGGGAAGCATGAATTCCACCCCGATGAGCTCTACCTGAAGTCTGCCATGTACTATTGCCAACCCCATAGGATGGAAGGAGGACAAAATGGAAGGATGTGTGCCTTTGACCGCTCTGACAAATAGGTAGGTGATTCACCCTCTCTTTTTTGGAAGATGAGAGGGAGTACATGGTAAGAGAACAATGCATCTGGAGTTCTGACTCTCCTCCAATACCATCTCATTTTTGGCTTGGACTCCATCACAAGGAATCTTCCTTTCTATTAATAGCATCCTGTCTGTCCTAAGCAGACAGAGGATGCTCAAACCCACCATGGTCTGGAACAGCCTTCCAGAGAAACAGGAAGTCTAGTTTGGACCTAAGGGCAGAAGACTGGCCATGTCTGCTTTCATGTGAGTTAGACTTGAGGGTTCTGTTAGGGGCATAGCTTCATAGTACCTGGGAAAATAACAAAAACGCATAGCTGGCAGTTTTGAAGTGGCCTCAAAATGTCTAGTTATCAGTATTTTTATCATTACATCTTTATGAATGTGGAGCAACCAAGAAGCATTCAGAAGAAAAGGTTTCTTTCGTGTCTGAATTGAAGGCTCAACCCTAATTCGCCCTGTCCTCCTGCCACGCATATTTAATGTCTGCTGTCTGGGAACCATATTGGTAGCCTCCACTGTTGTCCACAAATGTCTCTGGTTGCCTTTAAAAAGAGATATTTATTTTTATGTGTATGCATGTGTTTCCCTGCATGTGTGTCTATTCACCATGTGTAGGTGGTGCCTGCAGAGGCCAGAAGAGGGTGTCAGATCCCTGGAACTGAGTTGTAGGTGATGGTGAGCCCCGTGGAATCCAGCTCCTCTCTAAGAGCAGCCAGAGCTCTTAACCACTAAGCATTTCTCTACCCTCCTCTGACTGCCTTTAACAGGCACTGTGACCAGGCATCCTTTTCTCTAACCCCAGATTTAAGATCATCCAAGCCTTCACCATCCAAGTCTCTCGTTTTTTCATTTTTACCATGTTAGACACAGAGGCCAAACTCAAACACAACACAGCTGTTTGGAAAAAATGAGAACCACCTTAATAAGAATCCCTTAATAATTTGTAATCCAAATTTATCTGGCCACATTTTATTCAAGAATTCAGAAGCTCTTGACAAAAATACCTTATCGGGATCCAAAAATATCCTAAGGATGTTGGAACAGGTCAGACTTGATTCTCAGCACTGAGGTCTTTGAACCAAGTCATGCTCCTCAACATGAGGTCCCAGAATGTCCTATAAGACACCTATATGCTTCTGGAACGCACATTCACGGTTGTCATTACAAATGCCAAATCAAAACTGCTCCGAAAATGGCAGAGAGGGAGGGTTCTAATGAAGGTTCCTCCACATCAGTCCTCGTGAGAGGTCCCAAAGAGAGGAGCTGACTCAAAGTTATCTCAAGTCTCTCCCCACTGAGGATGGGCGGAGTCAGAATGATGGCAAATGGACACCATGTTAACAGAGTTAATAATGATCACATTTCACTTTCCTGAAAGCTCCAATGTGGTTGTGCTGTTTTCCTTATTTTATTCGTGAGGACACTACAACCCCCCAAAATGTTAAGTGACCGCTGTGGTAGCACAGATGAAACAGATACTCCAAACCCTGGAGTGTGAGCTCTTATGCTTTAGGCTGCCTTGCCTTCCTACTCTATGACAAAACAATAACAACAGAGTAAACTCCACGAAACCTGGTGTCTGTGCGACAGCATAAGATGTAGCCACTGAGCCTAGTGTACTCGTTCTCATCTTCAATCCCAACACTCAAGAGGCTGAGAATGGAGAATCACCTCAGGTTGAAGGCCGACTTGTACTATAGAATTCCAGAACAGCCTGAGCCTTACACTGAAACCCTGTCTCAGAGCAAACAAGTAGACAAAAGTGCAGTCACCAAAGGAGCATCACTACCACAGCAAGGAACAACCTGCCTCCTGGGAAAGTTCGTGACCCCAGCCAGCACCACCACACCTATGGGCACAGCACCAAGAAAGAAAGCTGTGCAGGGAGAAAGGCTGAGACTCTGTGCCACCTTGACAGGCATGGGGCATGGTGTGGCTGACTAGAACAAGAATCTGTAGAGCTGGCATGGCGCCAGACCACAGACAAGAGACTAAATTAGAGCGACTGCTTTTTAAGGAGTAATTGCTGTAGGCATTCTCCTCCATGGTCCCACATGGAGTAGAAGAGAAGACTCACTCCCAGGCCAGACAGAAATAAGTCTGCCCAGAGTCAAACTGTCAGAGGTCCTAACAAATGCTGGAAAAGAAACCACATTTTAGGAGGTGGGACTTTTGATGTATTAGGAAGGAGAGAACACACCTTAACCACAGCCTCAGAGCTCACGTTGATACCCCTGGGATCCCTTTGCTAAACCTAAGCCTAGAGCAGACACTTAACTGTCAAAGTTCAGAGGAAACTGGAAACCTCGGACCTCTGACGTTCAGCTCCCAAGCTTCCACAGGGAGTTTTACAGAAGGCACCTGAGCCTTTCAGTGTTGTTGGTTCAGGGAGCTGACCCTGAGAGAATGACACACACACACACACACACACATCAGCTGTCACTATCTTTGCTATGGCACTCTGATAGACATGTATGAAATGGCCAACACTCATGGTTGGCTTAATCTGTCCACACCTGGGACTGAGGAAGGAGTCAGAGTCAGGAAACAGGAGTAACAAAGAGGACATGGAGGTCCAGCCCAAGATCCAAGCTCATCCAGAGGCACTTTCAAGAACCAAGACTCTCGGGGCGCTGCTCCCCCACCATGACTTCACTTGGCTCCTTTTCCATCATCGAATCTCAAAGAAAGTCATCCCCCCACCGCCACCCACCTTGTTCTTCCCACGCCCTTTCAGTTCCTTGTTCCAGCAATGACTCTAGGAAGGTGACATTCACCATTTTCCCTTGGCAACTCCTGTTCATCCAGCCACCTGGGGAGCCACAGTGCCTGAATGCCGTGCTGGCACCTCCATCCCAATCCCTCCCACCACCTGAGCTCCTTACTCCTGGCACGGAGGAGAGAACTGACAGTCTGTGAACATCCTGCCCTTGCCAAACACCATGCTGGGCCCTTTTATGTTCTTTAAGTATCAGAGATGCAAAATGCCACTGTCCTCTGTCTCCCTCCAAGTCCCAATAATGTTTTCTCCATGCTTATAACACAGCCTCTCCTGGGCTCCCCCCAGTCCTTCTTCTTCCTTGGTCTGTCTTCATGCACATGACATCAGATAGGGTCCTCTGGAGCACAGGGCAGACTCCCAGCACTGGGCTGCTCAAGACAAACCCATGCCCTCCTGTTCCAACAAGCTGACCCTAGTACCTCGTCTGATACTGGACGGCTGCCACCACCTGGCTCTGACGTACATTCTAACTTCCTACCCACCACATCTCTGCAAGCCTGCTAGGCCCCAGCCAAGTCACATGATTCCCCTTCCCTGGCAGCTCCCTGAACTTTCCAAGCCCTTGCTCACAGAGTTCCTTCCAGCCCGAATGCCTTTTCCTCTCGTGTCTTCAAATCTGACACACACTCTCTCTCCTGTCTCGGGGGATACAGGGAAGGTATTGCCTACAAGATGCCTATGCATCTCCCACAATAGAGAGTAACTCTACTTGCTTGTAAGCTTCCACTTCATCCATTCACTACTCTTACTCACTGTGTCCTCTTATCCCTAGGGTGAGGACTGAATGAGCTCTACCTTCGAAACTCTCCCCTGTTACTGGATGCACCATTTCCAAAAAACAACACCCATATACTCAGCACACATACATACCCAGCATCTACTGTACACTATTCTGCTGCTACAAGGAACTCAGCATATGTCGGGGAACCACAAAAAAAAAAAAAAAAAAAAAAAAAAAGCGCACGGTTCCTTCCTTCCTGAGTATAGTGATTAGTTCTTATTATTCTAATTATCAGCTTGAAATAATCTACACTTCACAGGAAAGAAAATCTTAATAAGGGATTCTTTACATGGAGTTGGCCTGTGGGCTTATCTGTAAGGGATTGTCTTAAAATAATTAATGGGAAAGAAGACACAGCCTACTGTGGGTGGCCCTATTCCCTAGGCAGGGGATCCTGGACTTAATGAATAGAGACATTAAGCTGAGCACAAGCAAGCATGCAAGGGAATGTACATATTTGTTTCTCTCTTCTTCAGACTATGGATATGATGTGACCGGCTGTGTGGAGTTCCTGCCTTAACTTCTCCACAGTGATGAACTGTAATCTGGAATTGTTAGCTGAAATAAACCCCTTTATTCTCCTAAGTTTTTTTTTTTTAAGAATATTTTATCACAGCAAGAGAAATGAAACTGAAACCCTGGGCTTCTTATCTACAGACAGATAAATGTCAACCAAACCTTACCCCCTTACCCAAGCAAGTGTATATCTGAGGACACCAGCTCTGTGCTATACAGGGGGAAGAATAAGAGTCGTAAGGAAAAGTAGGCGAAAGGACCAGGAAGCCTAGCATGAGGAAGCATAACTAGAGGGACCCTGAAAGACCAGCAGTGAAAACAAGTGGGGAAAGTATTTCAGGTTCTGGAAACAGCCAGTGCGAAGACCCTGAGGGCAAAAGCTGAGAGGCAGTATGACCAAAGACTATGAAGAGTGAGGCAACATGGTGAAAGGGGCATTTCAGTCAGTCGGGAGTGAGGATGAACGTATCTGACCCTTGCCAACTAGGATGCCTTAGCCCTCAAACTAACCAACCTTACATCTACAAAAAACAAAACAAAACAAAACACCTGTCATTCAAAACATACTTCTTTCTCATTTGAAACAATTTGTTCTTTAGGTGTAAATGCTCTTCACTTAAAAAAAAATTAAGAGTAAGGTGCATTCTCCTAGGTAGCATTAGAAAAGCAAATGAGGTTGGAGCCTAGTAATCCATAGCAACGCAAAGCCAGTTTGACCTTGAACTAGAAGCTTGCAGCTGACTGGGAAATGGCCTGTCAATTATCCAGCCCTGATAATAAGGGCAGAGGCTACCAACCGCTGACATTGATGTTACAACCTCCGCTTCACTGGATTTCCATGACATTCCAAAAGGATTTTCATTCCATTTAATTTTCATTGAAACTCAGAACCAGAAATATGGTTTAGTGAATAAGGTTGCTTCCCAACAAACCTGGCAAACTGAGTTCAACCCCCAGGATACACAACAGAGGAGAAAACTGACTCCTGTGTTGTGTACTGACCTCTTAGTGTATACACAGATGTGTGCATATGCATAAATATAAATTTCTTTTGAGTCAGGGTCTCAGTTTGTAGCCCTGGCTGGCTTAGAACTCGCTATATAGGCCAAGCTCACAGAGATCTACCTGCCTCTGCCTTAGTGTGCTTAGATTAAAAGAATGCAATGTCATGCCTGGTAACAAAAATGTAATTCTTTTTCCTGGAGACAGGGTTTCTCTGAGTAGCCCTGGATGTCCTGGAACTCATTTTGTACACCAGGCTACCTTGAACTCAGAGATTTGCTGACCTCTGCCTTCTGAATGCTGGGATTTAAAGGTATGCATCACTACAAAAAAAAGTAATTTTTCAAAAATAAAAAATAGGGGCTAGGGATTTAGCTCAGTGGTAGAGCGCTTACCTAGGAAGCGCAAGGCCCTGGGTTCGGTCCCCAGCTCCGAAAAAAAGAACCAAAAATAATAATAATAATAATAAAATAAACCTGAGCTCATATGTAGAATAGCTGGCATAATTTTATCCATGTAAGGAAAAGCAAGTCAGATTCTGGCCAGGTCACTGGGACAGCACGGCCTACAACCTTGACCATCACCCTTCAGTGCACCACAAAGAGCTGCCCTGTCAATGCTTCAGGAGTTTGCCCACTAACTTACCTAGCCCAGCTGTGCCAAGGCTCCAGAGTACTGAGTACATACCCCACCGGGCAAGCCAGAGACCTCTCAGGAGGAATGTGATGGAACTCCTGCTGTCTGCTCCCTTCCTTCCCTGCTCCCTCACAACAGCCCAACTCTTCCTCCAATTTGAATAAAGATCAGTCTTCCAGGTCATTGCAATACTCAGTGTTCTGAGAGAACAGGAACTGGAAACCGATGAATCTCCTTAAATTACATAGCAGCCAAAGTCAACACACTCAGAACCCCTCCTCTGTACACTGAACCGGAAAAGGGGGCACGGCTTACTGGGAAGCTGTGGCTTCCCATCTCTTGACACGTTTCTGAGTTTGTCTGGAGGGCAGCATCACACTTTCACTGCCAACAAATCCTTCTAACAACCATTCCTCTCCTGCCTCAAGCCCTGCCTGGAAGTAGCCAGGGCAAACCACAAACAGAGCTTGCATGCTGACCATGCATAAAACTGTCCACCTACCTCCAGCCTTGCCAGCCCTCCTGAGGGGCAGTCAACTGCCCTGAATCACCAAAAGATTTTATTGAGCCTTGTACCCACGCACAAGTTCAAAGCCAGTCAAATCCTCCCTTTTGTCATTGAAGATTGGCTTCAGCAGTCCAAGGGCCTAGAGTAAAGGCAGTGATTTACAATAGCCTTCTTGAGCCCTGCTATTATAGGGTCAATCAAGTCACCTAAAACTCATACATCCTAAGTCTTAGTACCTCACAATATAAATGTATCTGGAAACAAAGCCCTTAAGGAAATAATGAAGACAAACTGCAGTTATGTAGGTAGACTTTACTCTAACAAGACCCATCACTTCATAAGGAAATATCCACAAAGGAAAGAAAACGTGAGGCTTTGGGGAGGAGGTGGCCTCTCACAAGGCATAGATAAACACTTGTAAATAAATGCCCCTGCCAACACTTTGACCTTCCTTTCAGCCTCCAGAATAGATGGATGTGTGGACATGTGCATAGCGTGTGGGAGTTACAGGCAATATTTCTTTTAAAAGATGAATGGAGCTAAAACACAGTTAACCTTCTCCATAAACAAGCACTCAAGCTTTCCTCAGAAACCTGATTTAGACCACAAATGTGGTGGGCTTTCCTGTAAAGAACTGTGTTAAACAAATGCTAGTAGCAACTGTCATGTGAGGATGTCTGCCCAAACATCTCTCACATCAAGGGAAGGAAGGAGGAAACACTGGGGGAGGGTGTGAGACAAGGGACCCTTGCCGCAAAAGATTCTTTCCAAGAAACGTCACTCAGGAGATGAGAATGTCAACTGAACTGGGCAGTGGAGGAACAAGCGAGCATATCTCAGTGGTGACCAGGAGTTTTGAGAATGCCATGATCAGATGAGAAGGCTGCAAGCCGTGAGAGATTCCAAAAGACTGACAGGCTTCTAGAATAACTAACAGCCAAGAAACACAAAGCGGTTTCAGCGAGTTGCTTCTTAAGCTAGCGCAGGAGTGGAAAGATCGGAGTGGGTTGCATTCATTCCTGGAGCAATGCTACACACACAGGCACCGTGGGTAAAGAGCCAGCGAGTGTTAAGCCGTGGCTGTCAGTCAGGCACGGTGCTAAGCGTGTTTCATATGCAGTTCATTCACACTTCTCAAGGACCACGGTCTGGTTCTACTTCCATGTAAGCGATAAATGTAAGTTCTTCCCAGGCACGATAGACTCCCAAACTCCCGCTTCCTATTTTCCTCTCTAGACGGTCTCTAGAGCCTACAAGCAGTGGTTGACGTGTGAGCACACAATACTTGTGAGATAAATGAAAAAAGAGGAGCCTGTCCTAAAAGAAGCAGGCCTGAGACTGGAGTCCAGGTAGACAATCTTTCTGGAGAACCCTCTAGGCTTCTACTTTCCACCCTACGGAGTGGAAATAGTTTGCTAGAGAACTGGGAACAAAGCATCCTGTTTGAAGATAGCTGTATCCACAAGACACTGAACAGTAAACTCTGTACTGATTCAGGGCCTGAGGATAAGACAGGGGCCCCCAGACAAGCACAGCCAAGAAGACTTCCTTCCCTGTCCTATAACACTCCCTGAAGCATCTTGCCTATCAGCCTCGGATATAGCCACTGACTTGCTTACTGATAGGAAGAGAGAGGGATTAGAAGGGGCAGGTGTGATCTCTCGACCCTCCTGCAATCCGCTGAGTCAAGATGCTACAGTCTACAGTTCAGCTTCTCCCCAAGTACCACACCTACACAGGTTGGTGGTGCCTCAAGTCACTAGAGGTAACTAACTCACAGAGAATGGAGTTTACATAACAAATTTTTACTTCACTTTCTATTTGGGCAAGTCAGACTGACTCCTTAGGAAACTAAGAATGTCCTTTGGGGGGGGGAGATCAAAGATTCCCAACTTTAAAAAAATACTAGGTAAACATTAGGTGTCTCATCCATGTGGCAGAAACAGATCGGCATGATTAAAGTTGGGAAAACACTGGTTTCCTGGCACTTTCTCGGTCTTATGTATCAAATGTCCCCATCTTCACAACTCACAAACCCTCCCAGGTGTGTCATAGTTTAAAAGGAAGGGAGTTTCCAGACACTGCATTTTCCACATTTTCTGTCAAAATTCCTTAATAAACGACTACACATCAGAGGGAAAGATGAAAAGCCAGGAGGAAGGGCAGACATCTGAACACAAAAGGCATTCACAAAAATGCTGTGTTGTTGACACCAGGGCTTGGCCTCTGCCTGGAGAGGGCTGGGACACAGAGCTCCCTTTGACGCTGCCCTAAGTCCCACTCCATTCTTCTGAGATGGCAGCTCAGCTCAGCCCTGTCAAAAGAACTGCGCTGTGGTCTCTGGAACTTGTTCCAACAATAACAGACAATGAGGCCTTCTCTCTCTGATAGAGCCCCTCCCAGTCAAAAGTAAAGATGCATTCTGAGAATTCCCTCAGCTACGTGTAGCCTCCTCCTGAGCGTCCCTGCCAGAAATGACTGAGTTGCAGGGAGCCTGTGGATGTGAGGGTAAGCTAAGTTCTAGGGCAGAACAACATGAGAGAGATGGACACTTTCACTCACAGCATCTTATACATGTACGCAAGGGGACTGAAAGGGATTCGATAGGGCCGGGAATCTATCAGTAGAGTGCGTTCAGGAAGCCATGGGTCAGATCCCCAGTGCTACATGAAAGTGGTGTGGTGGTACATGCCTGTAAGCCCTCGGCAGATGAAAACAGAAGCAGAAATCAAAAATTCATTCTCGGGTGAAGGCCAGCCTGAGATACTTGATCTCCTCTCGTAAGAGCCAAGGAGGTGCGTAGGAATGGAAGTCCAACCTTCTCATTAATCTAATACTTTGTACATAAATTTAAATAAAACGAATGTTATCCTAACACTCACCTCCCCCCCAAGGGAAAAAAAAAAGAAAAGGAAAGTGAGGAAGCCACAGCCCACACTGGCCTCGGGCAAGCTCTATGAGAGCAGAGACCTGTCTTATTTACATAGAATTCCTAAAGCCAAACAAAATCTGGTGCACAGTTGAGACACACCAAACTAGTACTGAATGAATAAGCTGGATACCTGGAGTAGCAGAATGGACGGGTGAATACATGGGGATGACTAGATGGATGGTTTTGGAGTTAGGAGTGGTGAGTGACTGAGAGATCTCTTCCCCTTTCTGCATAGAGACCGTATCCTGGGGACTACTCTCCCTTTTCAGACCCACCCTTTATGGGTAATAGATTGACAGCATGAACTTTGAACTCAACACCATCGGGGCTCATAGGTCAGCACAGTAACTGCCACCTGACTGTTCTCGTGGACTTGCTCATACACACCAGCTTCTAGTGCCTGAAACAAAAAGCGAGGTTGGCAATACTGACTCATGTCAACTGACTGAAAGGCTCCCTCCTGCTAAGTTCAAAGTCCTTCACATCTTGGCTTCTCTCTCAAGGGACTTTTATTTGGAGCTTTTTTCCCTTCTTTTCCTTTTCTTTTTTTCCTATCTTCACTTATCTGCATTTTCTAATCCTTCTGTAATAAAAATAGATTACAGGAATAATAAAAATGCCCAACAGACTGATAAAATACATATAAGTTCATTCAAAAAAAAGACACTAAAAAGGCATACTTTATAGTTACATTTTGACATTTTGTACATTACAAAATCTAATACTGTCATTTCATGCCATTGCAGTCAACCAAATCCTTTAAAAAACAAACAGTAAATCTGTGATAAAAGTCCACCCTCTGGAGTTAAAATCAGAACACTGGCTACCAGGCACTTATCTCATAAAAGGGGACAACTATCTGATGGGTGAGGTGCCAGTATTAGGAAAGCACAAGGTCTATGAGCTTAATAAGTCATTGGCCATAAACTGACAGTACATATGCTCTAGTTCATCCATATGAAGAAAAGCTGCATCTCCCCTCCACGGAAGAACTTGCAGAGCAGCTGGAAGGCCTGGCTGACCTTCCCCAGTTGGAGGAAGAGCTAACTGGTCTACCCTAGAGCCTTACAACCAAACATATGAACCACATTCCAATTGGTTTACCCATCATCTACAAGAGCTGATTCCATCCAGATTCAGGCCTCATTATCAATGAACACCCTACTTTACACAATGCTAACATGTGGGCTAGTAAGCAAAAGACCCAAAGTTTAGAGCCCATTTGGACCTTTTGACTCCAGAAACCATTTCATGCCTTGGTGACTTCTTTCACCAGAAATGAGGAACACTAGCTATATCCTGTAGACAGATAAGAATAAACCGAGGCAAATGTCAAAGTGCATAAGGTGGAGGAAAGGGAAAGAGGATAGTAAAGGTAACCGGGAAGAAACATTACAGTCATGTGCTACACAACAGCAATTCTGTCAGAGATGGGCCACAAATACAATATATGCCAGACCATCTAGGCCTGTGTAAGGACATGCTACACTCTCCCCACAATGACAAGATTGCCAACTGATGCATTTCTTGGAGCACACCCCCTCCTATCATTTAGCCAAATGATTATATTTATCTATCGATAGTCCAAACTTGATACCAGTTAGATGAATAGCATTTCACTTTCTGAAAGTTGGACAGAGTTTAACAAGCAAAAAAAGAGGTTCAAACCTCATTTAGTCCAATGGTCTCCTAAAACACTGCAGAACTTACAAGAGAAACAGAGAAAGGCTCCCAGCTCTTCTTTTTCTATTCATCATCCTCACTAGGATATGATACAGCATTTCAAACAGCTTGTGAGAACAGCTGAAGATATCAGGTGAGAAGTCCCCTGTTCTTCCCCAAGGGCAGGGCAGGAGGAAGCCACCAGTACAGACCTATATCTTTAGTCCCACTGACATTCACAAGCACCAAGGCAGGGACATTCACTCACATCAGGCTCAAGAGCCAAGGTTGTAATGCAGTATAAACTTGAACATTCCCAGGATGTATCAACAGAAGGGGTGCGGAGGGCAGCCAAGGCAAAGACTTCCCCAAGCTAAATCAATAGAGCCAGCTGTAGACAGAGGGCAGCAAATAGAGTGTGTAAGACACAGCCAGTCTAGCCTTGCCAGCTGCCCTGGGGACATTATTCAACAAGGTCTGTGAAATCTGTCCCTAACTCCCTTCTCATACACCAAGCCTCTGCTGCCATACTGAACTGAAGTACTGGGCTTCTAACATAAGATCTGGGCTAGAACTGCCAATGTGACACACCCAGCCCAGTTTATAGAATAGACTGAATCTGGCTCTTCACTGGCAGTGAGCTCTGCACCTCTCATTCGATGACAAGCTCAGTAAACAAGTTGTTACACACTCCTGACCCAAAGCTGCCTCACACGAAAATGGAACAACCAAACCTAGCAAACACAGCTGCTTCTAGAATGAAGTAGCATCAGCCTGAAAAGCCTGGCCAGTGTTAGCTCAGTGAATCAAGTTTAGCAGTTTTGAGCATATTGCTACTGCTAACATTATTTTTTTTTTTTTGGTTCTTTTTTTCGGAGCTGGGGACCGAACCCAGGGCCTTGCGCTTCCTAGGTAAGCGCTCTACCACTGAGCTAAATCCCCAACTCCTACTGCTAACTTAATAATTAAGTAGAGAAAACTGCTAAGCCTATCTTGGGATCATGTTAGAGAAAAATCCCACGTGTTTGGACAACCTAGAGAACATGCGTGTCTATGGCAAGACTCTTCCCATTTAGGATTTTGGGCTCCTGCCCTCACAGCCATTTCTCCACCGTTGCCATTTCTCCATTGCCTCCAACTGCAGCCAATAACCACCCAAAGAAAACAATCGCTTACCCTCAGCAGACCCAAGTGATGCTTCTGGTTTCTGGGCTTCCCAAAGGGGCTAAAGATGGCATGTGACTATAAAATACATGTGTTTATGGAGGATCAGCTGTCCAGGAAACGGAGCAATGACCTTGTGTACTTTCTTAATTCCAATTTTTTTTTACTTAAGTTTTACCCATGCATCTCCCTGGTGTCCATACTCTGCAATAACGTAAGACAATAAGAATACAGACAAAGCTAGGTAAGATTGATGAAGCTAAAAAGTGCATGCTGAAAGGGACCGGATATAGATCTCTCCTGAGAGACCCATCCAGAGCATGTCTAATACAGAGGTCCATGCTAGCAGCAAACCACTGAACTGAGAACAGGACCCCCTTGGGGGGAATCAGAGGAAGGATTGAAAGAGTTGAAGGAGCTTGCAACCCCATAAGAACAACAATGCCAACCAACCAGAGCTTCCAGGGACTAAACCACTACAGAAAGACTATACATGGACTGACCCAGGGCTCCAACTGCATATGTAGCAGAGAATAGCCTTGTTGGGGCACCAGTGGAAGGGGAAGCCCTTGATCCTGCCAAGGTTGGACCCCCAGTGCAGGTCCAATATGGGGGGGCAGTAAGGGGGATAAATGGGGGGAATACCCGTATGGGGGAGGAGGAGGGGGAAGGGGCTTATGGACAGGAAAAGGGGAAAGGGAATAACATTTAAAATGTAAGTAAAGAAATATATCTAATAAAAAATTTTTTTAAAAAAGAATACAGACAAAGCCCAAGGATCCAACTGAGGCCCACCCCAAGCCTCTAGAGCAGTGCTCCTTAATTAAAGGGAACTTCAGTTGCTAACTTAAGCACACACGTACACACACATAGAACATATATAATTCGGACACCGGTAATTTATTATGCTATGCCATGTATAACCATAAAATGTATATGACTGTCACTTAATTTTTATTTGTTATCAGTTATTTATTTGTATGTGTTTGTGTATGTACATGCATACCATGGTCAGAGGACAAACCAAAGTCAGTTCCTGCGGATCAAAATCAGGTCACCGGGGACTTAGCAGCAAGAACTCTTCCCCACTGAGACACCTCTCTGACCCAACCACTTAATTTTTAAAAAGCAGTCTTTGCAGGCGAGGGATTGGTAAAGCAAGCATGTGGATCTGAGATCAAACCCCATAATCCATATAAAATGCAGGGCATGGGGTCATGTGCCTGTAAAAATAAACTTAAGGGGTGCAAAGAAAGGTGGATCCCTGAAGCTCATTGGCCAGCTTGTCGTGGGTTGGTTGTAATGTGTTAATTCAGCTCCCCAATCACATGGGAATCTGCAATTTCAAACGCTGAGGGTCCATGCCCTCAGCTGGCTCTGATTGGTAAATAAAGTGGCCAATGGCTTGGCAGGGAGACAGGGGCGAGACTTTAGATTACCAGGCAAGGGACCACGGGAAGAAGGAGGTTTTAGAATTGCCATGCCAGGAAAGGAATAGAATGCAAGTGTGAGAGCTGTGGGAGACAGAACCAGCCATATAAGAATCAAGGAAAAGAGGCCCCTGGGGCTACTCCCATGATTGGGTCTAGTATAGATTTTAGAACAAAATAACTCAAGAATATCGGAAGGGAAAGTGTGTTAGCCACGAGGAAGTTTGGGAGTGGCCCAGTCAATGAACTGCTTAGGGCGTGTGTGTGTGTGTGTGTGTGTGTGTGTGTGTGTGTGTGTGTGTGTGGTGTGTTTCATTCATGAATCTAAAATAATTGGGTGGGGAATAATTGGGTGGGTATAGAGAAGGCACACACCAGCAGGGGAGTTTACAACAGGTTAACAATTCACCATTTCACCAGCCAACCTAACCAAATCAATGAAGTTCAGGTTCAGAGAGAGGAGAGACCCTGGCTCAGAATCTAAAGGTAGAACACAATCAAAGCTCAGTTCCACTTCAAATAACCGATGTTTCACTCTGTTGTCTAGAAAATCTGCTCATTAAACTTACTGTATGTGATGGTTTGAATCTGAGACGTCCCCCACCTTGTGCCTTTACATGCCCTCATACACACATGTACATACCATACACACCACACACATACAGAACACATACACACACAATTAAATTTTTAAAAAATGCTTTTAAAAAGTGGTCATGCAGTTTTATCTACTTCGGAATGCGCAACATCAGAATAAGACAGATTTCTTTGGTTGCAAATAAGCTGAGCTTTACAGAAAGCCCATCGTGTATCAATTTACATTTCCCCCCAAGAGACCTGGAAGACTGCTGGGGTACAGAGGGGACCTGCTACCTTCCTAACTGGACTATCATCACTGGATAGTTCTACAATGTCATTTCAATTCTTGTGCCCAGACAGCCAGAGAAAGAGAAGCTTTCTGCCCTGCCTGCTTAGGATGCAGAGCTAAATATGCAGCAGCAACAACCTACAGAAAAGGCTGGACCTCAGGATAGCCTGGGCTAACTCCAGCTGCTCTGCTAAGATCTCAGTCTCAGATCTGCCTAGCTCATCGCACGGGGTGATACTTGCATTGCTGGCTGATGCCCTCTTCAGACAAACCCACTACCCACTCTCCCTCTTAGAAAACCTGCTCAAATCAAGCATAAGCTTACCATATGCTGTGGTTTGAATGGAGATGCTCCCCCTCCCCACAGGCTCATGTTTACAGCGCTTGCTTCTCCAGCTGGGGTACTGGAGGGAGATATCGAGCAGTCAGAGGAAGGGCATAGCATGTAGAGCAGATTGCTGGGGAGGGAACCTTGGGAGATTGTGCCTAGCCCCTGTTCCAGTACACTCTCTGCGTTCTGGTCGGCTGCAGTGTTAGAAACTCAACCACACGTGTTGTCATAATTGCCTTTCCTAGCCTTGCTGTACTGAGATCTTAATAAACTGGGCCAAAATAAGTCTTTCTTCCCTTAATTCATTTCTGTTAGGCATTTTGGTTACAGAAACACAAAGGTTACTAATATACTATACATCTCAGGAATTCCACTTCCATTGGCCTACCTGAGAGAAATAAGCGCACTTTCATACAAAAACTTGCATAAAACACGCTAACGAATATGAAAGGGTCAGCGAGATGGCTCAGCGGGGAAAGGCGCTTGCTATCAAGCCTGATGACCTGAGTTTGATTCCCTGGAGCTCACATGGTGGAAGGAGAAATTGAGTACACGTTGTCCTCTGATGGTTACACATGTGCTATGTATAGCATATGCTTGAGTGTGTGTAGACATACACCAATAAATTTATATATGTAAAAAATTAATAGAAATGATCTAAATATCTACAAAGGAAAAATTAGAAAACAAAATATGGTATGAATCAATGAAATACTAATCAGTAATAAAGAGGAAAGGATTAGTAATATAAGATACAACATTTAAACCCGAAAAGGATGTTGAACTATGTGAAAGAAGCCAGACACTAAATACCACATAATATGATTCCATGTATGTGAAATCTCTAAACATGGCCAGCTATGGACAGTCTTAAGAAAGAAAGAAAAAGAAAGAAAGAAAGAAAGAAAGAAAGAAAGAAAGAAAGAAAGAAAGAAAGAAGGAAGGAAGGAGGAAGGAAGGAAGGAAGGAAGGAAGGAAGGAAGGAAGGAAGGAAGGAAGAAAGAGAGAGAGGAGAGGAGAGGGAGGAGGAGGAAGAGGAGGAAGAGGAGAAGGGAAGGGAGAGAGGGAGGAAGGAGAAGGAAGGAAGGAAGGAAGGAAGGAAGAAGGAAGGAAGGAGAATAAGGCAAATAGGCAGAAAATAAATAATAATAATAAATAATAAATAATTAATAATAAAAGTTTT
This sequence comes from Rattus norvegicus, assembly GCF_021556685.1. Taxonomy (NCBI): domain Eukaryota; kingdom Metazoa; phylum Chordata; class Mammalia; order Rodentia; family Muridae; genus Rattus; species Rattus norvegicus. The sequence continues at coordinate 30,994,017 of NC_141551.1, read as the reverse complement.
CTTCAATCTGTCCAAAACCGTGCTTTATTGAGATATTGGGAGAATATAATAGTTCTGTGTTTAGTGGATGCGCCCATGAGGAAGTGGACGAGTGAATTTCCCAGAGACCTCTCTGGCTGGTCTCAGCCAGGTCCATGATTCCCTAACAGTCAGCCTCAGAAAGTTACGCATAGCTGTTACGTACACATTGGGTCCAATACTCTGATTGAGTTAAAACGGCATGAGATGACGTTTTTATAGGCAGAAATCATTAAATAATGGTCATTTCAAATGGCTCAACCTAGAGCAGACATGTTTAAGTCTGGCAGGCCTTTAGCGGCACTATGCTCTAGCACACAGCCAAGTTCCCAGTCCACCATATGGGAAAAGGGGGGTGACTATAGGATCTTGCTAAAGGCTGTTGTGGCCTTACAATGATACGCTATGTAAAACACCCACCATGGCTGAGGCAAAGTCACATAATTCTCTAAATTATAACAATTATTAACACACACTGGTCCTGTCTCTCAATGAAATCCCAAGTTATCAAGGCCCAGGTCTTTATATCTTTTGTACCTATGTGATTGCTTGGCATGTAGACCTGTACTGTCTGTAGAAGAGGCTCTATATTGACTGCTCAGACCTGGAACTGCTTCCTCGGAGACTGGCAGAAAATCCTACCCACAAACCACTTCTCCTCTGGGAGGTACTGATAGTGCTTGCGGGAAGCTTTGTATAATTCCATTCCCAGCATTCTCCTCTCCACAGGTGTATGCATAGCAGCAATCCAATGAAGCAGAAGGAGGCGTCACCAGAGAGAGTTCCTTTTGGCTTATTTCTCAACAAAAATGTTTGGCTGCTATGGAACCAGTGTTTTGATAGATGGATGGACTATCTACGAAACCCCAGGTTTCTACTCGTAACAACAAACAACAGGGGCTCTGAGCAGATGCAAAGAAAATTATATCCCTAGATTCTGTGTGAAATTCCTCAGTTCCTTTGTAGAGATCAGAAATGTAGCCAAAAGACTGTAGACTGTGGAAACGTTAAGGATGCCATGTTCCACAAATAAAAACAGAACAGCCATATACCATGTGAGGTAAACAATGAATATTTGAAGGTATATTAAATATATACTAAAAACTGGCCCATTGTTTATCCTGAAGTTTAAATTAAGTGGGTGTCCTACATTTAATCTGGCAGCCATAGATTTAATCTGTTCCATGGATCACTTATTTCCTAAACATTATACATACATTTCCATTTCAAATAACTATTCTTAAGCCACAAAAGCAAAGCTATGATAGCAGAGAAATAGGCTGTGCAGAGTTCGTGAGCACTGGTGTTAGTCACTGTGGACTGAGGATCTGCAAAAGACGCAGCACTGTTCCCCTGGCTTTACTCAGAGCGGAAACCTAACTATTATCACCTCTGTCTTACAGGCAAAGAAGTGGAGGCCTAGAGAAGATAAGCCCAAGGTCTCCCAATCTGAATAAAAGAACTAAGCTAGAGGCCTCGCACCAGAGTCCCCAGATGTAAGCCTACTGTCCACTCTGACAGCTAATTCCAACGGTGTGCGCACATCTCAAGAAAGCCACTAAGTTTTTCTCTCCAATGATTCTATATCAATGAAACAGAAACCATAATCCCCAAAATACTCCAACGCCTTGCTGGCTGACCATAATTCACCATTCTCTTCCATATCTGCCCCATCTCATAAAATTCATAATTCATTGACATCTCCAGTAAAATCAAAAACAAAAGATGACCAAGTTTTATACAAGCTGTTATTCTGGTAATGACATGCAGCCCTCTAAAAGGTGGCTGGGACCTAAGACTAGAGTCAAGTTAAATCGGAACAATGCTGTCTTCCACGCAGCCATTTATAGTCTGCGTCACCAACGGTAACCAGGCTGTGCTAAAATTGACGAAATTGTAGTCATTGCTGGAAAAAAACAAAACTCTCTGGACATGTGTTGTAAACACACAGTCCATTCATATAGAAAATACTACACAACTGCTTTTCTCCTTTCAGCTCAGCCTTTGGAGTAACCAGGCATTGGTAGAGGGAACAGGAATCTCTTTGACATCCTCTACTGATTCAGGTTTATCCCTCACTCCTCAGGGTTACTAAGGGTGGCCCATATGCTCACCAGTCTCAGCAAAACACGGGGACAGTGTGTCCTGCTACACAGACAATGGGTGGCACTAAAGACAAACACAAATAGCCTCTACTTAAATCAATACGCTGAAGACATCGTGTCCCCAGGGGTATGGCTTCTCCAGCCACGGGGGCCCAGGGCCAGCATTTTCATCCTCAGACTGCCCGAAGGAAACAGCTGGGGAGGGCAACATTCATCAAACACAAGAGGAGCCAAAGGCAGGGGGCGAGGTATTCTTTATCATATTTGTCTTTGGAAAGCAATCCATCTCCTTGGTAACAGTTCTAAAAAAGAAAAAGGGGGAAAGGCAGGGGACGCTTCTACTAAATCTTCTACCTTCACAGGCAGCCTAGAAAAGTTCATCATTTGGGTAAGGTAGCCAACCATTTCTTGTTCTTACAGGATGCTGTGGCTAGGTGAGGGGTGGCCTTTGTTTTGGGACTTTTTATTTCTATTAATTTTTAAGATTATAATGTAATAACATCATTCTCCCCTCCATTTTCTTACCCCAAGCCCTCCCATATCCTCTTCCTTTCTCTTTTTCAAATGTGTAGGCTCTCTTTTCATTATTGTTTTCTATATTATATAATATATATACATAATATACATATATATTAAATATGTAAATATAACCTGCTTAGCCTGCATGATGTTACTTGTATGTAAGTTTTCAGGGCTGACCATTTGCTACTGGACAACCAGTTGGTGTTCTCTTCCCTGGAGAGACTATTTCTCCATTCTCAGCACTCCCTGGTTGCCTGTAGCTCTGTATAGGGTTGAGGCCTCCTGTGCTTTCCCTGTCATAGTCTTATGCCTACGTCATAGGTGTTCAGTGCATGCTTAAGCAATCATGGTGGTAAGGCTTGGTGGGTGCAGTTTGTTTTGTCCATTTTTGCCTGAAAGGGAGCAAGCCATCTTTCACATGGGCTTCATGGTTATACTATCTAAAATACAAGTGATGGTGGCAATGGTGATAGCATCAGAGTTTGGTTTTGATCGGCTTGGTTTAGAGTTTGGTGTTCTGGTTTGGTTTGACTAAGTTAGGTTTAGTTATTTGAGGGGAGGGATTAGGAGTAGGGTGGTTGTTTTGATTTGTGTTTGTCTCTTGGTGGTGTTGTTTCTGAGACAGGTTTCTCTATGTAGCCCTGGCTATCTTAGAACTAATTATGTAGACCAGGCTAGCCTGGAAGTCACAGAGATCTGCCTAGCTCTAGTGCAGGGATTAAAGGTGTGGGTCACCATGCTCGGCTTTGTGCTTGGTTTTTGAGACAAACTCTCACGATTGTGTGCTGGCCTTGAATGCCTGGCCCCCCTGTGTTCCCTCCCAAACGCTGGGATTCCAAGTGGACAGCACCATGCCGGGCGGTCTGAGGCTGCTCTGAGGACTGAATGAGAATGTGTGCAGGATCTGAAGGTGTGGCACACAGGGCATCGCAACACCAACAGCTGTGTTCTCACTGCTCCTCAGTGTAGCATGAGAGCCCAGGAATTAACTGGGAGATGACCGGAGGCTGTCTTAGTCAGGGTTTCTATCGCTGCAACCAAACGCCATGACTGAAGAGCACTTCCACTTCCACACTGTTGTTCATCAATGAAGGACAGCACTCCAGCAGGGCAAAACCTGGAGGCAGGAGCTGACGGAAGGCCATGGAGAGGTTGCTGCTTACAGGCTTGCTTCCCTTGGCTTGCTCAGCCTGCTTTCTTATAGAATTCAAGTCACCTGCCTAGGGACTGCACCACCTACCATGGACTGGGCCCTCCCCTTGCTGCTCACTAATTAAGAAAACACCTTACAGGATCTCACGGAGGCCTTCCCTCAACTGAGGCATCTTCCTCTCTGATGACTCTAGCTTGTGTCAAGTTGACACAAAACCAGCAGGTATGGAGGTAGAACTGGGTGATATCTTAGCCTATGCAAATGCAAGAGGCACCTATAAAAATATCACAGCTTTACTCCCAAAGAACATATGCCAGAAAAAAGTCTAAAGAGAAATGAAAAGCAATGGGCTTAGTGCCCTTGATAAACTAAACCATGCAGCAACCATCATTATGCAACTAAAGAAGCCTTAGGAACAAGAAGCAGCACCCGCCTGAGCTGGGGCTGCACACAAGATGCAGGTTGCTGTCTTTAGGCTCTGCGGGACCTGCTGACCCCCACCAGGTAGGACACCCATTCCATGTAGAGGTTTGGACAGTTCCTTAGACTGAAACTAGAAGTGAAGCTGGTGTTACTTCTGCCGCTCTGTGCCACTGCTTGCCTCCCCCCTTATGCCTCCACCTTCAGTTTACATCCTGGGTTCAAACTGCACATGAAGACCATGCTGCCAAATTCATGGTAAGATTAGGAGAGTTAGAAAATCAGGTCTACACCAATGCTCACATGACAGAAACAGACAAGGAGAGGAGCGTGGCGCTCTCTCAGCAGTTTAATGGAACAGGGGCAAGGGGTGGGCGGACCTCCAGCTCAACTCATCACTGAAGAAAGAAACTCTAATAGGCTGCACATGTCCAGTCCACCCTAGCTCCGCACTCTAATATTTAAGTTAGGACAAGCATATTCAGTGTCCAGCCAGGAAGCCTGGATATATTATATTACTTATAATATAAGTAGATGATGCTCTCTGGATCATCATCATGATGGGAGCTAATCACGGCTGTCCCAGAACTTGTATTCAAGGATGAGAAGGGAACAAATGTATCACAGAACGTAAATTAAGGCATTTCTCAAGGTGAGGATTTGTGGAGAGGCTATGATACACCATGTAGACCACTCGAGCTACAACAGTGAACAGTGCTCTCTTAGCATGAGAGAATCACCATTTACACTATAGTAACTCTTAAAACTTCAAAATACAAACCATAAATTCATAAAGAAAAAGGAGACATTACGAAACACCTCCAAAAAGCTGATCCTTGGGGTGTGAGCTAAATGGTACAGCACTTCACTAGCACGTGTGAGGCCCTGGCTCAATCCTGTCTGCAAAGATAAATACATGGTGAATCAGACTTTTCAATCAGGCGTGGTGGTGGTCAGATCTAACCCCAGCACTCAGGAAGCAGAGGCAGATGAAGTTCAAGGGCATCATGGTCTACAGAGTGAGTTCCAGGTCATCCAGGCCTACATGAAAGGCCCTGCTTTAAACAAAAAAAAAAAAAGAGCAGGAGAAGGCAAGCTCAGCTGTAAAGACGTCTGCCTCAAAGTCTGATAACCTGAGTTCAATCCCTAAGAGCACATGATGGTTTAGCGAGAAGCAAGAAGTTGGCATCTAACCTACACACACACACACACACACACACACACACACACACACAACACAACACACACAACACACACACACATACACACACAACACACACACAACACACACACATACACACACACAACACACACATACAACACACACAACACACACATACAACACACACAACACACACATACAACACACACAACACACACACAACACACACACATACACACACCACATACACACATACACACACACCACACACACATACACACACACATACACACACCACATACACACATACACACATATACACACACATACACACACATACACACACACCACACATACACACACACCACACACACACACACACACACACCACAGAGAGAGAGAATAGAAATGTTTTTAAAACCACAGTTACTGTACTTACAAGAGTACTCACTGCAGTGAGAGTACTTGACACCACACATCTCTAAGTAGAAGCATGAACAGGTGGCCCAATGTGTGAAGTTTGTTAGATGCAATGCACAACATAGGCAAGGTATTCCTTCTCATCTGGTTGGGAATGGTGTCATCTAAACTGACCTGTTCTTACATCTAGGAAGCTGCTACACATTGGGCAGGCCTTGCATTAAGACATTGAACTGCCATGTGGTAGGAGAAAGGGCTACCAATCAGGATCAGAGCTGATCTGTTCTCAGTTCAGCCATACACTCTAACGCATCCCTAACTAGGCAGTTCTTCCCTCTGGGGTATAGTCCTGCACTCACAAAAGTACAACAGAAAAAGGAGAAGCACGTAAGTCAGACGAGGAGCACAGACTGTTCACCACGCACATGAGTACAACCTCAGAAGCCAGCTTTAAGTGAGCCGACATGGGCTTTGGTGGAAGCGCCTTCCTCTTCCTCCCACACACTTTCACCATCACTGCCCTTCCAGGAAGAGTGGCTTTAAGTCAGCTCTTGGGCAACCTAACCTACAACTTCCTAAAACTCTCCAGTGTTGACTGGGGAGCACAGAGCCCAATATCTAACAATGCCCCCATTCCCCCCATGCCTCCCAAGCCCAACAATATGAGAAGTCTGGCCAGCACAGAAAGTCTCCAGACTGAGAGCCCCAGAGACACTGCAGGTGGGGCTATGCTAAGATGATATGAGATGAAGCTGAAGGAGACTGGAGTCAAGGCAGTCAGGGGGTGACTGAGAAGTTCTAACAGCAGTGGGAGGCCACCAACTGGCCCTGAGCAATAAAGTAACATGTCGAAGTTTTCACTTGTAAAGGCCACTCTGGCTACAAATCAAATCGGTGAGTTCTGATGTCAAACACTAGAAGTCACTAAATGAGGAGAATTGACTGAAGGGAACTCCAGGTGCAAGTGACTGGGGATAATCAGAGAGAGGCTAGAACAGAAAAGATCTTTTTAAAGGATGGGTTGGAGAGCGGAACGATAGCACATGAATTCAGAGGCACTGGCATCAACCAGAGCCTAAAGGAAAAACAGGTTTGGGGGCTTGGGGGGTTTGTTGTTGTTTGTTTTGGTTTTGTGGTGGTTCTGGAATTAGAAAACAAGGCTTTATGCATGCCAGGGAAACAAGCATCCTACTACTGAACTACACTCCAGCCCCAGAGCCTGTACTGGGAAAAGATCCCCCAAATAATGGAGAAGTATTCGAATTACTAACCCTGGCTTAACAGGAACTGGTCTTTTGAGATCATCAGTCATGCCACGAGATTTTGCATCTCTATCCAGTGTTTGCAATGGATCTGCAAAACTAAGTATTTGCCTTAAAGTTTAAGTATGGTGGCCTCTTAGGTAAGACTGGTCATGAGAAGACGTTCTTTATACAGTAGCTTGGAAAAGAAATTACAGCCCTGGGTCTGGCCCATACTGCCACTGTATAAGCAAACATGCAAGGTGAGCCTAAGACAGCCAAAGCTTCCAGAAGCATTTGTGAGTCAGGCAGCTTTAATAATGAGCCTCACAGAGCTCAACACAATTGTTCAGCTTGCTACCCGCTTGAAAATGCAACATTCATCAAACCTCCAGATCACAATCCCATCTAATTATAAAAACACAATTAGCTCAAAGTACGGCTTTTTGTGACGCCAAAAATAAGTCCTTTAATCCATGTGTGCCCCAGCCTTGCCACGTCTACAGAACAGAAGTCCTAGCATTTATTCCCCAATAATGCTCTTGGGATTAGGAAAACGATGCTTTCCATGCTCTCTAAGGTGTATGTTCAGAGTTCATCTCATAAAGCTTTAATTATATTACTATGCTACTCAAAAGCATTGATATGGGGGCTAGAGACATGGCTCAGTATGCTGTTCTTGCAAAGAACCAAAGCAAGTCCCAGAATCCACCCATAACTCCTCCAGAGGAATCCGAAACTTCTGACCTCCAGGGGCACTCACATTCAAGTGCAAGACCCACATATGTACACATAATCTTAAAAGAATAATAAATGTTTTTAAATTTTCTAGTAGCTTCTTAGTATCCAGGATATAAGAGCGACTCGTCACTTTGGTCCCTGGATCTTCTGTCATCTAATCCCAGCAACCTCTGCATCCTTCTTACCTTGATGTGCCAGCCAAACCAGGCCAGCCACTGTTCCTAGCCCAACACGTTAGCAACCGATCAAGAAAGTGAGAGAGGGACGAAGAAAGGGAAGACAGGATTGACTGGGTGAACTGAAGGTACGAAACCCACCACCTACTGGAAATACCAAAACGTATTCGAAAACAGTGTCAACACACACCCAGTAAAGAGGAAGAGGAGGCAGCAGGGTTCAGCGTTCATGTGTTTCAGAGGCCTGATCGAGATATTTAAGCCTTTAGCATAAAAGGGGTAGTGAAGATGTCCTTTAGTACAACCTTGCTAAGAACTATTTTAATCAATGCAGAAGGTACCTACAGTCTGTATTTTCCCTGTAAGTTCTCGTTCAGTACACACTGCCCATCAGTGAAATTCAAAATAGTTTGTAGGGAATATCTGTGGGAATTTTAATAGCAGTACATGGTCTCTTTTAACAGATTATAATCACTAAACTATAGACCTAGCAGGAACTTTTGCAATCATGTACTCTAACCCCTTATTTTAAAGATAAGAAGACTACATTCTTGAGAGATTAAATGATTTGTTCAAGCCTGAGGCAATCTGTGGCAGAGTCAATATTCAACCCCGAATCTCATGTCTGCTAGGCTAGAAAAGGTGGGATGGGGTAAACCTTCTGAAGAATCAAAGAACTCATTCATTCATCCAACAAATATTTACTGAGCACCAGATGCCATTCTAAGTTGGGCATAAACAAGGACCAAAAACCTTGGTCTTTACAGAATTTCAGCCTGATAAGGACAGACAGTGGCCCTCCCCTCTTCCCCACACAAAGGCATAATAAATAAATTATGCGGTGTGCCAGAACAATATAAGTGCTACCGAAAAGAATAAAGCAGACAAGTGGATTGGTACAGGGCTCTCATGGTAGACTTCACTGAGGAAGTAACGTAAGATGTGAGGCAAGTGCATGAAGATGCTGAGAGATACTGAGTTGGCAAGATCACATGACTTCATCTATGCCATCATAATTTACCTGAACAGCTCAGTAAGCACTAAAGCTATTCTGCTTCCAAACGTCCTGGCATCTATTCAGCAAACAGAAATCACATGTAGCGTTTCTCCTGATAAAGTGAGGGAAGGTGGGATGTCTTCTGGATCTGATAAGCCTAGGCTGATATATAGATAGCAATAAAAATGGGAGAGGAAGAAATTTGGGGCTAGAGGAAAAACAAGTACATAGTCTGCGTTCTGATAATGGAGCAAGTCAATTAACTTTAGCTTCTGCCAAATACTGATTAAAATGTGGGTCATTTCCTGAAAATACCAGAAATGCAACTAAGACTGACATCCACATCCCAAAATCTAATGAAGAATTTCCCGGGAGAGATAGAAAGGGAGTACCAAGAGACTCATGATGCGAAAATTCTTACAGCATCGCTTTACTGTTCTTCCCCAGAGTGTGCGAAGGCACAGGGTCAATGTCCTAGCTCCACAGAGCAAACACTGAGTATCCTCACAATAACAGACTCCTGTGGTGAGGACAGGTGCTTCCAGAAGACTGTTTGCAGATGAGAAAATGGAAAGTCTTTCTTTTTCCAGCCCATTTTATATGATTTTTTTTCTTTATGTGTATAAGTATTCTGCCTGCATGTATGTCTGTGTGAAGGTGTCAGATCGCCTGGAACTGGACTTACAAACCGTAGTGAGCTGCCATGTGGGTGCTGCAAATTGAACCCAGGTCCTCTGGAAGAGCAGCCACTGCTCTTAACCACCATCTCAGCCATCTCTCTCCCGCCCCCAAAATGGTAAGTCTTAAGATTTAACACTTTCGCGTGGTTTGCAAACAACACAGCAAGTACTAGAGCCCACGTCTGTCTGCTTCCAAACCCATTCTGGGCCTGAGTGGATTTCAGCCCCTGACCTAATTTCTAATGACTTGGGACCTAAGAAAAATTTTATTATTATTAAAGGATTACAGATCATTTATTTTCTCAAGCAAAAAAACGTAGACATATATAAGCCATGTGGTTAGCATACATGACACCCTAGGTCAATCACTGGCACCAATATTTATGAAATAAACTTACAACAGGGACCCCATATTCCCTGAAAACCCTAAAATGCTTATTTACTATTTGGTCCCTTACAGAAAGTTTGCTGATGCCTTATAGGCAACTCTACTGTAGTAGCCACAAGCAGACCCCCAAAAACATTTCACTGGATGCATTTTGTTTCTCCAACTGTAAAATATCATCCTAAGGAAAAACCAGCTCTGTGGAGAACTAGTTCCTATGCATGCTAAGTGAGAAGACAACAGCTGGCCAGGGCTTACGGAACTCTGCTACACTACTTCACAGCCCCTTAAGCATTTTGTTTTCATGGTCTACAATGTGTCCATCAAGAGCATCAACACACACACACACACACACACACACACACACACACACACACACACACACACACACACATCTGCCTGACAGATCCCTACCCCTATTCTCTAGGCACCAGGCTCTTAGACATTCTTTAGACTACCTCATCTATCCAGATGTAGTGGTGTCCAATACTTTAAAACCATCTCATTTCTCCTCCTCAAAATCTGAGTAACCCAGATTACTTTTAAAACCACAAGTTGACAGCCCAAATTATTTTCTCCAAATGTGGGTAAGAGCCGTGATCTATCTGGGAGGGAAAGCTCTCTCCCTTCCCTGGATGACCTTGCTCGTTTACTTAGGCCCAGTGTGGAGAATTGTGGTTGCCTTAGCTACTATCCCCACTTCCCCTGTATTTATAGCACCCTAATGCTCCTCTGGGGAAACCATCCATCGCTGGCCTTTAGAACATTTATTTCACATGCAGTTACTCTACTCTGGGTTCAAGCCAGCTTCAAAGGTTATCTCAAGGATGAACACATAATTCAAGAACAAGTCAACGAAACCCAAGCTTAGACTTATGAACGTATCCATAAGTTCTGAACTTATGGGCCATAAGTCATCTTGCACACATGAGGGAAGAGGCACCTGAGAATGGAACTACCCCAGAAGAAGAATATGGAGTTCAGTGACTAAGAGAAACCAGAGCTGAAGACACACTTTGGATCCTGGGAAAGGTAAAACCAGAATAGCCTGGGCTTTCTAGCTACACAACTTAGCAAATGCATTTTGTTTAAGCTTCTTGCCGGTTTTCTCTCCTTCACATTGTTAAGCAATCTGGCTATTGCAGCCAGAACGGAAGCACACTTCTACAAACATGCTTTACTCACACTGATGATGGTGACAATGGCAGCTACTTCATTGTGGGTCGTTAATACTACACATACCACTGAGACCCAAAAGGGTTCCCTGCTCTTCCCTCCACACTGAAGGAACACGGAGCTCTTGGATATGTCATGGGCTTCTAATTTAATAGCACATTATCTGATTTGAACTGGAACCATTAGTGTTTTAAATCAGAGTCCCTCATCTATGCCTACCCACAACTGTTACCCCTCAAACTTCTAAGAAAAGAGAAAAATCAACAGAGGGCGGAAGCTCAGAGCAAATTCCCCTACTTTTATTGTTTCCATGGTTTCCATGGTTTCACAGCAATCAATCTGGACCTGACCTTGACAGTGGCCAGCTTCAAGTGTGGAAAGTCAGACCTCAAGGTCACACAGGCCCCACTGTTTGAGGGCAGAGCTGGGTACCTCTACAAAGCTGGAAGAACAACCCAGATAAAGAATCTGATGGCTCCAGATTTTCCACAGGTTTCTTTCATTCTCACCCTGGCCAAAGTTCCCCGTAACCTTTATGTCTCCAATGAGCACCAGCTAAGGATGGTCCCCATTCAAAGGAAGGCTTTGCAAAACAGTTGGTAGGAAAATAGAGAAGACGGCTTTCGTTTTATTCTTTACCAGGATACTAGAAATCAGCAGAGGAAGGCAAATGTGAGCAGCACAGTGGACAGCCTGTGCTTCAGGTCCTGGACTTCTCGAATCCTCTGCTGCTGCTATTCCTTCTGCAGCTTTGTCCCAGCTCCGAAGCACAGCCACAGAGCTGCTCTAGGCCAGAAGCTAATTCCCAGCACTGAGAAGTCAATGGAGACCGAGCTGTGTGCTCACACACAGTTTTTGAAGTTCTGTAATATTAGATCCCTTTACACTATGTAGGTCAGTAAGTCTCCAGCGCTTAGATGACATTAAACAGGGTACTACGCTTGCAGATTAAAAGAAGTGATGCTGTCCCTTCCTTCTCCCTTAAATATGTGGGGATGGTGGTGCTCCATAAACACACACAGCCTGAGTCTGAGGGGGGGTGGGGACACTGGCTCTTAGTCCCAAATCCTACTTACCAGGGTCAGTTCCTAAAAGTGCTGAGGCCCTGGGTAGAAAGCATAGGTATGTCTATTCAACTCCTGCTACAAAGGAACTGATATTAAATCCTGTTGAAAGTCACCGGGGTATCGAAGAAAACCATGCAGAAACTATGTCTCCATAAGACTGTCCACTGAAAGAACAAGGGATGCAGTTCCAGCTAAGAAAGGTCAGCAAGTGACATATAGGGAACAAGATGCAAGAAACCATGAGAAATGACTCCTTCGTGTTCTACAGATATTTGCTCAGGATGTTCTCTGCTCTCTACTCATGATGCCATCCAGGCAATGGAAACAAACTACGCGCCCTCCAACTGACAAAGAATGAAAGTGGTGCGCACACACACGGAACACTATTCAGCTGAAAAGAAGACTGAGATCTGCAGGTAAATGGAGGTAGCTAGAGACGATCACATGACATGCAGTAACCCAAAAGGATACAGCACAGTCTCACCGACATGTGACCTCTAACTCCAAATCTTCAGATGTGAGTACACAACACAGAGTGACCACAGAAACCAGGAAAGTCCAAACAGATGATGGCAGTGGGGTGGGGTGGGGCACCAGAGAGGGGAATGGCAGATACAAGTCATTTGAAAAGGGAAATGGGGAAAATGAGGGAGGCTATAGTTATAGAGGGGCTTATAATTACACGGTCAGTCCCCACTCAGGGTGCCCACCTCGGGCCAGTAGACAAGGGTAGGCCACGGCAGAGACCTTACATGTGCTGTGTGAAACCTGTAACTGTACCCTAACTATGTATTAAGTACTTCTGAGTTTTGAGAAGTCATTATCTCAGACCTCTTGGGAATGTGATAGGTTTGTTTAAAACAAAAACATCTAGATTAAGTTCAGTATAATATAGTCAGAGCATAAGGTCCAGTCCAATTCTTCACACAAGGATTCATCTTCAGTGAGGAGGCCAAAGATCTGGATGGAAGGACAGGACAAAGATAATGTCTTAAATTCTTGTGTTATTACCATGTTATAAAACACAAAAGAAATTAGTCATTAGAATAGAGATATCCACTGTGATTTACTACCAGATGCCCTTTTTTGCATATACTTCTGTTAATCCTTAAAATGCTCTTAATACTACTGTTCCATTTTTTTTTAAGGAGAAAACAATGCAAGAAGCTGGGCAGATGGTCAGCAGTGTAAGACTGATCCTAATAAGGTCTGCCTGTCTGTCTGCCTCTCTCTTTCTCTCTCTCTCTCTCTCTCTCTCTCTCTCTCTCTCTCTCTCTCTCTCATATTAGCAATCTTCTAGGGGGTATAGCTGGACATATCTCATAGACCATCATGAAGATGCAGTGAAATAAAAATAAGGTTTAGACTGGGTATGGCTCTATGGTAGAGCATTTGTGTGTGTGTGCACACCTCTGGATTTGATCCTCTCACTGAAAACATTCAAGCTTATAAAACACTTAAGAGATGCATACCTGGCACCCTGTAAGCATTTAAATGATGGCAGATACTCCATTAGTATTACTACGGTGCAAGTTGATCTAACATCATGTTTTCAACATGTGGATCTCTGAAGAGAATCTCTTCACTTCTAAAATTCTGCTTAGCCTCTGCTTAGCAAAACACAGAGGAATAAAAAGATCAGGCAAGGGGTTGAAAATGGACCAGAAGGAAGGCAAGAGCAGCCCATGTGGATTCACCCAAAGGAGACCTGTGGCCCATTAAGGATTACGTAATTCTCGTGAAAGAGTCACAAGACGTATCTGTGTGGAAAGTGTGCATCAGTCCAAGAAGTCGAGACACAGCACAGCTAGAGAGTGGTAGCAATACAGAAATACAGTCATGAGCTACTGAGTGGAAAGATGATAAAACATCTTTAATTTCTAAATACTCTCCATATAACAATATATACTGTGTATGTCATCAGGAGAAAATGCTTATCTGAACTTTTTTTTAAACAACTAACCCATGTGACGAGCAAGAAGCAACGTAAGCCCCTGGGGAAGGCAGGAAGGGTAGGCTGTTATTTTGCTGTTGGTGCCTCTGTGAACTGTGGTGCTGGCAGCTCCAGGGAGACATCAGCCTTCCATCTAATCCAGGACTTATCTAAATATGTCCAAAGTGTGTCACTCCTGGAATTTCTAAATGCAGTACTCACACCCAATCTCCTGACATCCCAAATAGGTTTCTAGGTTCTCTGGGTAGCATTATAAATACTTAATTATATCTGGAACTGTTCAACTAACCCAAATAATGCTCTCATTCCTTGTCCCCATTTTTCATTTCTTGAAATATAAGTAGTGGCCTCCTTGATTCAGGATGATTTTCATAGCACTGCTCCATCCTGATGATAAAAATGGGAAACATGAAGCTCGTCTGAGGTCCCCCTGGAGAAGTAAAACTAAGAACCTAAATGTTTTGGTCATAGCAGCCAACCAGAGAGAGGGAGCAGGACATTCTGTACCCACCCCGGTTCTGAGGGGCCCATTCACCTCTGGCACATAACACAGGAACTTGAACAGGAAAGGGGCCCTACATAGGCTTGTGTACAGTCGTGAAGACTGCAGGCACAGTCTTCTGGGTTCTACAGTCTTTTGAATCTGCCTAGGTCAATCCCTTTTAAAGAGGGCTTTCCTTGTCTTCCTCTTCATCATCAGGATATCAAGGGCTTACATCTTTGGCCTTTCAGCAAGACATTCTGTGCGACAGTCACAGTGAAAGAAAGTGGGGTGTAGGGGAGGGACACAGAGAAGGGTGCGCATGAGGACAAGAGCCAAGACAGAGAGGGCAGCGAGCATTCTCTACTCCTCGGGCTGGAAAATCTCAAGGGAGAAGATATAACTTGCATGCTAAAATGTATACATCCTCCCAACCATCCCATATCAGTGAATTGAGCCATTTGCCCAACTTCCAAAATATTTAAAGCTGATGACCTCCAAATGTGACTCTCCAAATAAGAATACCCCTGAAATGCTCTCTGCCGTGAAGACAAATTTCCTCAAGGTGGGGGAATAGCTCATTTGCCTACAGCTCACAAACCCTTGGGTTCATTTCCTAGCACCAGAAGTAAGCAAAAACTAACAACTTTCAAAGTTCCTTTCTTGATTCCCGCATGATGCTAGTCCAGATCTTGAACTCTTCCTTCCCACTCTTGGCCAGGAAGTTACTCAATAGAGCAGACTCATCACTCAGGCAGATAGAAAGGAAGGCTAAAGCAAAGGCCTCCAGGTACTCTCAGGGTAGAGTGTGAATGGGGTTTGCAGAACCAGCAAATCGTCCAGGATGAAAAGATGCAACAGTGCCAGGTCCCTACATCCAGGCAAAGACATCATAGCATTCCCAGTATCTGCACAAGGCTAAAGAATATGCCTATGGCTGGGGAAGTGGAAAAGTCAGGAAGGGATATGTCAGCATTGTACACGTGACAAAGATATTTTCCCAAATAACTGTAGAAACATACAAAATCTGCAGCTAACCATAGGATCATATGCTATAAGCGAATGGATCCTGTGGTACGTGAATTACAGCATAATGAAGCCACTTTCTAAGTCCTAAGGAAGTCCCGAGGTCTCTGCTCATCACTGCCTCCCACCTCACTGCCCCCCACACCAGGAACTCGGCATCAGTATGACTGAGACAGTACATACAGGGATGACTCATCCTTTTCTAGCTGACATTTGCTGGGTTTCTCATGTAAAATAACCATCAGAAAAAAATATCTTTTTCCTTAAAGAGACCCAGGCTTGGGGTTATAGAAGAAAACCCAACCTTTAGAACAGAGATTTGTAAAAACTAAGCCTGCCTTATGAACTCTTTGCCCACTAACACCTTCCTGTATGACCTTAGGCTATCTCGAGCACAAACCCCTAAGCCTTGTGTTGCTGTGATGGTATGAAGGGATGCTGCTCGAATGAGGTGGGAGAGTGGAGAAACAAGCCAGAGTCATCTCTCTCCCAAGACACAGAGGCCGAAAGCGATCAGTTCTACCCCAATGTCCTCTGCAATGGAGCAGAGCATCCCTGCTGTCCCCGGCTTACAAGTGTGCTTGCTTCATAGAAAGGAAAAGGGATTTCTTTCTGAAGAGAACCGTGCTGCTGCTCTAATGAGACTAGCCACGTGGTAACTCGCTGACCCTGCACACTCAGGCGGCTTTGGTCAGAGAGCCAGCAGACAGCTCCATGGCCTGGCTGGCAGATGCGAATCCTGAGCAAACAGCTGAGAGCTGAGGCCTGAGGATGGATGCCAAGGGAGCATCCCCAGGGCCTGCCTGGCCTCCAGCTCCCCACAAAGCCATACTGTCCGCAGCAGGATTCAGGCAGCTGCTGAGCTGCTGGATATGCTGCCCAGGGCAGGGTCTGTCTCAGGCATCTTTTGTGAGATTCAGACACCAAAGCAGGAAGGCCCAGTGGCTGGGAGAACAGTATGCAGATTCTCCTAAGCAAACAGCAGAGCCAAAAGCAGCACTGAGGTCCTCACAGGGACATCTTGGGATTTCACCCACAGCAGCAGTCTTCTCCACCCAGTCCTGCAGAGATCGGAACAGAGACAGGCACCCAAGGAGAAAGGAGCCTTTGTCAGAAATGAGTGGCCTTGGAGTACTGCAGTGGCAGGAGGGGCAAGCAGCTCTCTCTGGGTTTGGGCTATCTCATGCTCCAATCAACAGCCTGTCCCTCCCGAGACACCCAGCCTCTGTAGCCACTCAGCCAGCTTGCTGTGCTTCCTGGATGTTTTTAAAGGAAACAAAACAGTGGAACATAATTACAGACTCTGACCCCAACCACCTTTAACCTGAGGAGGTCCACCAGGACTCAGTGTGAGGAAAACGGACGGCCCTATGATTGCTGAGGAATATAAAGTCTCCTTTCTGACTCTCTCCACTCCCTCCCCATTCCCAACGCTCAGGGCGCCCCAGCAGGCTCCCAGGCACGGAGCCCACTGGCCAGGATGGCATGCTCCCTGAAACACGTGCAGTTTTGGAACACTCCATCGTCCTTTGACCTGCAGTAACGCTGCCTGCCATCCTGCAGGTACTTGAGCTGTCCCAAGGGAAGGCTGGGCAGGTTAGCAGAGCACACTGAAGGGGACGGATGCCTTGAGGACACAAAGTTTATACAGAATCTCTTCTGGCCTATTTTTACTTCCTGTGTGGTCTGACACCCACACACACATACATGCTCGAACATACACGCCCCACACACATGCAAATCACTAGAGAGAAAGGAGAGCAAGCTATGGGTCACACAGATTTGTAGGCCTACCCTGAGCTCAGAAATCTGAATCTCCTTGGGTTGAAAGCCTAAGAATTTACAGCCTGAGAACATCTTAGGACAGCATTCTCTCTTTTAAGAATGCATGCAACAGGTTAGGCATGGGGTTCCCAGTCCTTAGGAAGTAGAGGCAGGAGCATCACTATAAGTGTGAGGCCACCCGGCCTCCGTAGTAAGTTCTCGGATAGTCAGAGCTACATAGGAAGACCATGTCTAAAACAAAACAGCAGCAGCAGCAGCAGCAACAAAAATGTATGCAGGAAAAAACACCAAGGTTGCTGTGGGGAAAATGGCTGTAGTCGTGGCAAGCTGAATTGGTGCAACCACCATCTTGTAGTCAGGACAACCAGGTGATGAAAAAGAAAAGAGTTTCAATTTACATTTCACTTATACTGTGCCCATGCACTAGGCTTGACACCTATAATTCTCACCTGTGTCTCGCAGTAATACCGTTGCATAGATAGTAGTTACCACCTCACACTTAGGCTGCTTTCTTCAGTTTGTCCTCCAAAGGTCAAATCCAAAGGCCTCTGGGGATGTTCTCATCCAAAATATCCAGGACAGGTTGGGAATTTAGCTCAGTGGTAGAGCGCTTGCCTAGCAAGTGCAAGGTCCTGGGTTTGGTCCCCAGCTCCGGAAAAAAGAAAAAAAAAAGAAGAAGAAACATCAAAATATCCAAGACAAAATCCCCAGCCATCCTTTCAGACAAGCTCCAAGCCTCCTCTACCTGCCTGCTAGGTGTTGATATGGCTTCAGCCTCCACTCTCTTAAGGTCTCTTAGGATCGCCTGGGAAGTTTTAAAATTCCCAGCCTAGACCTATTGCATCAAAACCATTGCCAGACTCCCATGGACCACAAAGGCCGAGAACCACTGCATAGGTCATGCCGTTATAGACTCATTCACTCCCGGGCCTCAGACAGCACCTGGGGAGAGCCAAAGCAACCAGGTCTCTTCCAGAGCTCTAACCCTGCTCCCCCTGCATGCCCCATGAGAACAACTCTACAGAAACAAGCATCGCCCAACTCCATGTCTTCACCACACACCACAGATCTACAGTGGTGGGATGGAGTCCAGTTACCGTCTAGCACCTAAGAGACACTTTGGAGGTGCCCAGCTCCTCACTCTCCTGTGCCGTCTTCCATTCTCAATGCAAACACAGTCGAGTGTGCATTCTCCTTTTTATTTGTATCATCATGTTTCCTCTGGAAAGTTCTGAAGAACCCTGCATGCCACTCCATACTCTAAATGTTTAAATAGCGATCCCACTAAGTCAAGGCAGAAGTACACAAGAGTGTACTACTTCCTGTCGCTCTGTATTCCTTAGCACAGAGCCCTGCCCTCCCACCTCAGGGACAACTGTATCCTAGTCTGTGAAACTGATCATCCCCCTACCAGGCACCAAGTAAGACAGATACCCATCCTCTTCAATGCATCTACCTTAGGACAGTGCTAAGCAGACAGTGGATCTTACATTATTACTGAAACATGTGGCTATTTTAAGTAATACAATGACAAATACTTTTTAATTTAATGATTATAGTTCAATGATTCTTTTTACAACACACAGTAGCTAAACACACCAAACCTGTGACTTCTTACTGCTCTAAACCTCCCTTCTAAAATAAATGAAATGTTGAACAGACTGTCTCAAAGTTAATAAAAAAAATCGTGAAGGTGAGACAAAATTAGCAGAGGTGACCTACAAATGGCAGATAAGTAACACGGGCCTCTTTGGACTTGATAAGCCTTAACTAGCCTTTCCCAAAGGTCTCTGCTTCTTCTCACAGTGCCCCTCCAACCTGCCAGTACTCCTGAGACCATGGACTGCCAGTGATCTCCTGCCTCCTTTCTAGATGCTTAACACCCAGGGGAGGGACAAGTGCCAGGTCCACTCTGACAAGTTCCACCTGTGTATACTTCTACACCAGTGGTTCTCAATCTCCCTAACGCTATGACCCTGTAATATAGTTCCTCATGCTGTGGTGACCCCCATCCATAAAACTGTTTTTGTTGCTATTTCAGAAGTTAACTGTAATTTTGCTACTGTTATGAACTGTAATGTAAGTATCTGTGTTTTCCGATGGTCTTAGGCAACCTTGCAAAAGACCCATTCAACCCCCAAAGAGTCATGATCCATAGGTGGAAAAGCACTGCTCTAGACCAACAGGAGCTGTTCTAAGTACCTGAGCATAAACCAGAGAGTGTACATGTGGTAGTTTGAATATGCTTTGCCCACGGAGTGGCACTATTAAGAGGTATAGCCTTGTTGGAGTAGATGTAGTCTTTTTGGAGGAAGTGTGTCATTGTGGGCGTGGACTTTAAGACTGTTCTTCTAGCTGTCTGGAAGCCAGTCTTCTACCAATTTTCAGGAGAGAATTCTCAGCTCCTCCTGCACCATGCCTGCCTGGACACTGCCATGCTCCTGCCTTGATAATAATGGACTGAATGTCTGAGTCTGTAATTAAATGTTGTCCTTATAAGAGTTGCCTTGGTCATGGTGTATGTTCACAGCAGTAAAACCCTAAGTAAGACAACATGTGACATAATCCTATCTGTGCTAAGATATGCTAAGATCTGCAGGAAAAGCCACCATGGGGAAATTGCATATAAAACATCCCCATCTTCTGCCTGCCAGGAATTCCAGTGCCCACAAACTTCTACCATAGATAAGACATGCCCATTAGCTCAAAATCACTACCTCCAATCACCAAAGCTTTGGGGGATATCTAGCACAAGATCTAGCACCTGCCAACCCTCCTGAATAGAGCACACACAATGCCAGATGAGACACAACAAAACCACAAGAGAACATAAGAGTGGGCCTTGTATTTGGGTGACGCTAAGATACAGCTGTGTCATATTCTAGGGAATAATTCTCACTATGGCTTTTTATCCTAAGAGTCCCGAGACGATACACAGAAGCCAGAAGGACATTCCTAGTTTTATATTTCAGAAGTTACTTGAAATAGTAAAAAGTCTGATTCCGACTCTAAGAATCAAGGCTGAGGAAATTCAGCTCACTCAGAACTTTTTAGACAACTTCCCAGAGAATACCTATCACAGTAAAAATATACAGCTTTTAGCTGAGACGTTCCAGAGTAGAATTCATCCTACAGCTCTGATCACTTCTGTGTCACATGCCAGAGGTATGTACCTCAAAGCATATGTGTGTACACATATGTATGTTTATAAATATGTGTCTATATGTGCATAAACATGTTTAAATACATGCATGTGTGTAGATATATGTTTATGTGCATCTGTATATGTTGTATAAGCATGTTTATATATGTATATAGATACATGCTTATATACATGCATATGTGTGTACATGTTTATATACATATGTATATATGTATATGTGTTTATATACATATCTCTGTGTATAAATACCAAGATAGATATAGACAAAGTCTCAAGTAATCTAAGGATCAGTTTGGAATTCTCTATGTAGCTAAGAATAACTTTGAACTTCTGTACCCTCCCAATGCTGTGATCAGAGACATATGCTGTGATGTTCAGTTTTATACATAACTGAGGCTCAAACTCAGGGCTTCAGACATGCTAGGCAAACACTCTACCAACCAGGTTATGCCACAAGCCCAAAGATTGGAAAAAATTTAATTGTTTAATAGGGAGATAGTTTTAAAAAACAGTACCTCATCCACGCACAAATAAAATAAATCACAATTCATTGTATAACAATATAGATGGAATCATTCTAAATGTGTAATTGTATGTAGTGTACCAATGGAGACACACATATATTTGCTGACACATTCATGTATTTCACTTAAAAAAAAAAAACCCAGATATTGGCAAAATGTTGCTTTCAGTAGAACTTAGGCTCAAGACACAGGGGATAGAGGAATATTCACAGCCCTTTTGGGTTTTTGATCTGTGTGCCTTTTGTAGATATTAACTAATTAATGACAAAGAAACGACATGAACAAAAGTAAATATGCCACTTTAGTTACAGCTTTGTCTTCGCCCACAGCCGATTCACATCCAGATAAGCACTCAGAACTACTGCAGTTCTGGTCCTGTCTGCTCAACAAGTGACCTTGGCACAGAAACAGCCAAAGTTCAACTGAGCTGCCCGGAAATCTTGCTGAAGTCACTTGAGATATGCCAAATTCATATTTTCAAAGTGTTCCAATGAGCCTGCAGTAAACATAAATGCCAATGTGATAGGGAGATCAAAGGAGCTTCGCAACCTACCTGTGGTATCTTTACAAACCATACAAAACAGAGCTCATTTTGGCTTTTCCTGTGTGGCAGCAGCAGGAGTCATAGCACAGTTACTGAGTTGGCCCTGAGAAGCTAGCTAGCTAATAAGCATTGATCCAGAACTCTCCAGCCCCAAACCTTTGTCCATCTGGCAAAGAAAACACACACACACATGCACATGAACACCCAACCCAACCCCAGGAATCTCCTCTTTCTAAATATAGTAGGCAACTGCCTGGCTTCCAAATGCACCCTCCGAAGCATTCTGTGCCTTCCAACCAAGGTGAAATGAGCCAGACAGAAACACACTGTGACAGCTTCTGGCCCCATTGCCAAGCCCCTTTCCTTACTACTT
Organism: Rattus norvegicus; assembly: GCF_021556685.1. Lineage (NCBI taxonomy): Eukaryota > Metazoa > Chordata > Mammalia > Rodentia > Muridae > Rattus > Rattus norvegicus. Next base: position 30,971,904 of record NC_141551.1, on the reverse strand, counting down.
CCACTCCTCCTCTCCTCTGGGTTTCTACAAAATGTGGAAACCCGGGAGACACTAATTTATAAAAATCCCTCTAGCTACTTACGTTGTTTGCTCTCATCATAACAAGCATGCTCTTCCTGCCAGGCCCCCACAGTTTGAGTTTGGAAAAGTCCCTTCAATATGGGCAAAGTATGGTTCCTCTCCCATTGTGCTTGTAAGAATCTGCAGCTCAGAAAAAGATACCAGACAGGCCCGAGACTAGGAAGGAAGACAGGCCCAAGACTAGGAAGGAAGCCTGCATCTCACCCTGTCCTAGCACAGACTGGGAGTGGGGGGCACTTCATTCTTTCAAAATCAATAGCCGTACCTCAAAAGGCAGCCTATTCAGAATGCTTCCAATTAAACTAAAAAAAAATCAAGCTTCAGAAATGTAATGCGCTAGCACACGTTCACAGGCACCAAATCAATTAGCTACAAGGAAGTAAAAGACCTAAACCATGCCTGTTGCAAAACTATAAGAAAACTGTAAGATCTGTGACAGATCCAAAACATTTCAAATATTGGGACCCACGCAGAAAAGCAGAAATGATCACTGCAACTTACTGATCACTTACTCTAAGTGAAAAACTGAGGTAATCCAATGATCCAACCCTCCGAGGTAATCAAAAGGAATGCAGGGTATACATGGACTGACCTAGAAAAAGGACGACAGTGGAGTCATCGGGAAAGTAAAACTTTCCTTAAAATCCCATTTTTAAAACATAATGCCCAGGAAATGGACAATTAAAAGAGCATACCAAAGTGAGGGAGAAGAGAATCCTGGGCTCCGGGTGTAACTCAGAGGTAGGGCACCTAGTCTACCACGTGGAACACAGAGTTTGAACTCCAGAACTGAAGAACAATGAGAAAGAAAAGGAGAAGGGGGGAGGACTAAGAGAAGGATGAGGGGAGAGGGAAGGCTAGGAAGGGAGGAAAGGAGAAGAAAGAGGAGGAAGAGAGAAGGGAGAAAGCTCTCTCCGTATACTTCTCTGGCATGAGTGCATACTTGTGAATTATGTATGTCAGCATCATTTCAATTTGTCTTTGAACTAGGTCATCCATACAAACTGCTAATTTTCTCCCCAAACCTAATCTTCCTCAAATTCTCTGTATTTGAGAAAATAATAGCTCGAGCCAAACACGTCTCCCATCAGTCCTGACTTCTCTCTTTTCTCTGATAGTCCACATTCAGTTAAACATCAAATGGGCTCAGCCCTACTTATAAAGCACCCCGACTCCAATGCTACCATCCTGGTCCAAGGTGCTGGAACTCTGATTTCTATCCCAACAGCCTCTTAATTGGCTCCTTGTTCCATCTGGTCCCACTATCTTGTCTCAGATAACCCTGCTGGCCTTGAACTCCCTATGCAGCTAAAAATGGTTTTGAACTTATCCTCCTGCCTGCCTCTACCTTTCAAGTGTTTAGATTAAAGGCATGCATCACCATACCAGACCCCATGAGCTTTTAAAAGCACAAATTGGATTATATAACAACATCCCATGGCCATCCATCACGGAGAGGATGAGACAGACCCAAAATCCTTTCAAGCGCTCCAGGGTCCTGCAACCTAGGTTCTAGACTCCGTGTTCATTTCCCACCACAGAGCTCCGGTCTCACAGATGCACCTTCCCCTGGCTTCTGCACCTGTTGCTTCACCACAGAGTCCCTACCGTAGTCAGGGGCTTATGGCCAAGAACAGTGCTTAAGCCCTCAGTTTGTGTGTGAAAGCTTTCTTTACTAGCAAACAGTGGATCAGTTGAAATATGCTGAGTTTTAATTTTTGAAATTAAAAACAAAGCCAGTCGCTGGAGTAAATCTAAAATAACCGCTTTGACTGTTAGTTTTATAATGGCATCCCCTCCTTGGCTAGTTTTGGATATGCCAAGGCTTTGACAAGATAATTCAATCCCCTTCAGAAGTTATTGTCTCCTAATGACCTCCAAACTCTGTCAGTACAAGAGGGTTTGGTCACTGTCTAAAGACTAGAATGCCTGCCTCCAAGATCCACTATGAGAGACACTGAAGGGCTCATGTAGGACAACTGAACCACTGCTCCCCTAAAACCACTTTCTGACATGTCGCACTGTACAAATGGTAGCAAAGAGGATCCAAAAGGAGCTGGAGTGATGACTCTAAGGTTAAGAGCACTGACTGCTCTTCCAGAGGTCCTGAGTTCAAATCCCAGCACCCACATGGTGGCTCACAGCCATCTGTAATGAGATCTGATGCCCTCTTCTGGTGTGTCTGAAGACAGCTACAGTGTACTTATATATAATAAATAAATTTAAAAAAAAAAAGGGAGGACCCACAAGAAACCAATGGACAAACGACCTAAGTACTGTTCACTTCATTGTCAAAGTTTTATGGGACAAAGCAGAGGCTAATGTGTATGTGAATACTCATCCAGCAGAGGCTAGTGTGTATGTGAATACACACTCATCCAGCAGAGGCTAGTGTGTATGTGAATACACACTCATCCAGCAGAGGCTAGTGTGTATGTGAATACACATCCAGCAGAGGCTAGTGTGTATGTGAATACACACTCATCCAGCAGAGGCTAGTGTGTATATGAATACACACTCATCCAGCAGAGGCTAGTGTGTATGTGAATACACACTCATCTCAGCAGAGGCTAGTGTGTATGTGAGTACACATCCAGCAGAGGCTAGTGTGTATGTGAATACACATCCAGCAGAGGCTAGTGTGTATGTGAATACACACTCATCCAGCAGAGCCTAGTGTGTATGTGAATACTCATCCAGCAGAGGCTAGTGTGTATGTGAGTACACATCCAGCAGAGGCTAGTGTGTATGTGAATACACATCCAGCAGAGCCTAGTGTGTATGTGAATACACATCCAGCAGAGGCTAGTGTGTATGTGAATACACACTCATCTCAGCAGAGGCTAGTGTGTATGTGAGTAACTCATCCAGCAAATGAGGTGAACCAGTAGCCAACAAGTGCAAGGGCAGGTGCTCAACTCCATCAGTGACCAGTGATTAGAACCAAGGGAGATGCTTTCCCCGGTAGTTTGCTACAATTAAAAAGAGATAGGAAGTGCTGGTGCGGCTCGGTCAGTGCTTCTGCTGTGGAAAACTGTCCTTTGTCAAGCTTTAAAAATTGAACCTACGTTTCCTTCAAGCCTGGGTTCAAATCAAAATTTTACCTAAGTTTTGCATATGGCTCAGCAATTCTACCGTGAAGTTCGAGGGGGAAGCACACGCATACAGAGGCGGACACACCAACACTCCGAGCAGCAGCGTTCAAAAGAGCTGACAGCTGAACCTCAACCCAGAGTTTACAAAACAGCATACTCCCCAGAAATAAAAAGGAAGAAGCCACTAATGAAAGCCAAAGCACAGATGAGCCTCAAATCAACATGCTGAGTGAAGGAGCCTGAATAGAAAAGACCACGTAATATACACCTCTGCTCAGCTCCAGTTCCAGAACTCGAGAGAGGATTAGCTGTGTGCGGACTGAGAATGGAGGGCACTTGCAAACAGACATGAGGAAGCTTTCAGGTGACAATTTTCATCAACTAGACTCTGGTAATTGTTCCACAAGCCCACTTAAAACAGCTGAATTCTAGTCAACTAAATTATTAACAGTGGAGCTTAAAAAAAAAACTACTCCCCCCAAAGCATGGTGACCTGAAACAAATGGCTACTCTGAAAGGAAACATGAGGGAATGTTCTTGGGAGACACTTGATAAATTAGCATGTCTGTGGTCATTCTGTAAAGAAAGAAAAAAAAAGAGGAAAGAAAAAAATCATCTCCATGATTTCACGGGGGAAAGAATAGTGCTTCACTATATGCTTGCTGGTAATTAAAATTTAACAATAAGACACTCAGCCATAAAAATAAATCAAACTCTACTATCTGACATAATGTAAGTGGACCGTGAAAATATCATGCTACGTAAAATAACCCACACGCCAATGATATTTTTGTTTGATACTGTAGACCAAATAAAAAATTATCATAGGGTCCAGGGTGGGATGGGAGTGAGGAGTCATTATTTTACGGGTATAATTTCAGCATGGAATGCTAAGAAAACTCTGAAGCTAGAGAGCACTCAGTTACATAACACTGAGCATGTACTCGATGCCGCTGGAGTGTATAAAATTATTTAAAAGCTGTTAAAGTAGTGAATTTTGTGCTGTGTGTATTTTACCATAATAATTTTAAAAGCCCGTTTTGAAAAATGAGCAAAAAAAATCTGAACAGACATCCCACCAAAGAGGATACACAATGGTAAACAAACATGTGAAAAATATTCAATAGCATATGTCATCAGAAAACTGACGGGGTGGGGGGAGGTGGGGTGGGGGTGAGTGTGAATTCTGCCACTTATTAGATGGTCAAAATGCAAATACTGACACCATTGCAACAGGATCTCTCTCTCTCTGCTGGAGGAAATGCAAAATGATAAACAGCCACCTCAGGTGACAATTTGGTTACTTCTTACAATACTCTTACCATATGATCCAACAACCACACTCCTGGTCTTTACCAGAAGAAACCTCTTGTCTATGCACAAAATGAATGTCGGCTTCATTCATAATTGCCCAGACTTGAAAGGAATCAAGATGTCCTTCCACAGGTCAAAGAAGAAGCACATTTTGGTACTCATCAATGAGACCCAACAGAAGTCATGGAGGAACTGTAAATACACACTGCTAAATGACATGGGGCAATGGAAAAGCTACACACTAGTTCTAGCTACCTGACAGAATAAAAGAGGGCAAACATAGGGACAATGGGAAAGATCCGCAGTGGGCCGGAGAAGAAGCAAAGGACCTGTAATAGAACATTAAGACAGTGGAGCCATAAGGAAGACGGTACATTGGGCACAAGCCACTGTACACTCACTGTCCATCAGCTGTTCACCACTGAGAAACTGACGTTAATAATAATCTACCAGGGACAAGGCTATGGAGTGTGTGCTCTCACGTGCAAGGCCTTAGCTTCGACCTCCAGAGCCAATAAGATAAAATAAAATCAACAGTGGTTAATCAGCAGTAATAGATGTACCAGAATTTTGAAAAGACTTGAAAGAGAAGGAGGAGGAGGAAGAGGAAGAGGAGAGGAAGGGGAGGAGGAGGAGCAGGGGAAAACCAGGGGTAACAGATACTCTAAGCTATAATGGGAACCTTATATATAAGTTACTCAAATGTTCTGTAAACCTCAAGCCAATCTAAAGAGCAAAGTCTGTTCCTTATTTAACAATGAGAAGATGGTTCTAAGCCACGGGGAGTGGGTTGACCATTCAAGATTAGATGTAATGTACTCGAAGCAACTTTGAATAGTGAAACATGCAGAGATGTTTTTAGAGCCAGGATTATATAAAAACAAAAAAAAAATCTTGTTTGGATTTAATTAGCTGTTGTTTATATTTGTATGAGTAATACTCCAAATGTCAGTATTGCAAATTACCACCACTTACAAATAATTAGGAAAGTCATTTTTTCCCCTTTCTTCACAAAAGAATTGGGTACATTGTTTTGCTACCTGGCTATATATTTACTTATTCCATTAAGGTTTTTCGTGAGTAACATGATTACTGCTAAGCATATCAAACTGGGTTTGAACATCACCTGAAAGTTTATACCATTCAAGAACAGCTGGTTCTTGAGGCCAACAGAGAGGGTTCAGCAGGTAAGAGATCTTGCTACCCAACCATGAGGACCTGAATTCAGATCCTGAGCACCCACATAAAAAGCCAGTGTGGCCAGCCACATTTGAACCTATAATCTCAGCGCTGTAGAGAGCAGAGGCCGAAGGATCTGAAATTAGTCAGCATGCCTACCCACAGTTGTGAGCTCTGAGTTCAGTGAAAGACCCTGGATAAGTCAGAGTTGATACAATACACATCACATACACAGGTGGACACACAACTGCTCACACATGTGCATACATACACACACACACACACACACACACACACACACACACACACACACGGGGGGGGGGGAGAGAGAGAGAGAGAGAGAGAGAGAGAGAGAGAGAGAGAAGGCTCCTCACTGTGGAAGAAAACTGTATTAAACACTAAAGTATAAAGGTCTTCAAGTTTTAAAGTACACACATTTGGTAATTATTTTACTGTTGTCTTAATGAATAAAGAAGACTGTTCACTTTAAAAATTCAGATCAAGAACAGGTTTTTGGCCTTATTCAAAGCTCTATTGCTCAATTAAAAATGAATCACTGATAATCACTTGATAGTCCCCAAAAAAGAAAGTCAAGACAGAAAACAAAAACAAAAACACCCTCCTAATCTACCATTCTAGCCTTCCAGGCTCTTTCCATCTATGAGGGCAAGAAAATCGCAGAGTACAATGCAAACTGTTAGCTAGCCTTGACTAGTCTTGGCTGGAAATCTCGTAAGCACTAGTTACTCCTCAGTTGACCTGGCACCTGCGTGTTTCCTCTTCTAGAAGACAGGACCTATGAAAAGCCTGCTCCTTCACTACCAGCATTTTTATTGAAAGAACTGAAGAGCAGTGCTCAGAAGAGGACCAGCAGATCACTGCCAGGTTCGAAACTTGCTTACACAATTTCCTATCTCTGTGAATGTTGACAAATTATCCCAGAAATGCAAAAACAGGACAGTGCAGCTGGATCACCCTACCTACAGATCTGGATCTTATGTTTCCACCAACCAGTATGGAAAATATTTGGGGGGGGGATTTCTATCTGTGCTCAACACGTGCAAACATTTTTCTGTCATTACTGAATAAACAATGCAGTGTGTAATAATTATGTTCTAAGCATTTGCCTTATGGTATGTGTTAGGAGCAATCTAGAACTGACTAAAGTATTCAGGAGGATATGTGTAGGTTACTTGTCAACAATAAAAGAAAGACTTGAGCATCTGAGGATTTGGGTATCCAAGATGGATCTTTGAACCAACCCCCCTGTAGATAGGAAGGGAGAACGACATTCATCTTGCAGAATGGTAGTATGGGACAACATGTGGTCTTTGACATAGGAACTGGCACTTGCTAAATGCTCAATAAAGTGAAAGTGGTGGCTTTTTTACTGGGCTATTTATTTGGTTGTCTAAAATGATCTTGACAATAAGGTGGAAGAGGACAGAACAGAGACCTCCACATCGGTAACATCTGAGAATGCCATGAAATAGGCACACTGTCCTCAAAAGGTCCATAAAAACTATGGGATCAGCTAATATAACATAAAAGCATTCGTTTCATTTAGTAAGAAACCTTAACACTCCGAAAAAGAGCAACCTGTGCAGGGCTTCATTCACGATTACATACCCAGCCTAACTTGACTGGAGGGGATGGATTCTTAGTGTCGCCTTGGATATTAACTCTGCATCCATCAAACTAGACAGATCCCATACCCCTCCCATAGACTGAAAACATCGGAACACACTTCCCAGGCCCTAGGAGATAAATCAATTAAACCCCCACCTTGTAAAGAGTGAATGTCTTGTTGACTCAACATCTCCCCATCTGAAATTCAGTCGTGAACTGGGTACCTAAAGTGAGTGCTGCCACTGGGTGGCTGCAGTTGTACTTCTAATGTCCAGACTAGGCCGATCTATTGGGGCAGAAAACTCCATGGCTGGCCAGGGCTGCAGAGGTTGGGAGGAAATAACAATGACTGGTGGAGAAAGCAGGTTCTTTTGAAGATGCCAAAAATGTTCTATGAGTGATGATGGTGGTTGCGCAATCCATGAATATACACACCCACTGAATTAGATACTTCGGATGAATAAGCTACAGAAGATACTGTGACTTACATCTCTTTAAAACGGAATTTCTGCCCCACCCATTTGGTCTGTCAGAATAAGGATTCTCTATTTCAGAAAGCAGAAGTCAAACTCAGAGGGATAGTCCCCAGCAACAAATCTAGAAATTGACTGTCAATGTTGAAGAGAGACATGGTTCCCCAAAGATCAAGCCCCTCTGACTAATAGCTATTCATGTCTGTGAAACCACATTCGGTTTGACATAGAGTCCACAAAAGAGCCACACAGAAAGGCCCTGTTATGTAGACAGGGAGGAAGCAGACAGCCTCTTCCTCTGAGAGGCAAAATTCACCTAACAATAAATTAATAGGAACAGAAGAGATACTGTGTCCCTTTCAACCTGTGGCACTTTTTTTTTTTTGCATAACCACAACTTGATGCAAACACTATTACCAGAATTCTACAATGTGTCCATCAGTGGCTAACAGGCGCAACTGCTGGAGTCCCCAAGAGCTGACCTGTACCTCTGCTCCTTTTACTTTCCAGGGGCACCAAGTCATGATAACCTTGAATGCTGGCACACTGGAGCATTGCTGAACACGAACTGAGAGGTACCAAGGGCCTCCGAGTGGTGGAAGGTTGGGTTGGGTTGGGTTCGGTTGTTTTAACATTCGCTGTGTCTTTCAGCCTCTGAGAGATCTGGGTGACTATTTCCACCTTACAGAGGAGGAGCTCGGGTTTAGCAAGGGGCCCAGAGTCAAACAATCAATAAGCACTGAGGTCAAGGTCTAAACCCAGGAAACTCCAAATCTCCTCCTCTATCACTTCTACAGAATGAAAAGGAAGATGAGCCCCTAACACACGAAAATCATGTGGGCCAGGAGGAGAATCAGCCAGGGAGAGGAAGGGGCCCTGGGTGGCTGAGTAACACTCAGAAAAAGTCAGAACAAATCACCATCCACAATGACCAGGAACTGACCAGGCTCAACTGCACATCAAATAAGAACTCTCGAGTCGGTAAGACCTTCTCTATTTTTAACATGTGTCCCAACATACTTTGTTGCTTATGCTCAATGTACATACCAAGGATGGGGAAACCATACAGAGTTTAAGAGGCTTGTTTTTTATGAAGTCATTTTATGGAGATTTTGACATATTCAAGAAAAAAACACAAAAGAAGCTCTGGTTTAGGCTAACCCAGACAACAGTGTCATCTCAGGTTAGGTACGATGATGGAGTTTGCCGATATGGATTTGAATACCTTGAACCCACCATGGGCAGGTTACTGACTCCTTGGCTGCTTGATGTCATCATTCACAAAGTAGAAGTTAACATTAAAATGATGTCGCTAAACTCTGCCAACTGCTGGAGGCCAATTTATTGTCTCTGGTTCGCAGACAGAGGAAATCTGAACCCAGAGAGCTGGAGGAGTACTAGTTATAAAGCAAAAACAATGCTGCCTACATATAACCACGCAGTTATGTGCTCATTTCTAAGCTATGGCGGGCAAGCACTGGCGTTTCATGAACAGTAATGATCAAAATTAGTGTACAGGATCAATACACTGTACAAAGCAGCAGGTAGCTCTCAATAACATGATACCCAAAATGACGGGAAACACTGAAAACTTGTTTTAAGAGGTCGCATCAATCACATGCCCTGTTAAAGCAGTAGTTACAAGAAGCAGAGGGTGTAGTTAGTCATGAAGTAGAAAGGCCAGCAAGCATACTTATGCCACCATCAGTCTTCCCACGGAGTCTCAGAGCTGAGCCAGCTCACTGGTTAGTTAACCTTGGAATCCCAACCTTGCAATGATTCTTCCTATCTAAAGAATCCATGCTCCTCAAAAAATAGTAGAGTGCAAACTGCCAGTCATCCAACACGCCTTCTTCAGATTCAATGCTCAGATACAAAATGTGAGTCCAAATTCTAGAAGGTTTGGTCCTATGGGCTCCATTCTGGGCACAAAAGGAATACAACATGCAGATTCAAAAACTTCAGGCCAGTGGATGAAGCTGGGTGGCTCTGAGCTAGCGATTCCCCAAGCATGTGTTCTTGTTTGCTAAACCAAAAGAGATAGGTGAGATTAACACACAAAGCAAGCCATGGCTGCCACAGAGTACTGTGCCTCTGTAACCACAGGGGCAGCCAAATGTCATTCCTACATCCTAGCATCTAGTACAATGCCCAGGAAATAGCAGGCACTTCATACATTTGCTGAGTGAAGCAGAAGAGCAATTAAAGCTAGCCTGGGGTCAGCCATGCTGGTATGGTGCATGCCTTTAATCACAGCACTCTTGGGGGGCTGAGTAGGAAGATCACTGTTCCAGGCTAGTATAAGGAAACCCAAAGGAGAGAAGGAGAGGGGTTAATAAGAGAGAGGAGGAGAGGGGAAAAGAGGGAGAGGGGTTAAGAGTGGAAAGGGGTTGAGAGAGGGAGAGGGGGAGAGGAGGAGAGGGGTTGAGAGGGGAGGGGGAGAGGGGAAGAGATGGGGAGAGAGATAGGGACAGGGAGGCAGGGGAAGGAAGGAAGGAAGGAAGGAAGGAGGGAAGGAGGGAGGGAAGGAGGGAAGGAGGGAAGGAAGGAAGGAAGGAAAGAAGGAAGGAAGGAAGGAAGGAAACCAAGCAAGCAAGCATAAGGGTCAACCAAAATTTCCAGACCCAGCTTCTATGTGGGCCCTAAACTTATCTCAAACTACAGGTAACTTGTCCCCTGAAACAAGGCAGGCCCTGGTCTCTGGCCCTGGAAAGCCTCCTGATGTCTGTCCTGAGCTTTTATTTCACCCACACAAGATTGGCACTTGCTGCCCTGACATTCCGAAATCCCCTCACTCTTCAGTTTTAAAAGCAACAGGCTTACTAAATGACATCCTGGCACCCAAGTCTTTCTCTAATGAAGCCTGGGGACCATTCGAACAGCTAGGATCCTACGATGTTGAAGCAGCCATTCTTAGCTGAATGATACCATCTATTAGGAAACCTATTACAGAGACAGGAAAAGAGTCAAAGACAATTCTACTATCTGCCTTCACTTCCTGAGTATCAAAAAAAAAAAAAATCGCCTGAACTATTTTTAAATGAACCCCATGAAAAGGTACCCTTCTTGCCCTGCAAGTTGCTCAACCCTAGAATGTTTTAATTTGGCCACAAGGGCTTCCTCTGCAAAAGTTAGGCGGCATGCACATTTTAACACACACATATACCTTGTACCAAGAAGTGGGGAGGGCAGTAAGAAAAAAAGGGCTTCACAGAAGCTCAGGGAACCTTTTAGATGAGCTTAAACTTCTCTTTTTCTGAGCAAGGGCTGAGGATTCCCTCTCAGTCTTCTGAATTATAAAGGATAGTGAGAGAGAGAGGACGGGTATGGAGCAAGGGAGCGGGAGAAGGAGAAAGACGGATGTGTTCGGTCTATTTTTAAACCTTCGCCCACAGTTTAGAGTAAAGGAACACTCTGGTTCTATACTCCCACCCCTGTCACCTTCTGCTAAGCACAAGAATCAAAACCTGCACACGTACACAGCAATGATCTATGTCTAGGGAATACTGTCACTGTTCCCAGGAATGCAGCTAACCAATCAGCCTAAAGGAAAGAACCCGGTAGTCTGGGCTAGGCTAGAGCTGCATACAGGGCTCCTGCAGGGCTCGAAGCAGTCACCACCCTCCTCTTCCCAGGGATGGGCAGCGCCCCCTCCGCACCCACCATTCCCAAGGCTGGGAACCGAGGTAAGCGATTCGCCCCTTAAGAATACCAAACCATGGAAGCGTGAAAATGGGTTTCCCCAACAGGCTGCGGCAGGCTCACGCCAGAAACACCTGTGTCGCACACACCCACCGAACCCAAAGTACCACCCGAATGGCCACCTCCCGGCCGACCCTGAATGCCGAGGGCTGGGCGACCAGATTCCTCCAAGGCAACTAACTCGTTCTTTTTACGTTTCCTTCTTGCCTCGCTCGAACAGACACCCATCACTCTACGCCCGAGGAAGGATGAAAGCCGGTAGCGCGCGGGCGACCCAGAGCCTAGCGCCGCCGCCGGGTGCCCTCCTGCGCTGCTCCGGACACTCACTCTTGAGCGCGCTGATGAGCGACTTCCCGTCCTTGATGAGTTCCTTGATGAATTTGTTGGTCTTGTCCAGCTCCGCTTCGTGGGACTTGAGAGTCTCTCGGAAGTGAGGGCTGTCGAGGCAGCAGTCGCTGAACTCGAGCGCCGGGAGCCCCATTCTCCCTGTGGAGCCGGGCTGAAGGGATGCGCCTTGCACACACGCGACGACGGCCGATCCACAGGTGTGGGTGGCGCCGGTTATCCCGCGCGCGGGGTCAGCGGGAGCAGGAGACTCAGGACAGCAACCCGGATCCGGACGGACGGCGGCTACTACTGCTGAGAGACACCGAACTGCACACCGGCCGAAGGCGCAGCGTCGGACCCTTGGCGGCGCCTGGAAGCGAACGAGCGCGGCCACCGCCTCCCCGCCTCCTCTGCGGGCTTGCTCCTCAGCAGCCTCGAGCAGCCTCGAGCGCCCTCTCACAGAAGCCTCGGCCGCCCCGCCGGCGTCCGGGCCGCCCGAACCTGCTAGCGATGACCTAATCCCCTGCAGGGCCAATCAGCGAGCTTGCCTCAGCCCGACCCCCGAGGGCGCCGGGGGACACCCTGCCCTTCCGCGGTTCTAATCCAATCATATCTTTCTGAAGGCGGAGCCTGGGGAGAGGGGCGGAGTCCATACCTCCACTAGGTCCGCAGAACAAGCCCCGCCCACTCCTGCTCAGAGATGGTTGCAGAGCTTGAACAGCCCAGTGCTGCATTCTGTAGTCGGTGCGCCCCCGCCACCCTGAACCTGGCCCGCCCCGTGTGTCTCTAATCCGAGCCTGAAATAAGAGTCGTGTGATCTAGGGAACCGAAGAGCCTAGGTGTGCAAAGCAGGAAAAATCCAGAATATGAACTGCCATTCGCCGCTGTCCACCGGACACTCCTGAGCACTCGAGCTTGCACTCAAAATACAGCCCCTTACCCAGGAGAACTCCGAGCTCTCGGAGCTTGCAATCCCTGCTTCCAGTCAAGCAGAACATATTTGCTTCTTTAAATCACCAACTCCCCTTCCCTGCAGTCCTCTCGCCCCCTACTGTCCGTCCCACTAGTGGCCACTCCTGCTCAAAACCCGCCCACGACTGCAACCCACTGAAGGTTCTCTGTCCTTAGCAAGAATTCAGCCTTTTCTACTGGATTCCTAGCACAGTTTTTCACAATTTTGTCCAATGTCTGTTACTCTTCGCTGCTGCACAGCTTCACGAGGGCACGTGCCGCCGCAGTTCTCTGGTGGGGTGTTACATTCCTATTGGCTAGAACAGCGACTGGTATTTAAGAACAGATAATATGCGCTGTGTACCGACTGTGCACTGTGCGTAGTCAGCTATGCATCATTCTCCGCCTCCCTCTGAGCAATCACAGGAGTCAAGGTCAACAGCTCCCTCAGCATTGGTAGTCTGGGTTCCAGTGTCTAGAACTGAATAATGAACTCCTAGAGAACAGAGACTGCCCTTGGCTAAATTATTTCTATGTCGAGTAACTAACAACATACCTTCAGGGGGGGGGGGGGATGCTTCTTTCTGTTTTCAGTCAGTTTGCTATAATAGACACAGCACTAGACTCAGGATAGAACCACGAGCCCAGAAAGACCTTGAAACTTGACTGCTTCAGTTCTGGAGAGGAGCAGCAACCAAGGAATAGCCTTGCTGCCTGATGTAAGGATGGAAGCCCAAGATGCTTGGGAACAATGGAAGAGTGTCACACTCCAACGCGTCAGAAAAGGGGGTCCATGTGTGGGAAATTAGTTAATGTGTGTATCGAATGAATGAATGAATGAATGAATGAATGAATGAATGAATATGATGGCTTTCATAATTTGTATCTACAAAGCCAGGCTTGGGAGCAGGCTCAGATAGCAGATAGATGATAGGTAATTAAACCCCGGAAACAGTCATTCCTCCCATGCTAAAACAATCTGAATGGAAATTCCATGAAAGTAAATCTGTTTATATGGCTTATCCTGAGCACCTAAAGGTAGGCACTCTGATTATCTATTGCTACATGACGGATCACACAAAACTTCCGTGCAATAAGACGTTGACCCTGTGAAGACTCGGGGTTAGGAGAGAAGCAGTGACCCAGCCTACTGGGTGGGTCCCTACTGCGATCAGAGTCAGTGAGAGATACTGGAGCAGGGAGTTATCAGCTAGACCCAGCCCTCTCCTCAGAAAGACTGGAGGCTTCTCCATATGACTCTCGGCAGCCTCATTTCCTCAAAACATGTAACAAACAAGGAGAAGCCATCACTTTCCCTGACCTAACCATGAATGTCATACACTTCTACCTTCGTTGGCTGCTTGCAAGCTAGTCACAAGTTCACTCCAATGGAAATGGAGGGGTCAAGTTTACCACTGGTTAGGACAATGACATGAACAGGCAACATTGTCCCAGGTCATTTCTGAAGAACATATTCTGCCTTGGAAGGCCTAGCATATCACATAGCACTCAATAAATGTTAAATGAATGAAACAAAATAAGATCCACTATTAGCTGCTTAATCTTGTTGAGGAATACTGGGCAAATATGTGTATGTATAATAATCCGTTCACTGCAGTTTATTCAGTTTCTGCTGTTCTGTTTTTCTGATATGGGATTGGTGTCTAAATGTACTATGTAACTTGAACCAGGTTATGTAGTTAAACAATATGTGTGGCACAAATATATTTACACGCATGTAAATTACTGCGACATGTTTCTAGGGTCCTAGGCTATCAGGCTAATGCAGGTCATAACTCCTTACCCTTCTCCCTACCTCCTTATCCCCCAAATAGAGAAAACGATGAGGGAAAAGCAAAGAGGGAGGAGGGATTTTAATCAGTGTGGCTATACCCCTAGGAAAGGAAGACCAACCCTTCAGGTACTGACATGAACTCCCAGATGACACAGAAAAGAGGCAGAGGCAGTCAACAGGAAACATGCAGAGTTAACCAAACAGCCTCGGGTGAACTGTGATCTACTTGATCATTATCTCGAGCATTAAGTAAATTGCTCTTGCCTGGGAGGTTTGCACAGCTCCTGCCAGGAAATGATAGGCCATCAGACCTGTGGATCCCACTCAGAAGGAGCAGCAAGGGAGCCCAGATGGACGCAAAGATGATAGCGTGTTGCCCTGGAACATCTACCCGCTGGACACCTCCCAGCGCCTCCATGCCCAAGTGAAGCGTTGCTGCTCGCAGCAGAAGCAGCTCCTAAGCCCTCGTTACGGCCATTCACAAATATGTTACGGGTGTGGATGGATAATGGAGAAGAGGCCTGTGAATTCACTCTGGAGTCCTGGCAACTCACTTCCCACTCTCTTGGCAGTATTGTGAGAAAGAGGGACTTAGAATACGGCAATGCTAAATACAAAATTTTGCACGTAGAGGGTGTGCCTGTGTCTTTCTTAGAAAGCAGGCCCCACAGGGAAGGGGACTTCGGGGATGTGGGTTTGTCAATGGGAGGGAGGGGGTGCGTGAGTAATAAAGGCATGAAACTAGATGGAGGATGACAAGGTCAGCAATGACTTTCACCTGGAAAGGAGACAACAGCTCGAGAGTGTCTCTGGCCCTAGAGCTGAACTTCTCTTGCTGGGGGGTTTATTCGGTTGCTTCATTTATGTTTTGTGGCATGGTGGTGGTTATGGTGGTGGTGGCAAAAGGGACTTTGGCCACCTTAAGCATGGCAAACGTGGCTCTCACAGGCCTTGAGCTCTCCACTAAGGTCTGTTCCCTAATTTGGCTGCTTCCTCCTCCTGAGGCTACCAAGGCCCAGCTATCAAAGTATTGATGGTCACCAACCAACCCTGCCCCACTTTGGTTCACCTCATTGACATGCCAAATCAGAATATATCACCGTACTACTGTATCCTGGCCCATTGTAACACAGACCTCCTCTTTTTCTCTTCTTAAAGGTTATACCTGCAAGGTCATTTGCTGCTGTCAGAAAGCAGCTACTTTTAACTCTTCTGTCCAGCGAAATAAAGGATGGCTCTGTAAAGACAGATGTTTGGGTATACTTTTAGCCTAACGTGAGGTCCAGGAGGGAACTCCTCTGAGCAGGAGTCTCCTTCATTGACGCAGTGAGTTGGATGGGCCAGTGACCCACCGACCATTTTCCCATGTTCCAGTTCTTCTAGGGCCCTTCCACAGCCACTGGTTGGTAAGTCCCCCAGCCTGGTTGTCCTATACAGTCCCCAGGTTGTCGGGTGACCACCTTAGAGTGTCTGGTGTCCCTGCTCTAGCCTGTGGGATTGGGGAGACTGCACCCCACCATGGCCTTCACTGGTTGGGGTGGACTCCCACAGACTGGCTGCCAGTTACCAACACTCTGTCTAGTCTGGTTTGGTAGGAGGTTCCCCCCTTTCTACTCTTGGTAGTCTCACTGCTGGAATCTGGAGTCCTTTCCCCTTCTGAAAAAGACTGCAACAGGTCCTGGATTCTTCCTCAGTCCCACTGGGGTCCCTCTCTTAATAAGGAACCTTGGTGACCACCCACTCCCTCCCAGAGACCTCTCCCTTCGAGAGATACAGGGATGCCTGGTCTCTCCATTTTGGCTCATCTACCACCAGAGAAGATGGGTTCCACCCACTCCATTTTGACTGACTTGCCTTAGAATGTCACCTCCAGAATCTCAAGCAGCTAAAACTCCAAGATATTAAATTTCCTAAGCTATAGTTGAACCAAACCAAGTTTGGCCTCTCTATCCAGTAGATAATTGATCTAAATGGCCGCCTAACAGTTCTCTAGATTCTAACATCATTCAGGAGCTTTACCAGTTTTGTGAGCAATCGAAAGAGATCCTTTATGCCTCTGCTTTCTGTTCGGGAAGTCCCTGAAACTGACCAAATTCTCTAGGCGCCTCCCTCTCAGAATAATCAAAAAATCTGGGAAGGGTCACTCTTAGACAATCCAAGTTGTAAAGAAGACTCTGAGAGCAGACCAGCTGCCCGAAAGAAGCAGAAACCAGCAGAACTTCCTGGAATAGAATTAGACCAACTGAATATCTTGGGAGTGTCCCTCTCAAACCTATTGAGCTGCCTACAGACTGTGCAGCACACTCAGTGTTCCTAGCTGCACCCATGCTGGAGTAGGCTTTGGTGGGGCACCTATCTTTGGGTCATTCTGCTTCTATAAGAAACCTTTCATCTACCTTCTTGTAAATAACTCCAATAAAACTCATTACTTCACCAAGTTGAATTTTGGTGGTATATTCATTTTTAGTCTATCATGGGCTTCCTATCTGGGGTAGGTAGAACATGCCTGACATCTCCCCAGGAAAACTTTTGCCATAGTGCAAGTGTTTCCAGAATTTGTTATGTATTATATCCAAGACATATCGAAATCAACATGTCTCTGCTTAGCCTTTAAATCCAAGGCCTTAAGTACGTATAAAAGCAACTAGTTAAAGTAAACATAAAACCTTCATTTTCTTGAAAAGAAAAATGTTGTCCATCTTGATGGTGTTCTTGGCTCATAGCATTGTGGAATTTTTTTTCCTTGTTTTTTTCCTCAAGAAATTAATGATTCACACAATGTGCAGCATGCCTACTAATTTCTATCTAATATCCATTAGTCATTGATTGAGAAAGCACGCATGTATTTCAGCTATGAAGTAGGTACAGTTCTAGATACTTGATAAATATTAACCCAGTCTCTTACCAACACTCTTAGCATCATAGCTTCTTTTTATAGAAGGAGCTGAAGTGAACCACTGAGAGTTATCTGAGTGACACTGAGCTGAGACAGCTGAATGCCAGAACCAGCCAATTCTCACTTGGAGTCTAGCTCACACGGCCTGCGTTAATCACAGAACTCTAATGTGTGCAACTAAAAAATGCATTTGCTCAGGCCTTTGAGTAATGGTGGTCTTATGTCTCTTTCCTGACCATTCTCCTATAAGTAACCCCAATAAACTTACTGTTTCATTGTTTTAGACTTGGTGGAATCATTTTTTGGTATCTTGTGGCCCTGTCTAGAGTGAATTAGACATTTTTTTCACATTCACCAGGAAAAGCCAAACAACAAGGGAGTACCCACGTTTATTGAAAAATCCCTGGTTGGGAGAAAGTAGGGCAATACTTCAAGAAATAAAGTATTCTTTGATCCTCTTTGCCTACACAGATGTAAAACACAAAAAGAACAGGAGTGAAATGCTTGCCCCGTGTCTACACACCCAGGAACTGGGCTATGTCTGCTGGGGAGGAGCAACTGTGACAGACTTCTTTGACTTGTGGCCTTATTTCTCTTTAAATGTCTTTTCCAGAATATCCCATTGTTCTATTTCTTTTTGCCCTGTTGATTTTCTTTTCCTCTTTATTTTCTGTGATAGAACCTTGCTACGTAGCCCAGGCTGTCCTTGAACCATCTATGTCAGCGATTCTCAATCTACAGGTCGTAACTCATTTGGCAAACCTCTCTCCAAAAATACATTACAACTCATCGCACCAGCAAAATTACAGTTAGGAGGTAGCAGTGAAAATAATTTTATGTTTGGGGGTCATCACAACATAAGGAAGTGTATCAAAAGGTCGAAGCATTAGGAAGGTTGAGACCCACTGATCTATGTAACCCAGACTGGCCTCAAACTCATGATGATCCCCCTGCCTCAGCCTATCAAGTGTTGATTACAGACATGCATTATATTACATTTTTATTACCCAATGCTCATTTTCAGAGAAATTTGACTTTAAAATAACTGGTGTTTCTTATATTTTTGGGCTAAAGCATTCTGTCACCAACATTCTTCTTTTCCCCCAACTTATAATCTAATTTTAAAAACATTTTTGGCCTCTTAAGTTTTGTGTTTTGGTTTTGGTTTTGCTTGATCATTCATTTCTTCGTTTTGCTTCCTCTCCCCACTTTGCTCTGGGCTTTGTTCAGTTTCCCCAGAGTTGGCTTTGATCCTGGCAAAAGGGGACAAACAATGAGGACGATGACTTTTGGGGATTTTGTTTATCTGGAGATGATATCATACCTATGTGTTTGGAGTCAGTGAACACACCCCTTTTTAAATGAGATGATGGATGAAAATAGTAGCTAGGATATTTTGTTTTTTGTTTTTTTTTTCTTTAGGGGCTGAAGAGAGGATTCATTCATTCAGAGAGCTTCCAGCTCTTTCGGGGCTCCCAGGTTGAGTTTCCAGTACCCCTATCAGGCAGCTCATACCAACCCATAACCCCAGCTTCCTCAGGAGACCCAAAATCCTCTTCTGACAACAGCTAGTACCCACATACATATTGCATACACTTACACACACAAATAAAAATAAATCTTCTAAAACTCTTTAGAAAAATCAGTGTTAAAATCAACATTACTATTATATGTCGTTTCAGCTTTATTTGTTCTCTGTTTTACTTCTGATGCAAAAGTGTAAAGAGAGCTCAGGCTGCCTCTGCCCTGTGATCTGCATCAGAGAGAGCACGAAACCAGGACTGCTTTTCAGGCTAGGCCAGTGGCCAGCAAAGTTCTCCCATAAGGGCACAGAAGGTCCAACTGTTCTACTAAACTTACTCAACTCTGCCACTGAGGCCCGCCTGAAACCAGGCACATATGATGTACAAATGAATTAGCACAGTGGCTGTGTTCCAATAAACTTGGGAACACCTGAATTTTAATTTCACACAACTTTTATGTGTCATAAAATAGTCTTCTTGGTTTTTCTGGGTTTTTGTTTGTTTATTCATTAACCATTTTAACATGCAGTAACCACTCTTAGCTCACAGAGCATACAGAAGCAGGACAGACTGGAACTGGTCCACAGCCATCCTTCGTCTGCTTCAGCCAAACAAAAGAAAGATGGCCTAAGGTGTTGTGAGTCACTGTCCTCTGAGCCAATAAATGTCTATCTTGGGAAGTTCAATGGGGCCTTCTTTCTTTTTTTTTTTCCTTCGGAGCTGGGGACCGAACCCAGGGCCTTGCGCTTGCTAGGCAAATGCTCTACCACTGAGCTAAATCCCTAACCCTGGGGTCTTCTTTCAAAAGGATTATCTCAGCTGGGACTGTTGATTGGAGGGTGGGAGGGTCATGAGACACTCAGCAGAGTATCTAGCTGCTCCCCACCACGTGTCGCACGCAATGCAGCCTTAATTGCTGGTGGCCTGGGAAGAGGCTATGGTAGCCGTTCTGAACCTTCCTAATGCTGTGACCCTTTAACACAGTTCCTCGTGTTGTGGTGACCCCAACCATAAAATTATTTGCGTTGCTACTTCATAACTCTAATGTTGCTGCTGTTATGAATCCTAATGTAAACATTTTTGGACATAGGTGTTTGCCACAGGGGTGGAGACCCACAGGCTGTGAACCACTGGGAGTATATAAGCTTGCATGGAGAAGGGGCTCCACCCAGGCAACTATAGGAAAACCCTCATCCCTGCTGAGCAAAAGCTTCCTAGGTGTGATCTGGAACATCAGGATGGAGGAACACCCACACCCATGTAAGTAACCCCTCACCTCCATAAAGAGTCCCAATAAATTCACTTCTCACCTCCATAAAGAGTCCCAATAAATTCACTTCTCACCTCCATAAAGAGTCCCGATAAATTCACTTCTTTCCTCGGAATAAACTTTGGCAGAATTGTGCCTCAGTTTGTTGTTGGGACCATAGGACGAAGGGAGGATGATGTGGCTTATGTTTTCCTTTGGGAAGGAGTTCGAGCAATACAAGGCCAGGTACAGGTTCCAGCCTTTGCTTGCCACTGAAGAAAGCCTATTTCAGATGGCACCATAGCTTGACTTTCAGGTTATAAATTAGAAACGTAGTTAAAAATCTACTCCCTCCAGTTATTTTTAATGCAATATTTTATTGAATATTTGGAAATTTCACATAATCCTAATCACCCTTACTTCCCACTCCTCCCAGGTCTGCCCCCCCAGACCCTTGTTGCCTCCCCTCAAAAAAAATTTATAAAAGCTCAATTTGTGTTCATTAATCACTCACTGGAGCATGCTCAAACTCCCAATGGCCATCCACTTAAAGAAAACCAGTCTTCCCCCCTCCCCCCCAACCCTACCAGTAGTCAACGATTGTGGAGAGCTACACTTCAGCATCCTTGTCACAATTTTTAAGAGTTCTCTTCAATGGTTTCCTTTTGTGGGGGTTAATGATTGGGGTAGGGGTTGTCCACAGAAGCCTTCTATGTCCCGCTTCCTCAACTATGAATCTACAGTCATAGATATCGCTTCATGAGAAGCTTTCTTGTCCTTTACACTCAGCAGGAACACAGTTCATGGACTTCCACATGGTATATGGTGACAGCACAGGCTGCAGACATCCATTTGGCCTCTGGACTTCACCCTGGTCACCAGTGGCAGTACCAGTGGCCATGGATATCAACATGGCTTCAGGCAGCAGTATGGATCAGGGACATCCACATGGATTTTGGTGATTAACAGGCCACAGATATGAACTCAACTACCAGTTGCAGCAGAACCAGAGACCCAGACATGACCCTGGCAGCAGCATGAACAACAGATATCAACTACGCCTCAGTAGACAACACAGGTTACTGAAATCTGCATAGCCCCCAGCTGCACCAGAACCATTGACCCAAACACACCTGGAACATGGCCCACAGCAGCAGTACAGACTAGAGGCATCAACATGGCCCCTAGCAGTATCTCATGACTCAGATGTGGTTCAGCCTCCCTCCACAGCATATTTACACTGTTCTTCCTCCAGGCTTCCCACCCTTCTACCCCAAATTCATTCATTCACCACAGTGGCATTGGGAAATGTGTGTGTGTGTGTGTGTGTGTGTGTGTGTGTGTGTGTGTGTATGTGTACAGTTATAATCCAGAAGAAAAGTACTATGCAGAACGCCTTCTCAGGCGTATCATAAATGCTATGGTGGCATTTATGGCCCCCATAGATTTATAGGACTGGCCCAATTACTAACTGTGGCCTTGTTGGAGGGAGTGTGTCACTGGGGGAGGGCTTTGAGGTTTTGAATGTTCAAGCCAGACTCAGTCTCACTCTCTCTTCTTGCTGCTTGCCAATCCAGAGGTAGAACTCTCAGCTCCTTCTCCAGCACCATGTCTGCCTACACATCACCATGCTTCCCACCATGATGATAATGGACTAAACTATGAGCCAGCCCCGATTAAATATGTTCCTTACTAAGAATTGCCATGGTCATGGTGTCCCTTTACAGCAATAGAAACCCTAACTAAGACAGATGATCAATGAAAGCTGGATTTGGTGACACATGTTTATAATCCTTATATTCAGAAATCTGAGGCAGAAGGATGGCCACAAGTTTAAAGGATGCCTAGACTACAAAGTTCCAGGACAGCCTGAGCTACAGTGTAAAAATCCTATCTCAAAAGAAAAAAAATCTCATCTCTCAAAATGGCCAATGAATAATTGTATTATTCTTATATACACTTCTAAAACATAACCACTTACCATAGCTTTTTAAAAATCTGGAAATCACAGTTTTTAAATTGAAATAAATAATGAAATTAAAATACTTCACTCTTACAAAAGCAGTTTTATCATTACTGGCTGAAATAATTTGCTTAAATATCTATTTATAGAACTCTTGGAAAATGACACATATTGATGGAATTTGACACAATTAAAGTAGATTTGCCTTTAAAATTTCCCAAAGATTATTCTTCTATACAGATAGCCTAGAGTCTGATTCTTTACTGTAAATAATTTTGTAACAATGAATAATATAGTCTTTATTCATCTGTATGTGTATTGAGGGGAGCGGGGTCAGGGTTTCATATAATCCAGGCAGGTCTTGATCTCCCTTTGTAGCCAAGACTACCTTGAACTCACCCTTTGTAGTTCAAGGCTACCCTTGAACTCATCCATCTGCCTCCATGTCACAACTGCTGAGGTCAGAAGGCACCACAGCTGACAGTATTTCAAGGCTAAGTTATAGTATTGTTATCTTGTCTCTTCCAGAGTAATATTAAAAGCACAATATTAAGTGTTGAACCAAGGTTGGCTTTAACCAATACTTCATGTCTATAACCTAGGGCAAATAATCTCTCTAAGCCCTTGTTTTTTTTAAGTGAAAACTGGGGACAGTTATCTAATCTTTCTCAGAGAGCTATATGAAGTTGCAATGATAGATGCTCATAAATTATTACTTGGATCAGCATTTTCAAGTGTTAGGTTAAAAAAGTTAGAACAATAAAATGGCAACTAACCACATTACTGAAAGGTGGATTTGATAAATTTCGGTTCCCTTTTGCCTCCTCAAGTAGAGTTAGGTACATTTTAAGAGAATTGATTTTCAGAATAATATTGGGGATGATAAAGACTGGAGCTCAGATAAAAAGTAGAATTGCAGGGAGATGTATTTGATGGTTCTAGTAAGCTATGAGCTGTGAGAGCATGGAACAGGTTCCATTTAGGATGCTAAGGAGAGTTGTTTTTTACATTTTCACTTACACTTACATTGGGATATAACTCCTCAGAGACATTCTTCTGCCTTCTCAACTGAGAGTTGTTGGACCTCTGAACCCACTAAAAATTAATCTTAAAGGCAAAGCCCAATCTATGTGGATGTACCATCAGCACCTAGAACAGCGCCCATGAATGGTCAACTCTGGGTTGTAACCCAGAGAATAAAGAATGAATGATTTCACGAACAGGCAACCTGGCATGCATTAAGTGCCTCAAATTCTGTTTAGAAGTGTAGATGGAGGGTGAACTGGTCTCATAGCTACCTAAGAGGAAAAAATAAAGAGTAAACTTCATGCCCTACAGGCTTAGCTGTGAAGTCTTGACCCTCAGGGACTTGGATTTCTGGGGAAAAGAACAAAGAGAACTTGCATAAGTTGAATAATTCCATTCCACTAAGGATAAAGAAGGAAAAAACTGAGACAGTCTAGGGCTGGTCTTGAACTTATGTGATGAAATGTTTCAATCAAAGAGGAAACTGCTATACAACGAAATCCTCTTTAGCTCCTATAGTATATTAGAGGTCATTTTTTTAATACTGTGAAAAGTACCAAAAGCAAGAGGAACCTTATAGCTAACTTGACCTGTGCTTATAATATAGGCTATAAGAAGAAACACAGTCTTACAGACTTCAACTGATAATTCCTTCTGTGGATGCTTCTCAAAATCTCCCTATGTAAGACTAGGCACCAAAAGTCAGGGATGAACTCACCATTCCCATCCCTACAAGGAGGCTACACAGCATACCAAACACCTGATCTTCATAGTGCAATCATATATGTATGTGTGAGAGAAAGGAGGGAAGAGAGAAAGAATGTGGGGAATCCAGATCACCTAGAAGAATCTACAAGGTTTTCTAGAAGCCTGGTCCCTCAGCTGAAGCTTACATCATATGCAGAATTAGAGGTATAAGATGTATCATCTGCCACACTGGGTATAGCATGAAAAAAAGCTATAGTGGCATAGACCATAGGGTACATGCAGAAAGTCTCTCTCTCTCTCTCTCTCTCTCTCTCTCTCTCTCTCTCTCTCTCTCACACACACACACACACACACACACACACACACACACACACAAGACAGCTCACTTAGAGGTGCTGCTGACACAAAAGCCCTATTTAGCAGACCAAAGAGTATGGTTGAGGTCAAAGATGATGGAAAGCCAAAGAATCTGGGCAATGTGACGTCATATGCACATACTTAAGAGTCAAAGAGAATGATAATTGTGACAAGTAGCCAAAGGTAGTGTCACTTATGACACTCCAAGTATGAGAGACTTAAAGATCAAAATCAGTAAGACTGAAAGTCAGGACAGCTAGAGAGAGGAATCAGGGAAAGCCTGAAGTCTCTGTCTTAGAAAGTGTTTCAAGCATAAGTAGAATAGGATTAGATTTTAGCCATTATCTTAATTACATGTCTCCTTGTTAGAATAATAAAAAAGAAACAAGCAACCAAAACCGCAACAAAAGCAACTTAAAAGAGAAAGAATTATTTTGTTTCAAAGTTCCACCAAATAGTACATCATGGCAGGGGGAAATCATGGTGGTAGGAGCTTGACGTACTAGCCATGAGACATTCAGAGCCATAAAGAGGAAGCAGGAGGCCGGAGGCAAGAAGCAGGAAGCAAAAGGAGATGAGTGAATGCATTCAGCAAGCTTCTCCCTATTGAAGCCGTCTGAGACCCAAGCCCAAACGATGCTTCTATTTTTATGGTCACAGGTCTGCCTGGAGGCTTGTCTCCTAGGTGAATCCAGATCCTGTAAAACTGATATTAACTGTCACAGGTTGGTGGACTTAGAAACACCAAGGGAAAAGCATTCATTTATTCATTCACCCACCCGTTAAAGCTCTGTTGAGAAGTCCCTCTATATATGACTTCCCAAGTATGAATTTGAAGGGAGAATTAGGAGTCACTGAGGATGGCTGGCACTGTCACTGCAAGGAAGCTCTTGGAGGGAACCTGATGGGAGGCATGGGTGGAGTCGCTCTGCCAGGAATCAAAGGCAAACCTCTGGAGAACACAGAATGGTTAAAGGAGGCAGAACCAGAGCGGCCAGAAAGGCAAAGTTGTAGAAATAAGTTGAGAATGTCCCCAGAAACCAAGAATATGCCTATTATCAAGAATATGCCTTAGGAGCCTTTGCCCACTGTAAGGCTTCTTCTCGAAATCATTCCTAAACTGAAAGTTAAGAAGGTCATGGGGTCAGTTACTTTCTTCATTGCCCTGAGAAAATACCTGACAAGAAGTGATTTAAGGAACAAAGGCTCACACTGCGAGGGGGAAGCCCATCATGGTGAGCAAATCTCCATCCAGGAGCATGAAACAGCAGTCACAGGGCATCTCCAGCCAGAGAGCAGGGAGTGACAGGTGCTGGTGCCCAGTTCCCTTCTTATTCAGTCTCAGACCCCAGCCCATGAGAAAGACCCATCACTATTCATGGTGGGTCTTCCCACCTCCATTAAATCTCTCTGGAAACACCCTCTCCTGGGTGATTCTAAACCCCATCAAGTTGACTATGAAGATTTACCATCACATGGGAGGGGTGCTTTTTCTAGAGCTTTGTTACTGACTGAAAGGGAGGTATTACATTCATTGTTACGGAATTTAAATAGAAAGTTTATTTTATGTAAAGTGTATGCTTTATCATTGGATAATTGTGACTACCTTTTCCTCATTTATGATTAGGTTTTTATTGTTATTGTTGTTGTTATTGTTGTTTTGAGTTGTTTTGTTTTGTCTTGTTTTTCAAGGCAGGATTTCTTTGTGTAGCCCTGGCTGGTCTGGGACTCAACTCTGTAGACCAGGCTGGATTCAACCTGCTGGGATGTATGCCACCACTGGCATGATTAATATTCTTTACTTCTCATATTAACTCCCTACTGCTCCCTTAAAACAGATGGTGCGATTTGGTCAACATACACGGAACCGAGTAGTCTGATTGGAACATTTATTTAGCATTACATATTGAATAAATATGTAATAAATGCCAATGAAAGATTTGGCTTCTGGTCATTTCCATAGAAGCATGATAATTACTGGTTGAAGTGGGAATTTCTGGTTTCATCGGAGATTCAGTAGTGGCATGTGATGTTTTTCTGGAATCTGTCTTATGAGAGCATGTTTTGCTGAAGCAGACACATGAAAGGATGTATTTGCTGAGAATAGACACGTGGTGTTTCTCTGGAGGCTGCTGGTGAAAGGGCACATGATGTTTTGCTGGACCGTATGCTTTATAGGACATGTGATAGTTGGAAAGAAGTATAGTTGGTTAGAAGTATAACCCAACAGACAGTGGACAGTGCTCTGGCATTGGTTCGCCTTGCTTTCTTTGCTGATCTTCACTTGTGACTTCATAGAAAGAAACGCACCAAAGAACTTGTGGTGGTGTTCTGGCCGCTTCTTGCTGCTTCAGCAGACTCATGCTGTTCAGCGGAGCCTTGCGGTTTCTTCTGGATGGAGCCAATGCTGCCAATTCATGTTTGGTGTTCTGCTGGTGGACTGAACTGCTGACAATGAAGATTAAAATTGCCCCAAAGAACTACTTCTAGACAGGTCCACGTCCCCTTTGTCCTATTAGCCATCTTCCTCCCCTCCCTTTGATCTGTGGACTATAGGGAAGGTTGAAGCAATTAAGGACCCTTATTAAAATAGGTTTTGAAAAAATATAAGTCAACAACTAGTTGGATAGATCTGGTTTAAGCTTAATTTTTTTCTTTGCCTACTTCGGGTCTGTATTCCTGTCTTATGGTATCAGCATCTAGGTTTTTCTTGTTGAAAGTCCTTTTCTCATTCCTCGCTCAGGTGGTTGAGGGGAAGCTGACTTACTGGGATTCCCAGAAAAACCATATGGCCCACACTTGACCAGGAAGACATTGTAGCTTATGTTTAGCTGGGGAAAGAACATATAACCTAGTCAGAGGCAATGAGACAAAACATTTGGACCTGATGGAGTAACCAGGCCATAGGACGTTTTGCTGAACCGGAGGCTGGCTAGATGTGCACCTGGAGCTGCTATGGTCCAACGCTGTGGGCTGAGACTGTTGGAGTGAGGAGCTAATACAGGTGGAAAATGGAAACCAAATGCTGTAGATGCTGCTTAACACTGGGTCTTTGGCATCCAGAAGCTAGCATACTGATGTATGTATCAGCATGGGCCAATGCAGTCTCTAACTGAACTTGATCTGATCTTTGAGCTTTTCATTTCTTGTAACCACAAAGTCCAGGCAAAAAACTTAACCATCTCTTTATTTACTGCTTCATCCACGAGCACAGAAGCAAGTGTCCGATGCCACAGTTGTTCCCAGTCAACCCATCACGCGTGCATTTGCAGAACAGCCTCCCACACTGCTTCCACCTTGTACTTCTTCTAGCTCAGAGATCTGTCCCTCACCTGAACAACTTGAACTCCAGCCTCAGCAATGGACCTCACTGCTTCTCAGGGACTCTCCCTCTCTATTCTAGTCATCTACAGCAGGCTCTTTCCAACCTGCCAGGTTGTTTGTTTGAATAAGAAGAGGCAGGACTGGCTGCGAGCCACTTCTGTCCCCAGACTTGGAAAGCCCAATGCCAAATTATCAGATTCTGGCCCCCACCCAGCACTACCGGTAGGTACACTCTGTTCCAGCTCCAGCCTCCTGGTCCCGAGCATCTAGCCTGCTGCTTTTTCCTTCTTCCCTCCTGACGGCAGGTTCAGCTGGTGTTATTTCCAATTCCGTCATCTCTGTTGTTGATGTGCCCCCTCTGACTTCTGCCATTTCCCTTCCAGTGACTTGGGAATTTTTTTAAATCATAACTCGGTGATCTAGAGCAATCTGTCATCCAAATATTAGTTCATAACCTCATGGTAGCATTCACCCTCTTTCATATGAGGCTGTTTCCTCTTCTCCCACCTCCAGTCAAGTTAAGAAAAGCCTTTCGTAGCTGTCAGGGGAGGTAAACAGCCACCTTCAGAATCATAGAAGATGAGAGTTTCTCTTCAGCTTTTCCAGAAACACTGGGGGATAACAAAGGGACAAGACCTCTTCTGAGTGCACATAATGACTTGAGCTCCCGTCTCCATTATTATTATCTTCCTCTTGTCTAATAAATATAAATTGAGTAGTCTTTTATGGGCTCTTCAAGCTCTGGAGAATAGAGCTGTAATCACTATACA
This sequence comes from Rattus norvegicus, assembly GCF_021556685.1. Taxonomy (NCBI): domain Eukaryota; kingdom Metazoa; phylum Chordata; class Mammalia; order Rodentia; family Muridae; genus Rattus; species Rattus norvegicus. The sequence goes on along the minus strand of NC_141551.1, from coordinate 30,943,542 downwards.
TTAAACAAATCTTTAATTGTTACACACCAGGCACTGTGCTAAGTAACAGTGAATAAGAAAGACAAAATCCTCTCTTCATTCAGATCAAGTTCCCCATGAGGGCAGAGAAGAGACCTCCACATACACATAAACAAATGGATGAGTGAAATGTCAGTCAGTGAGAAGTGCTGTGTGACAATACAAGGGGGTGACATATCGAAGAGACTAGGAACTACTGTGACAGAATGATCAGGGAAGGTAGCACTTGATCTGAAGCACATGAAGACTTGAGGCAGTGTCCCAGAAGGCCAGCATGGGCAAAGTTCCTGAGCATAAAGCAAGCTTGCTGCGTCATTGTACAGGTTAGCAAGCTGCAACCCAGAGACCAAATCCAATCTTGTTGCCTCCGTCTCTCTTCCTCCTCCTTCTCCTCCTCCTTCTCCTCCCCCTTCTCCTCCTCCCTCTCCTCTTCTTCTTCTTCCTCCTCATTCTTCTGGGGTTAAGAGTAGAGAGGTAATAGTGGTGTTATATGTAATATGTTATGTGTATGTGTATATGAACTTGCTGGCATAGGTCTGTGCAGACATATGTGCAGAAATGCATGCCAGTATGTGCATGTGAGTGTGGAAGCCAGAGGTAAACGTCAGGTGTCTTTCTTTGACCGCTATCTACCCTTAACTTTTGAGACAGTGTCGTCACTGGCGCCGAGGCTCATCAATTTAACTAGGCCGGCTGACCTCTCTGCCTCTTCCCTGCCCCTCACCCCAGTACTAGAATTACAGGCAAAGAGTTTCTTATATGGGTTCTGGGGATCCAAACTCAAGTCCACCAGAGTGACAGCATTTTGCTGACTAAGCTGTCTCCCCCAGCACCCAGCCTGTTTTCTTTATTTGGATACGCCATGAGCTAAGAGTGGGGTTTTACATTTTTTAAGTGACTAAACAACAAAACAAGAAATGACATTTCGTGATGCATGACAATTATGAGAAGTTCAAGTTTCAGTAACCATAAATAAGTTCTACTGGACCACAGCCAGGCTCACTCGTTAACGTATTTTCCATGGCTGGTGATTTTTCAAGCCTTTGGCCGGGGAGAGCAGCTGTAACTGTATGTTCTTGCAACAGGAAGTATACAGACTCCTGCACTGAAGGAACAGGATCACATCTTCCTAGGCTTGAGGAAACACTGAATTTCTTTCAATTGCATGCAGTCCCTTTGACTTTAAACAACAGAAACCCTGTGTCTCACTGACTTAAATAACGTGAGCAGAAAGGAGCCATTTTGAACCATAAGCCCACGAACACCGATTAGTCACCTCATTCAATGCCACATGTAACAGAAGAATCACCAAGCTGAGCCCCGTTTGGCTTCCTGGCTCACAGATTGTAAAACACGGTACAGAAAATGTCGGTTTAAGTTATAGCATTTTGTGACATCCATTTCACAATGTTATTGAACCAGGACAAACAATGCCCCCTCCCCCAAAATGCTTTTCTGGTTGATTGACTAAAAGGACACTAGCAAAATGCCTATATTAATTCCAAAAACATATCCGAATCTGACAATGTAGAGAAACATGTAAGCTACACCCACCTCCCTTGAGTCAGTGGAGAAGGGCAAGTCCCCTCATCATAACTTCGAGCTGTCTTCAGTTTCTATTGCTGGAATAAAACACCGTGACCAAAAGCAACTTGGGGAGGAAAGGGTTTACTTCATTTTATAACTCTCAGGTCATCCTCCATCTCTGAGGGAAGTCAGGTGAGGAAACTGGAGGCAGGGACTGGAGCAGAGACCTCGAGAAGTGCTGCTTCCCTGCTTGCTCCTTACGACTTGCTCAGCCTGTTTCCTCAGCTCTTCCCTTCCTGATGACCTAAAGTACAAAGATCCCCTTTGCTATGACGTTTCCTGAACATTATGTTGTATCATAGATACATCAACTGGGACTGGTTACTCCTTAGTCAATTGTTATCTGTATTTTCACCGGCTGTAATTTTCTTTAATGGTCTCAATCTGTGGTGAAGAGAAGTCTCTTTGTATGAGGGGTGAGACCTACACTCAACCGTGAGTATAAGAATTAAGTATTTAGAATGCAGTTGGGAATTACATTGGTTTAGTAAAGGTGCAGTTGTAGTTTCTCCTTCAGTGACCATGATCTCATTACCCCTGAGTAGTTGGGTGAGTTCTCAGTACCATGCCTAATCTCCCCTCCCCCTTTGAGCAGTCCTTAAGTCCAAATGCAGAGTTGGTGGCTACCATCAGGATGTGTGCACCACTAATGCCTTAGGGCTATCATACCATGCTCGTTATTGCCGTATTCGTAGGTGCCATAGCTAGGTAGGACTATTGATTGCTTCCCTTCCTTGGCAGCTTGTATAGAACACGCAGGTAATATGAAAGCTAGTCCTCACGAAGGAAGCTTTCGGGTCACATATAGCTTGGTCTCTTGAGTGCTATGTCTGAAATGCATGGCATCTTCAACAATAGAGACTTACCTTCAACTTCTGGGAAGCAACCAAAGATAAGAGACATTGCCTATATTGGTTTTTTTTTTGGGGGGGGGGGAGTTCTCTTGGACACTATGACCAACCACTGGAAATAGAATTTTACATGCCTGGCACTGGATTTTTTTTTTTTTGTTAGATATTCCATGACTCTTAGGGAGTAGCTCCCTTATTTTAACAATTGTCACTGATAATCCCAATCTTCCAGAGCTCTAAGCCATTGCTTTGACAAGCTGGAAATAAAATAATTTTTAAACTTCCCATTTGACCATATCAGAAGATTTTGTTTCTGGGCTAGAAATATAGTTCAATGGTAGACTGTTTGCCTAACATATACAACCCTGGATCTAAATTTCAACAAGAAAAGCCATGCAAAAGAGACAAAGAGATTTCATTTCTGCCACTAACTGGCTCCTGGGACAAAACACTTTTATTCAGACCTCAGTGGCCCCTGCATTAGCTCTCTGACCCAGAAGCTCTCTGTAAATTCTTCCTACTCTCTCATCCTACTGGTGGCCACACCTCAGTTGCCTTTGTAAACTGTCCATCTCTACTATCAGAAGGCTAGTAGGACTGTCAATCAAAGGACTCTGTTGTCTCTAGTTTAGCCAATCAGATTCTCTAATTCACAGAAAATTAAATTTGAGAGTCTCTTCATTTCTGCTCTCCAATCCGTCCTGTGCCTTCTGAAACCTGGGTTTATTGTTTTGTTCCTCTCTCCCTCTCTCTCTCCCTCTCTCCCTCTCTCCCTCTCTCCCTCTCTCCCTCTCTCCCTCTCTCCCTCTCTCCCTCTCTCCCTCTCTCCCTCTCTCCCTCTTTCCCCCACAGCTTTCCCTAGGGATCCATGAGGAACCCACAGCCTTGTAGTGAATCCTTTGTGCTGCTGAAGTGAACCAGTCTGTTCAACTTTACAGAGAACCCAGAGTCTTTGCGAATCAAGATCTTTGATACAGTGCTCTATATGATAATGATACCATAGTTTCCATTCTTATAAAGCCACTGAGAATGATCCTTTTGTGACGATGGAGACCATGCCATGGGAGATCAAGAGCACATTTGAATAATGACATCTTTGTTCCAGTAATTCTAGGAAGAAAAAAAAATCTTTAGTAGGATAAATGGTAATTCACTGTCTCGCTGAAATATCTCAAATTGAAACAGAATTTCAATTTTGGCTAAATCTTTTTCTAAACAAGGATTATTGTTCTAGACCTTGAGAAAAGAAAGGATGAGGAGGAAAAGAGGAGGTTGGGCCTCGGTTTAACACCCCACCCCCAAACTTGACTTTCCCTATGCACATGAATTTAAGGAAAGTTCAAATCTTGAAGTATTTTGAAGAGACCTTGAAATTGCATTCAGGATATAGCAAGGAAATAGCTTTAGTAGCTGATACCTTCTCTTAGCAGCCACTGTTCTGTTCCTCCCTCAGCTCAGTGGCAGTTGGCACTCTGTATTGCCACTGCTGATTCCCTCCTGACTCTATCAGGCGGTGACTGAGCAGCTCCGGTGAGCCAGGCACCATGCGTGACGTTTGCCTACATCACCTCATTTAATCCCTACTGTATGCCCTTTAATGTCAATGTCGTCCCCATTTTACAGGAAGGAAAGGAGAACCTCAGTGGGGCTAAACAGAAGAGCCAGTAAGCCATGAGACCACTTAATTTGTGCCCTCATTGTTAGGTCTCAATCACAGGACAAAAGGCTAACCGAGGTGTCTATTTAACATATCAAAGTGGACTGGGCTGTCAGGTTCTCCCAACACCTCTCATTTCTTACCTGTTATAGGGTATGGCTGGCATACCTTGTCCACTATCCTAAACTTCCCCAGTCCAAGGGCTGGGTTGCCTTCCCCCATAAAATCTGGCCATTTTGGTTCCCTGGTCCTTTACTCTCCTGGCTTTCCCCTCTCCCATCTCTTCCCATGGCTCAGTTCAGGGTCACATCCACTTTGGATTCTCCCAGATGACCTGGCCTCTGTCTATGCTCTCCCTTTTATCTACAATAAACTTCTCCTCCCCCATACTAGGAGCACTCATGTCCTTCCTTTTTACTCTTAGTTTTTCATTCACTCATCTTCCCCCAGCTCTTTCTCATACAGTGCCCCTCTGGCTTAGATTGGAGGCATGCCCAGTCCACTGTGGAGTGTTAAGTGAGACATTCCATCTCAAAGAAAACAGGAATTCATCTTGCCACCCCATCGCTTGCTTTGTACTCTCGACCAGAGTATAGTAAGTTTTTCCATAGGATTGGCAGGATATACCCAGCATGGGGAAGGTACTCAAAGCATGCTTATGCAGTCAGTGAATCTCAGAGTGAAGAGAGTGTGTAAGGAATCCCTTCCTGGGACTGGGGAATAGCTGGAGATAGTGTGTGCCCAGCAGACATGAGGCTAGAGTCCAACAACAAAGAGGAGAAGGGTAAAGGAAGGGAAGGGGAAGAGGGGAGGGGAGTGCAGGGGAGGGGAAGGGAGGAAAATCAAGGAAGGGAATCTCTTCTTGGGGAATGAAAATCCCTTGCTAACCTACTAAAACCAGCCAACTTTGAAGCCCAGAAGCTCTGCTCTATCTTCTGGATACAGCCATGCTTGGCCTAAATTAATGAAGAGCAGAAGCTTCCACCATTGTCCTGTGATCAGTAGAAGCTAGAAGTCTGGGATAGCAGCCATGCCCTTCCCAGGGCAGGTTAGCTTTCCAAGAGCTCAACTGCAGTCAGCATGCTCTCCACCAGGACAGGAGCAGTTATCACTTTCAGGGCTGGAACTAGGCCCTGGCTGATTGTAGAGCTACTCCATTCATTTGTTCCTCTTCACACGGAAAGATCCAAACAGGCACTTACCCACCTGCTGAACTTCCCTACCAGCTCCAGAAGGCTCCCTTGGTAGTCAGTCTCCTTCACTCGATACCATTTAGCTATGAGTTTGACACTGACGTTTCAGGCTAGGCTTTGGCTGTGCATGGAGCAGACTGTGAACTTAGGCAGAACACAGTAGTTCTTAAAGTCGAAGGGGCCTTGTTGGGATGTGATCATGTATATGACGTGCCTAGAGCCATGTCAGGTATGTGATTAGGAGGCAGGAGATGGTGGCTTCATTGCAGTAACAGCTGGCTTTGTTCACACAGTTTATGCTCACCAGTAAGAATCCCAGTGTCTTCTTGTTCTAACTGGCAGGTGTGAACCAAAGGCATCCTTCAATCAGCTAACTTTCTAACTTAGAAATCGGAATGAATGCTACATGAGTGACATTCTGCTCTGATCACTCCTGGGGAAAGATTCATATACTCTAAATATATGATCATTTATTACATGTGTATTTGGTATGTGTGCATATATATTGACATGTTGGAATGTACACATGTACATATGCACATACTGATCTATGTGTACAGGCATGCAAGTATATGTAGATGTGTGAATACAAGTATTCATGTGTGTGCAGGTGTGTGTGTATGTGTGTGCAGGTGTGTATGTGTGCATGTATGTGTGTGTGTGTGTGTATGTGTGTGTGTGTGTAGGGATATGTTCTAGTTTCACTTCTATTGCCATAATAAAACTCCCTAACCAAAAGAAACATAGGAGAGGTTCATGTGGCCTACAACTCTAAATTACAGACCACTATGGAAGGGAAGCCAATGCAGGAACTTGGAGCAGGTCACACTATATCCACAGTCAAGAGCAGAGAGACCAGGAATTAATGCCAATTGACATGAGGGACTTCATAAACTTTAAAGTTTCTTTAAACAAAATGCAAAGAGGAGAGTGATTACCCATGTTGTTCAACTGCTTTCATACAGCTTTCTCCTTATATAGTTCAGGAGTCTATGGAATGGTGACACCCGCAATGGGCTGAGTCTTCTTACAACAATTAACAATCAAGACCTTCCCCAACAGACATGCCCACAGCCAACTTGATCTAGGAAACTCCCTCAATGGATTCTCTCCCCTCAGGTAATTCTAACCATCACAGGTGTCTTCCTCACTCGCCACAAGGCAGGTTCTCTCACTGAACCTGGAGCTTGCATGATCTAATGAGCTAGATTGCCCCAGAAATCCATTTCTGCCTCTGTGCTGGTATTATGAGCCAAGCTACCCTACTCACCTGGATTTTTAAAAATCAGTGCTAAGAGTCCAAACTACAGTTCTTACACTTGTATAGCAAGCATTTTTTCTCCTGAGCTCTCTCCCCACCTCCCTGAATCGTCTATTCTTACAAAGACTACTCTGATCATTTATCAAAGAAAACTAGCATTGACTGTGTGGCTGCCCAATTTTTCTGCATCTATTTTAAGATTCGATAGGAGGCATGAGACAGGTTTGATGTTGAACAAAGGGAGGAGATGAAACACTACTCTGTCCTTTTTCTGGGCTGGAGGTCAAACCTGTGTGACATACACACTAGGCCAGTTATACACTGCAGAGATCCATCCCCAGCCCTCTTCTCCTGAAACTACTCTCAGCAAGCTTTTCTAATGCCTTTTCTGTCTCCTTTTCACCAGATCACTAGTCACTGGTCTGCAGGTTCAATCAGATACTTTCAAAGACTCAAGATACACTGATTATAGGCAGGCCATTTTGAATTGGAGAATGAAGGAAAAAAAAAAAAAAAAACCCTGTTCTTTTTCTCTTTTTAGACAAGGCCTTGAAAGACCCAAGCCACAGACTCAGGTTCCTGCTGCTCAGCCTCCAGAGTAGCTGTGATCACAGATACCCACCATCTTAGCTGAGCTGAACTGGAAATTTTTAACAGTGTTAAAATTATGTTGGTCACTGCCTGAGGATCCAGCTATACCTCTCTTGGGTATATACCCAAAAGATGCCCCAACATATAAAAAAGACACGTGCTCCACTATGTTCATCGCAGCCTTATTTATAATAGCCAGAAGCTGGAAAGAACCCAGATGCCCTTCAACAGAGGAATGGATACAGAAAATGTGGTACATCTACACAATGGAATATTACTCAGCTATCAAAAACAACGACTTTATGAAATTCGTAGGCAAATGGTTGGAACTGGAAAATATCATCCTGAGTGAGCTAACCCAATCACAGAAAGACATACATGGTATGCACTCATTGATAAGTGGCTATTAGCCCAAATGCTTGAATTACCCTAGATGCCTAGAACAAATGAAACTCAAGACGGATGATCAAAATGTGAATGCTTCACTCCTTCTTTAAAAGGGGAACAAGAATACCCTTGGCAGGGAAGAGAGAGGCAAAGATTAAAACAGAGACTGAAGGAACACCCATTCAGAGCCTGCCCCACATGTGGCCCATACATATACAGCCACCCAATTAGACAAGATGGATGAAGCAAAGAAGTGCAGACCGACAGGAGCCGGATGTAGATCGCTCCTGAGAGACACAGCCAGAATACAGCAAATACAGAGGCGAACGCCAGCAGCAAACCACTGAACTGAGAATAGGACCCCCGTTGAAGGAATCAGAGAAAGAACTGGAAGAGCTTGAAGGGGCTCGAGACCCCATATGTACAACAATGCCAAGCAACCAGAGCTTCCAGGGACTAAGCCACTACCTAAAGACTATACATGGACTGACCCTGGACTCTGACCTCATAGGTAGCAATGAATATCCTAGTAAGAGCACCAGTGGAAGGGGAAGCCCTGGGTCCTGCTAAGACTGAACCCCCAGTGAACTAGACTGGTGGGGGGAGGGCGGCAATGGGGGGAGGGTTGGGAGGGGAACACCCATAAGGAAGGGGAGGGGGGAGGGGATGTTTGCCTGGAAACCGGGAAAGGGAATAACACTCGAAATGTATATAAGAAATACTCAAGTTAATAAAAAAAAAGTTTTTGTAATAAAAGAACTCAAAAAGAAAAAAAATTGTGTTGGTCAGCTTTGTATACAGTAACAAAATGCCTGAGACACTGACTTATTAAAGAAAAGGTTTGTTCTGGCTCTTTTGGTTTTGGGTGCTCTGATGCACGAGTGACTGGGTTCCTTGCTTTTGAGGTCTCTCTCGTGTGGGTACCAGATAGCACCATGGGGGAACCATGACAGAACAAATACTTTACCTAATGGCCAAGAAGAAAAAATAATAATGAGGATTTATGTCCTTCATTGGTATATACCCATGGCCTGAGTGTCTCCTACAAGGCCACACCTCCTAATACTTTAGAGGCTAATTCTTAACACACGGCCCTGGGGAGGGCCACATCCAGATTTTTAGTGACTTTGCTTGTGTCTATAACCATATGACTGATGACTTAAAAGAGGAAGGACTTATCTTGGTTCATGGTTTAGGGTCCTATCATTGTGAGGAAGGCATTGTGGTATCAACACTCAAGGATATGACAGTAAGGGAATAAGGCTGCTTGCTCATATCTCAGTAGACCAGGAAGCAGAGATAAATGCTGCTATTCACGTGGTTTTCTCCTTTATCAGCCCCTCCTTAACTGAGTCTGAGTCCCCAGCCTATTGGATAGCACCACCCACTTCAGGGTAGGTTATCCCTTCTTGCTGTCTTTTCTAGAAACATCATCATGGACACACCCAGAAGTGTATTTCCTAAAGACTAAGGTGGTTTTTAATTCAATCAGGTTGACAATCAAAATTTACCATCACCCCCACTATAGAAAGTGACAAGAGAATTTTTCTAGGGCTGGTTGGCTACAGGATCTGTTTGAGCTTCTAAGAACGCAGGCAGTGCTTTATTGAATTAAAGTATACTTGTGCTTGTCACCCTTCCCTCTAGCAGTGACAGGTGACATTGATCTGAGCATGCAGTGTGAGAAAAATAACTGTTTGCTGTGTGACACTGTTGCAGTAAAATTAAAATAAAATGTTGTCTTTTATCCCACACTAGGTCCGGCACTACAGTGCCCCAAGATATCTGGTAGATATCTATCCCATATCACACTGTCCATGGCCTCTCTCTGAGCCTGGCAACAATCTCTCTACCCATCTAGTTCCCAAGGCAGGTTGCCACCATGCCAGATGTACACATCCCAATTTCATGGCAGGCTAGCATGTCTAGCCACCACACACTTTCTTGAGCTTAAATCACCACATGAAAGAACACACAACACAATAACCTCTGGTCCAATTGATATTATATAATTTGCTCATCTAGACACACAAAGCCCTGTACACATCCATCCCTTAAGAATATTTATAACAACCTGTAAATGTGCAGAGAGGAATCTTAGCATCCGTCTCCATGTTCTCTCGGTATTGCTCCAGTCTCCTCCCTTCTCTAAAACTTTTCTCCCATGCATCCTTCCTTCTCGACCAATGACAAGCCTCGTTCTATCTTGTACCTGCCTTCACCTGCATAACGACATCATCCTACATGATGCCAATGGTATTTTAGGGTCACTCATTTCTGCATACCATTTACCCTGCCCTAACCTATAGGGCAGAATTTTGAGTGCAGTTTGCGGGTACAACAGACATTCTTACTGTACTGTGCCTAAGCACCTCCCACCTGAGCTGCCTTTCAGGAGATAGCAGTTTAGTAAGAGAGTGAACAAAGTTCTGAGTTACAGTGAATGGCAAACTCGCTCTTAGCGACCAGCTGAAAGATTCAAAGAGGTGTCTTCTCTGTGTGGTGACAGAAACAAGCCTTCTAACTCTGTGTCCTCAGTGGGCTTTCCTCATCTGTCAACACACTACACCAGTGATAGCTGAAGAGATTCCACAATAGTGCCTCATCCCCAGGCACTTCCTAGATGAGGTAGAAAGTGGGGAGCACTCTCAAACTGAGTACACTTGGAAATATCATCTATCCAAAGTGGCCTCTTTCAGGAATATATCATCTCTATCTCGAGATCCACAGAGATACAGATCATATATCAATGCCAACCATTATCCCATGTATCCATGCCAAGACAGCCTCTTCATAAGGAATGTGTAGTCTTCTAAGTATTTCTTTCATAACTAAAATGGAAACTATTATGTATTATTTTAGTTAAAATTCACACTGAAATAGAAATAAAGATCATTTATCAAGAACCTACTCTTTGCAATTATGAGCCCGAATAATCCTCAGCATAAATAAATGACATAATGTATTGGTTCTCTAGGGAAACAGAACCAACAGAACCAACAGGATGGGGATACACACACACACACACACACACACACACACACACACACAGGAAGTGATATTAGAAAATGGCACATGTGGTCAGGAAGATGGCAAATCCTATATAGTATGCAGTCTGTAAGCTGCAGAACCAGTAATGCCAGTTATGTAATTCAGTCTGAGATCTGATGGTGTCCCTCCCAGCCCAAGGTCTAAAGGCAGGAGTATGTGGAGACCCTAGGTCCAGCAGAGTCAATGTATCTTTCTCCTTCTTTGTGTTCTAATTGTAGTCTCAACTGTGCCCACTGTGGTAAGTAACACTGATTGTCAGCAAAGCAGGGTTTCGAATCACACATGAGATGAGCCCCTGGGCACACCCGAGAGAGATGTGCTTCACCTCTGGGCATGCGTGCCAGGCATTTTCATGATTGTGTTATTGAACAGAGGAGTGGGTGGCATCTTCTGGAGATGCTCAGATATAAGGAGATCCAAGGGGAAAGTTCTAGCTCCTTTGGGCTTCTAAGAGGACCTGAAGGCCAGGAGCTCTCCAGGCCCCAGGCCTTTAGAACTGAGGGGTCCTGCATCATGGACTAAGTAGCCACTGGCTTCTCAGCCTCTCCAGTATGAAGACAGTAGCTATTGGACTGCAAGGCCGTCATCTGCAGGCCCCTTCAACATTAGTCCTGATCCTCTCCAGAGCGCCACTAACACACCTACCCACATAGGGAAGGGAAGAGCTTCCTTAACTTTAGACCCAGTTACAGCTAATTTCTTCTGGAAATATCCTTCTATGCATACCAAAAAAATAGCATTTTCCCAGCAATGTGGCCTCTCTTACCCTATTTGAATCAACAGGTAAATTAACCCTCACGGGAGTAACTATATTACCGTTTTACAGATTTTTTTTAATGTAGCTTAATAGAGTCAAAAAAATAGCCAAAGTCTAGTCAGCCTAGAAGCTGTAGTTGGAAGAATTATGTAAACTCAGAACATTTCCCCATACTCCCCCTTCTGGCCATAGAATCCTATCTCCATCCAAGATGTAGACTCTTTAAGAGTTCCCTTTTCTTCATTTTATTGCCAGCGACCTGATGACATCATTTCTGGTCTGACACCAATTCTACTCCAGTATGTTCCCCAGGAGAGCCAGGCCCCCAACACCTGCTATTTCTTCCTGTCTCTGCAGAGAAGATCCTGGGAAACAAACCTAAGGAAAACAGCAAAAGAAAAGTGATCCAAGAAGAAAAACTGCCCTTGGGAGAGAGGAGACATTTTTTTGTCTTAGATAATTGGGAGTGATTAATTAGCATCTGTGGGAGAGAAAAGCTGATCTACTCCCGAGGTGGAAATCAACACTGTGAGGCCAAGGAGGGGTGCTATCAAAGGCTACAGCCAGGAAACAAAGAACAGGAAGCAGGATTTCTTTTTTTTTTTTTTTCAATGTCCAGAACAAAGCGGATGAGAAGCTTGGCAGGATAAAGGAATTACCATTTCATAGTTCCAGTGGAAAAAGCACTTCGTGCTCAAAGCTGAAGATATGTGGGAAGAGGTGAGTCATGGGGAAGGTACTACATAATATTCTCTTTCTGAGAATTATTAGTTGACTATAGTCCTCCTGGGCTACCCAATAGAAAGCCAAGAAGGGAAGAATAGTCTACTGCTGCTTATTATGGGATGCTGAGGCACTACACTTTCACCAGTCTCTCCCTTCTTCATATATTGCTGTTCTTTCTTGTTAAATTCCTCTTCCGCTCTTCTTGGGTTTTATTGTTTTGTTTTTCTTTGGGGAACAGGGTCTTACTCTGTAGCCATGTAGCCTCCACTGGCCTCAAACTCTCTATGTAGACCAGTCTAGCCTTGAACTCATAATCTCCCTCCCTTAACTTCCCAAGCACAGGAATTACAGGTGTGCACCACTGCGCCTATACTTTTAAATGTTTATATTTCTCTTTCAACCGCTCCTGGCATAGGTTATCCTCTATGCTTAGCCTAAAAACCACTCCCTGAAAGGTACTTTCCTCAGCTCCATCCTAAGGCAGACCTATGAATCCGGTATCTATCCTCTTTTCTTTATTACTAACATTATTCGGATTAGGTTAGAACTGGGGAAGGTTCCAGAACCTCTTCCTGGACTCTCTTACAGTGGTAGGTAGCCACAAAACATACTTCTGACATAAACAGAAGTTGTTATATTTCTGGAAATTTTCCTTAAGAGAGATACCAACTCAACATGCAAGCAAGTTCTGTCCACACGCGGCTCTGTTTTCTTAGCCATGTCTGGATAGATGGAGCTCTTGAAGCTTGGAACCAAGGTCTTATTCTAGTTATGGCAGATTAGAAGTGAGAAGTAACATGTAGCCCTCACAAGATCATGAGCTTTGCCTCCCCATGTGGAAAAAAAGCAAACTCCAAATTTTAGCAAAATCTGATAATCCTGACCCTGTTTCTCTCCCCAAAACACAATATTCTCTCTCCTTCAAGTACATTACTTTACAATGATTTAATAAATGGCTTAACCCTCTTACTAGTGCCTGAGCTCTATGCTCTCTGGGACTTGACCTCCTCTGTTCACTGAACCCAGAAAGCTAAGCAGAATAGGTTCTGAGACAACCACTGGATTCCATTGGTTATTAGAAAAGATAGCTGGGGCAAGCCCTTGGAAGGAGCTAGTCATCTTGAAATATCCAAAGAGACAAAGTAGAGAGAACATGATTTGCCTGCCCTTCCAACTCATCTCATTTCTACTGTTGTTTTATCCTCTGGGCTGAGGTTTTATTCAATTTGTTTTCATTTTGTTTGTTAGTAGTGAGGTAGAACTTCACTACGTCACCCTGGCTGACCTGGAGCTCACTCTGCAGATCAAGCTGGTCTTGAATTCATAGAGATCCTGCTCCCTCTGCCTCCCCCAAAGGCATATACCACCAAGCCCAGACCTAGTACGAGTTTTTGCAGGAGACCTCTGTAGCCTGTGATAGATTATTCCTCTGCCACCAGTGAAAGGAGCTAATTTAAACCGGATTAGATTATATTAAAGGCAGGTTTATTGGGAAGCTGCACTCAGGCAAGTTCACTAGCTCCAAGGACCAAGGACTGGGCTGGAAAGTTCAGGGTCAGGGTGGGGGCAGAGTTTGTCAGGTAGGGACTGAGGGGGGCTGGGAGAACCAAGAAGCCCAGTCTGCTTTGTTATGTAAAATATGTACCTCAGTCCCTTGTCCTGGGTCTGAAACCAAACACCCTGACTTAGTGTAGACTTCCCTAGAAGCAGGTCTGGTAACAAGCATTTGGGGACACCAAGAATAGACTGGGGCCCCAGAGAAGATAAGAAGACAGCTGGTTCTTCCTGGTTGCTGCCGCCGCAGAGAGCCCATGGGCAGCACCCCGAGAGCAAACTTGAGCCTCGGGACCACAGGTAAGACCAACTTGTCTGTTGCAAGAAAGCTGCCTGGTGAAATCGGGACACACAGAGGCAGAATTCCTCTAGGACTGGGCACGTCCTGTGTTTACCGGAAGTCCCACACCGCGGATCCTGGCCCGCAGCAGCTCTCTGCTCCCAGACCCCGTGGGAAAGAGACCTCACCGCCTGGTCAGGTGGGCACTCCTGAGGCTGGTAAGACCAACTTGTATGCTGCAAGTGACCTGCCTGGTGAACTCAAGACACAGGCCCACAGGAACGGCTGAAGACCTGTACAGAGGAAAAACTACACGCACGAAAGCAGAACACTCTGTCCCCATAACTGGCTGAAAGAAAACAGTAAAACAGGTCTACAGCACTCCTGACACACAGGCTTATAGGGACAGTCTAGCCACTGTCAGAAATAGCAGAACAAAGTAACACTAGAGATAATCTGATGGCGAGAGGCAAGCGCAGGAACCCAAGCAACAGAAACCAAGACTACATGGCATCATCAGAGCCCAATTCTCCCACCAAAACAAACATGGAATATCCAAACACACCAGAAAAGCAAGATCTAGTTTCAAAATCATATTTGATCATGATGCTGGAGGACTTCAAGAAAGACGTGAAGAACTCCCTTAGAGAAACACAGGAAAACATTAATAAATAAATAGAAGCCTACAGAGAGGAATCGCAAAAATGCCTGAAAGAATTCCAGGAAATCATAAATAAACAAGTAGAAGCCCATAGAGAGGAGTCACAAAAATCCCTGAAAGAATTCCAGGAAAACACAATCAAACAGTTGAAGGAATTAAAAATGGAAATAGAAGCAATCAAGAAAGAACACATGGAAACAACCCTGGATATAGAAAACCAAAAGAAGAGACAAGGAGCTGTAGATACAAGCTTCACCAACAGAATACAAGAGATGGAAGAGAGAATCTCAGGAGCAGAAGATTCCATAGAAATCATTGACTCAACTGTCAAAGATAATGTAAAGCGGAAAAAGCTACTGGTCCAAAACATACAGGAAATCCAGGACTCAATGAGAAGATCAAACTTAAGGATAATAGGTATAGAAGAGAGTGAAGACTCCCAGCTCAAAGGACCAGTAAATATCTTCAACAAAATCATAGAAGAAAACTTCCCTAACCTAAAAAAAAGAGATACCCATAGGCATACAAGAAGCCTACAGAACTCCAAATAGATTGGACCAGAAAAGAAACACCTCCCGTCACATAATAGTCAAAACACCAAACGCACAAAATAAAGAAAGAATATTAAAAGCAGTAAGGGAAAAAGGTCAAGTAACATATAAAGGCAGACCTATCAGAATCACACCAGACTTCTCGCCAGAAACTATGAAGGCCAGAAGATCCTGGACTGATGTCATACAGACCCTAAGAGAACACAAATGCCAGCCCAGGTTACTGTATCCTGCAAAACTCTCAATTAACATAGATGGAGAAACCAAGATATTCCATGACAAAACCAAATTTACACAATATCTTTCTACAAATCCAGCACTACAAAGGATAATAAATGGTAAAGCCCAACATAAGGAGGCAAGCTATACCCTAGAAGAAGCAAGAAACTAATCGTCTTGGCAACAAAACAAAGAGAATGAAAGCACACAAACATAACCTCACATCCAAATATGAATATAACAGGAAGCAATAATCACTATTCCTTAATATCTCTCAACATCAATGGCCTCAACTCCCCAATAAAAAGACATAGATTAACAAACTGGATACGCAACGAGGACCCTGCATTCTGCTGCCTACAGGAAACACACCTCAGAGACAAAGACAGACATTACCTCAGAGTGAAAGGCTGGAAAACAATTTTCCAAGCAAATGGTCAGAAGAAGCAAGCTGGAGTAGCCATTCTAATATCAAATAAAATCAATTTTCAACTAAAAGTCAGCAAAAAACATAAGGAAGGACACTTCATATTCATCAAAGGAAAAATCCACCAAGATGAACTCTCAATCCTAAATATCTATGCCCCAAATACAAGGGCACCTACATATGTAAAAGAAACCTTACTAAAGCTCAAAACACACATTGCACCTCACACAATAATAGTGGGAGATTTCAACACCCCACTCTCATCAATGGACAGATCATGGAAACAGAAATTAAACAGTGATGTAGACAGACTAAGAGAAGTCATGAGCCAAATGGACTTAACAGATATTTATAGAACATTCTATCCTAAAGCAAAAGGATATACCTTCTTCTCAGCTCCTCATGGTACTTTCTCCAAAATTGACCATATAATTGGTCAAAAAACGGGCCTCAACAGGTACAGAAAGATAGAAATAATCCCATGCGTGCTATCGGACCACCACGGCCTAAAACTGGTCTTCAATAACAATCAAGGAAGAATGCCCACATATACTTGGAAATTGAACAATGCTCTACTCAATGATAACCTGGTCAAGGAAGAAAGAAAGAAAGAAATTAAAAACTTTTTAGAATTTAATGAAAATGAAGGTACAACATACCCAAACTTATGGGACACAATGAAAGCTGTGCTAAGAGGAAAACTCATAGCGCTGAGTGCCTGCAGAAAGAAACAGGAAAGAGCATATGTCAGCAGCTTGACAGCACACCTAAAAGCTCCAGAACAAAAAGAAGCAAATACACCCAGGAGGAGTAGAAGGCAGGAAATAATCAAACTCAGAGCGGAAATCAACCAAGTAGAAACAAAAAGGACCATAAAAAGAATCAACAGAACCAAAAGTTGGTTCTTTGAGAAAATCAACAAGATAGATAAACCCTTAGCCAGACTAACGAGAGGACACAGAGAGTGCGTCCAAATTAACAAAATCAGAAATGAAAAGGGAGACATAACAACAGATTCAGAGGAAATGCAAAAAATCATCAGATCTTACTATAAAAACCTATATTCAACAAAACTTGAAAATCTTCAGGAAATGGACAATTTCCTAGACAGATACCAGGTATCGAAGTTAAATCAGGAACAGATAAACCAGTTAAACAACCCCATAACTCCTAAGGAAATAGAAGCAGTCATTAAAGGTCTCCCAACCAAAAAGAGCCCAGGTCCAGACGGGTTTAGTGCAGAATTCTATCAAACCTTCATAGAAGACCTCATACCAATATTATCCAAACTATTCCACAAAATTGAAACAGATGGATCACTACCGAATACTTTCTACGAAGCCACAATTACTCTTATACCTAAACCACACAAAGACACAACAAAGAAAGAGAACTTCAGACCAATTTCCCTTATGAATATCGATGCAAAAATACTCAACAAAATTCTGGCAAACCGAATCCAAGAGCACATCAAAACAATCATCCACCATGACCAAGTAGGCTTCATCCCAGGCATGCAGGGATGGTTTAATATACGGAAAACCATCAACGTGATCCATTATATAAACAAACTGAAAGAACAAAACCACATGATCATTTCATTAGACACTGAGAAAGCATTTGACAAAATTCAACACCCCTTCATGATAAAAGTCCTGGAAAGAATAGGAATTCAAGGCCCATACCTGAACATAGTAAAAGCCATATACAGCAAACCAGTTGCTAACATTAAACTAAATGGAGAGAAACTTGAAGCAATCCCACTAAAATCAGGGACTAGACAAGGCTGCCCACTCTCTCCCTATTTATTCAATATAGTTCTTGAAGTTCTAGCCAGAGCAATCGGACAACAAAAGGAGGTCAAGGGGATACAGATCGGAAAAGAAGAGGTCAAAATATCACTATTTGCAGATGATATGATAGTATACTTAAGTGATCCCAAAAGTTCCACCAGAGAACTACTAAAGCTGATAAACAACTTCAGCAAAGTGGCTGGGTATAAAATTAACTCAAATAAATTGGTTGCCTTCCTCTATACAAAAGAGAAACAAGCCGAGAAAGAAATTAGGGAAACGACACCCTTCATAATAGACCCAAATAATATAAAGTACCTCGGTGTGACTTTAACAAAGCAAGTAAAAGATCTGTATAATAAGAACTTCAAGACACTGAAGAAGGAAATTGAAGAAGACCTCAGAAGATGGAAAGATCTCCCATGCTCATGGATTGGCAGGATTAATATAGTAAAAATGGCCATTTTACCAAAAGCAATCTACAGATTCAATGCAATCCCCATCAAAATACCAATCCAATTCTTCAAAGAGTTAGACAGAACAATTTGCAAATTCATCTGGAATAACAAAAAACCCAGGATAGCTAAAGCTATCCTCAACAATAAAAGGACTTCAGGGGGAATCACTATCCCTGAACTCAAGCAGTATTACAGAGCAATAGTGATAAAAACTGCATGGTATTGGTACAGAGACAGACAGATAGACCAATGGAATAGAATTGAAGACCCAGAAATGAACCCACACACCTATGGTCACTTGATTTTTGACAAAGGAGCCAAAACCATCCAATTGAAAAAAGATAGCATTTTCAGCAAGTGGTGCTGGTTCAACTGGAGGTCAACATGTAGAAGAATGCAGATCGATCCATGCTTATCACCCTGTACAAAGCTTAAGTCCAAGTGGATCAAGGACCTCCACATCAAACCAGACACACTCAAACTAATAGAAGAAAAACTAGGGAAGCATCTGGAACACATGGGCACTGGAAAAAATTTCCTAAACAAAACACCAATGGCTTACGCTCTAAGATCAAGAATCGACAAATGGGATCTCATAAAACTGCAAAGCTTCTGTAAGGCAAAGGACACTGTGGTTAGGACAAAACGGCAACCAACAGATTGGGAAAAGATCTTTACCAATCCTACAACAGATAGAGGCCTTATATCCAAAATATACAAAGAACTCAAGAAGTTAGACCGCAGGGAAACAAATAACCCTATTAAAAAATGGGGTTCAGAGCTAAACAAAGAATTCACAGCTGAGGAATGCCGAATGGCTGAGAAACACCTAAAGAAATGTTCAACATCTCTAGTCATAAGGGAAATGCAAATCAAAACAACCCTGAGATTTCACCTCACACCAGTGAGAATGGCTAAGATCAAAAACTCAGGGGACAACAGATGCTGGCGAGGATGTGGAGAAAGAGGAACACTCCTCCATTGTTGGTGGGATTGCATACTGGTACAACCATTCTGGAAATCAGTCTGGAGGATCCTCAGAAAATTGGACATTGAACTGCCTGAGGATCCAGCTATACCTCTCTTGGGCATATACCCAAAAGATGCCCCAACATATAAAAAAGACACGTGCTCCACTATGTTCATCGCAGCCTTATTTATAATAGCCAGAAGCTGGAAAGAACCCAGATGCCCTTCAACAGAGGAATGGATACAGAAAATGTGGTACATCTACACAATGGAATATTACTCAGCTATCAAAAACAACGACTTTATGAAATTCGTAGGCAAATGGTTGGAACTGGAAAATATCATCCTGAGTGAGCTAACCCAATCACAGAAAGACATACATGGTATGCACTCATTGATAAGTGGCTATTAGCCCAAATGCTTGAATTACCCTAGATGCCTAGAACAAATGAAACTCAAGACGGATGATCAAAATGTGAATGCTTCACTCCTTCTTTAAAAGGGGAACAAGAATACCCTTGGCAGGGAAGAGAGAGGCAAAGATTAAAACAGAGACTGAAGGAACACCCATTCAGAGCCTGCCCCACATGTGGCCCATACATATACAGCCACCCAATTAGACAAGATGGATGAAGCAAAGAAGTGCAGACCGACAGGAGCCGGATGTAGATCGCTCCTGAGAGACACAGCCAGAATACAGCAAATACAGAGGCGAACGCCAGCAGCAAACCACTGAACTGAGAATAGGACCCCCGTTGAAGGAATCAGAGAAAGAACTGGAAGAGCTTGAAGGGGCTCGAGACCCCATATGTACAACAATGCCAAGCAACCAGAGCTTCCAGGGACTAAGCCACTACCTAAAGACTATACATGGACTGACCCTGGACTCTGACCTCATAGGTAGCAATGAATATCCTAGTAAGAGCACCAGTGGAAGGGGAAGCCCTGGGTCCTGCTAAGACTGAACCCCCAGTGAACTAGACTGGTGGGGGGAGGGCGGCAATGGGGGGAGGGTTGGGAGGGGAACACCCATAAGGAAGGGGAGGGGGGAGGGGATGTTTGCCTGGAAACCGGGAAAGGGAATAACACTCGAAATGTATATAAGAAATACTCAAGTTAATAAAAAAAAAAAAAAAAAAAAAAAAAAAGAAGGCAGCTGGTTATAAATGTACTATCAAGCAGTGACTATAACAATGCCTGGAGCCTAACTCCTCACGAAACAACTCCAGGAAGAAGGAGCCCCTTCCCATGCAGGGGGGGGGGGACTGGATTCACACGCCAGCACCTATTACAGACTGGTTGAGGTCATTCTCTCTTGCTGAAGCTTGGTCTGTTGCTGTGTCTTGAAATGGTGAATTCTGTACCCAAAGATCTAGGCCTACAAGTGAATTCTCTTGTTTACCAGCCTTTGTTGTGCAAACCTTGCTCCTTAATTTCAAACAGTTGAGGTTTGGTTGGCTGCCTGTAGTGTAATGCTAAATACTCGCCCTGGTTGCCTGGGGAGGAGGAGATCCTCATAGACACCAAGTGCTGCTAAAGATGCCTACAGTCATAGCTGGGCACAAGAGAGATAGGCAAGGTTTTGGTTCCTGGGTCTGAGGCAGAAGACCATGTAGGGAGAGAGAAAAAAGTAGAGAGAAGAGAAGATACCGTGGAGTAGGTGAATCCTGAAAACCTGGTCATGAGGACTGGTCAATTGGAGTAAGAGTGGCCCAAGTGGAACATGGGAAATTATAACTCTGGGTTTTTGACAGTGAAGTAGGTATAATAGCTTAGAGGGTAGATGTCTGCCCAGCCTTAGTGTTGTAAAGGCTTATCATAAATATAAAGGTCTTATGGCTTTCATCTGATCTAAGATGAGGTAGAAACCTTTGATTAATTTTCAACAACACTCTCTGGCTTGCTAATAGTTGGATATCCTTCAGGGCAGGAAGAAGGAAACTGTCATTTCTCAGTAGCCCCTCAAGCACAGAGGAGTGGGTTCTGACCACCAAAGCTGTTCAAAGCTCCCCAAATAGGCTTGTCTGAAGGGCACTGACAGCCTCTCCTGAAACCCTTTTGAGTCAAAGTCAACCATCACGTCATCCATAGTCCACAGGTGTCAGGGGACCTAGATGACTTATGGCCATTTATCTTGTATTTAAGTTTGTTTGAAACATACATGTATGTGCACCCGTGCCATGGTGTGCATAGAGAGGCCCAAGGACAAGTCATGGATGCGAGACTTCCTGTTCCACATTGGTTGAGACACACTCTACCATTTGCCAATGTGTACACAAAGTCAGTTGGCCCTCAAGATCCTGCCTCGGTCTTCCCCAACTCTTATGGAAGAATTACACTAGAATGACAGATACATGTTACTGTGCCAGTGTTGACCTGGAAATCAATTGCGGGTCCTCATGTTTGTGTGACAGGGACTTCGCTCACTGAACCAGCTCCCAGCCTGTTTTATTTTGTTTTGTTGTAAAGTCTAAACAAATATAACATGTTACGTTTTCAATTTCCTTCCCATTTAATGCTTAAATCGCTGGTCCCATTTTGTGGTAATAAAATAATTTATAGAATGCCAAAGAAATTAATTTTATAAGATAATCAGCAAAGTAGACTGAAAAACTATAACAGTACACCAGAATTAAAAACTAATGAGAGAAAGTATGATGGACATTGAGTTATTTGCAATTCTTGGGACAAACTCACAGCCTTGTGCCTACTAGTCAAATGCTCAACGATTGCTAAGCTACACCACTCACCCTGGTATTAGTATCTACTAATACCCAACACTCCTCCCTTGCACAAGAGAACAAACAGTAAGAGGCAGAGAAGCCACAAGTCCCACGTGTGGGAATCTTAGCCACAGTGGGTTAGTCGTGGCGACTGAAGGTTTTAAGCCCTTGAGCTTAGCACAACAGCCTTGCCTGGCTTCCTTGAAAAGCTCCACAGCCTTCAGAAATGCCTGGAACAGCAAACAACTGTGGGTGAGGGGGAAGGCCAAGATGTCAGGACATCTTTCAGGAAGTTTTAAAAGAAAGGAAAGAATTCCTTGAGCCTTAGGATAGACAGGAAGGAGACAGGAGATTGATCCCGGCCTGTCAGCAGTCACCTTGGGTGATTGCTCCCTCACTCCTGTTCTATCCCACGTGGGCTACAGAGCTGGACTCGCCATCTGGAAACAAGAAGGAGGGAGAGGAAGTGAGCTGCTCCTGAATGCTGCCAAGCTGTCCCCAAAATATGCCGTCTTGAGTGGCTGCTTCATTGTGTGAGAAGACATAAAATGCAGATGGTGAGTTTCTGGATTTTAAGTTCCTATAGAGAAGTCACATTTTCCAGCACATCCTCACTCCATTTGGGGTGTGTGTGTATCTATGTTCTTAGATTGACTGTGTTGTGGGTTTTAGCCATCGATGGGCTGCATCTGGTATTGTGAATCCCTAAAGGGGGATTCACATATGTCAGCACGAGTCTGGACTGACAAAAACATCAAAGTCAATCAAGAGACAGTCTTATCCAAGGAGCCACAGACTAAGGACAGAAAAATACCCAAATGATTGACTCAGAAAACAAAGAGATCTTTAGTCGAATCTGACTTAAGTTTGCATGTTAATTACTCTTCTTAGGGTAAAGAATGCAACTGTAGTCTTCGCTCACATAACACCCATCCTTCTGCTTTCAAACTGTGTCCACCAAGCCTGTAAACACTGAGCCACCATGTCCTTGCACATGGTCCTGGGTCCTGGACATGCATGCACATGTACGGGTTCTTGAACCCTGACTAAGGGCACCTAAGAAATGAAAAAAAAAAATGACAGACACATATAGAGAGAAACAGAAAATCTGGGGTTGGGTGGTCTGGGCTCTCAGATGGGGAAGCCACAGCACCCCCAGAAGCCCAGCATGTTATTATGTAGAGTTGAAAGGAGAGGTGGGGTTTTTGTATATGGCTGAACAAGAAGGTGGGGTTATTATACCCAGCCGAGCAAGGATGCAGGTTTAACTAATCTCAGTAGGAGCAGTCTTCCCTGTAGATCAGTCTTTGGGTCAGAAATAAAAGAATGGGGAGAAAGTTGCTGTGGGCATTTTCTGCACACAACCAACATTTACTCTCAGACCAGAAGAAGGCTTTGCTATTTCTCTGAGCCTCATGTGGGCTGGGGAAGGCTTTGCCACGAACCCATAGGAAGAGATCTTTGTGACTCTGAAGCAGGAAAACAACCTTCATGTCAGGCAATCAGGGACCAAGAAAGGAATAAAAGTAGGCAGTCTCTGTGGAGCCTCCAGCCCAGTGGTTCTCAGCCTTCCCAAAGCTGTGACCCTTCACTACAGTCCCTTATGTTGTGGGCCCCCCACAACCATAAAATTATTTTGTTGTTACTCTGTAAATGTAATTTTACTACAGTCAATGAATTTAATGTAAATACCTCATATTCAACACTCCCCCCCCCTACACACACACACACACACAAATTGACCCACAGAGTGAGAAGCACAGCGGTCTAGCAGGTGCTGGGGGTGCGAAAGGCATGATGTCACCTTGTAGGTGTAAAAACTATCCCAGAACCAAACTAGAGAAAGGAAATCCTTCCTCCTTAGGTTTCAAACAAGGAAAAATGGCTGCAGTTCCTACCTCACACCAAAGCAGACCTGACCACTGGGTTCTCCCTGGATCCCTCAGCTCCTACTTGTTACAGGGTTCTCCAAGCTGGCATACCCTACCCCTACCCTGAACCTCTCCAGCCCAGCTGGGTTTCTCTCCTGCAGCTGTCCTTCCCTATATAATGCAACCATTTTGGTTACCTGGTCCTTTTTCTCTACTCTCTTTGGGCCTCCTGGATGCTGTACCTGGTTCCCCTCTCTCCTGTTTCCCTTCTCCCTCAACACCATCCTCACATAGACCTGGTCAGGGTTATGTCCACTCTGAGCTCTCCCAGATGCCCCTGCTATGTTCTCCCACATGTCTATAAACCTCTCCAGCATACCCAGGAGCAATCATGTCCTTTCCTTTCCTTTGTTTTTCATTCAGTTCTCTCAGCTGCAGTGCTACAGAACTACATACCTTCCTCCCAGATGCAGGCCTCTGTGTTTGCTCTTTTCCACCAAGAGGCAGGCAGCCCTGGCTCTGTCTCATCAAGCTGCAGGAGGACAAGCTAATGCGGAAAGACTAGTCTGAAGGTGGGCCTTTGACTATGGGTTCCTCACCAACCTCACAGAAGGATGTGTAAGGGTAGAAATGCCAGTCTCAAGAAGACGAGTCTTCAAAGTGGAGTCTCCTCTTCAGGGTGCAGACCAGATGACCCCCTACGCTCAGATGAGGAGCTAGTTGCCAAGCCTTTGGGGACTTTGCCTTCTAAATCAGAGAGTCAGAAAAGCAGGCAGACAGAACAGCTCACGTGGTACTGTTCTGAGACTCCAGGAGAGGAATCCATGGAAAGTGTGCCTTCCAGGACACGTATGCTAAGATCAAAGGTGAGCTTCTGTAAGTATGGGACTTCTGCCGCAGGTGATGGGACAGCAAGTGTATTGGAGCAGCATATGCTTCTGTCACTTCATTGTCCTAAAGGAAATCAAACAAATCCAACCGTGAGCCCCATTCAACCAGGCTATTAGGAGACTCAGCCTCAGTTACTATTGCAGCTCCCTTACTCACTAGGATGCTCGGAGTGCCACGCATTAGGGAGACGCTGTAACTGACGGGCTCAGGAGCTCCTCCAGGTGCACGTGGGTACGGACGCCTGGGACCTGTCTTCCACTGTCCCACGGGAAGCTCTTTGCTCATCTTACAACACTTGAAGTCCCACAGGTATACGGAATGCCTAAGGGCCTGTCACTCAACAGTCAGGTACCACATGGAAAAAGACTCGTGTCTGACATCACCGGCTCCTTCCTGGGAGGGACAGCAATCATTTCAGCCGACCACTTGCATCAAGGGGCTCCTTCTCTTCACCCTCTCTGCTCTGCATTCCTCTGCCTGGGGTTTACTCCTGAGCGTGAGGAAATGACTCAGAAAATGAATCCTCCTGGAAGTATTTCTAATTTAATCAGCCCATCCATGGCAAGTGAGAGAAAGGTAGGGAAGGAAGAAGGAAAGAGATGAGGGTTCGAAAGGATCCAGAAGGTCTGGGAAGACTACTCAGTCGGTAAATTGCTTGTTTCGTAAGCATGAGGGCTTAGGTTCGATCTCCCAGAACCCACATAAAAAAGCCTAACCTGGTGGCTCGCCTGTAAGCCCAGGCCTGTGGAGGTGGAGACTGGAGGATCCCTGGGGTTTGTTAGCCCGCCAGTCTAGATGAAACAGTGAGTTCCAAGGTCACTATGAGACTCTGACCCAGTTAATAAGGTAGAAACTTATTGAAGAAGACACTGACAGTGTGAGGTGAAGGAAACCTCTGGTCTTCACACTCACACGCACATATGTGCACTTGCATATACATGCAAAACGTAAAGCGTACACACCCGTAATCACAAAAAGGCAAATCAAAATGGTCTGCAGAAGACTGGGCTCTAGGCAAAGAGATGGTTCTGCTGGTGGAGATTAAAGCCATAAATGCCAAACAAGAACATAGCTACAATCCTCTCAGTGCAGTGTCCTCTCTGTGTAGGCTTGAGAAAGCCACACGGCTGTTGACAGAGCTTCTGTGTTCCAGGCTTTTGGTACTGGACCAGGAAATCCTACTGGGACCCTTAGAAGATGCTGCCTGAGGGTTGGGGGTTTAGCTCAGTGGTAGAGCGCTTGCCTAGCAAGCACAAGGCCCTGGGTTCGGTCCCCAGCTCCGAAAAAAAAAAAAAAAGAAGATGCTGCCTGTGCCCATCCTCTGTGTCATCCTTCAAAGGTTCCAATATGCCCAGCCCCTGGTTTCCATTTCAGAGACTATCAAGCCTGCACCAGGGACAGATGCTTGTAGTAGAAAGGTGGCCTCACAGTGGTATTTGGCTGGGCTTTAAGGGCAGAGGGGTCTTCACACTCAGTCACATGTTGGCATAGATTGCTTGTTCTCAGTGCTCAGATTCCCTTCACTGAGAGGCTGGGAAGGCTATGAGCTGACCTGGACATCCCCTGGTGCACAGGCCTAGGCCTGGCTTTTCCAGAGATGCCACAGTCGGGAGGTGAGTTTGCAAGGCCCTTGGGCAGGAATCTCCTAACTATGCCTCAGAACTCTTCTGGTGGCCTGGCTGTACTTTCTTAGAACTATTCTAACACTCCTCCCAAGCAATTCCCTCTCTATCCTCTTAATCAGGCATCGGATCAGCACAATTGGGAGTGTCTCACTCCAGTTCCTGCTTCCTCTATTTTCTGTAGATTTCCTCTCAGAGAACACACACCAGCTAGGGAATTCTCAGGGAAAACAGGCAGAGAGATGGGGCCTGGGAACTGTCTCACTCGGCGGCATCAGGGATTCAGACAGGATGACTCTGGAGCTTGTGTAGTCAAGGAAAGTTCTTGCAGAAGAACGCAACTAACTGCTGAAGTTCCACAGTGATGTGAACACCTAGGGAATGAATTAGCAAAAGAGAACAGCCTTACTGATTCAATGAACCAGGCATCTAAAGATACTGAGATGGAGCAGCCCCCACTACATTGTGTGTGTGTGTGTGTGTGTGTGTGTGTGTGTGTGTGTGTGTGCGCGCGCATGCCTGTATTTGAGTGTGTATACATGTGCTTATGAACACTGTCTGCATACATGTGTATATGTATGTGTGTGCATATGTGCGTATGCCTGCATGAGTAAGTATTATGCAGGTACATATGTGTGTTTGTGCATACATGCATGTGAATGTGTGTGTATGTGTGCCTATGCATGTGTGTGCATGCATGCATGTGAATGCATGGGTATGTGTGTGTTCATGACTGCATGTGTATAGACACAGTACACCTATGAAAGAAGAAAACCTCAAGTTTTTGTCCTCAGGCACTTTCCATCTTTGGTTTGGCAGGGTCTCTCACTGGCTTGGAACTTTACCAGCTATGTTAGGCTAGCTGGCCAGCAAGCTTCCAGAGGATCCACCTGCCTCTGCCTCCTGTCATGCAATCATTTGGATTGCAAACACATACCACTGCACCCAGTTTTTTATATAGGTTTTATCCAAATTCAACTCCTTTATTGTCTGAGGCACAGCCTTAGCTTACTAACCTGTTTTGAAGCCCTACAGAGGGAGGAGTAACTAAGCCTTCAACTGGAATGCTAGTGGCCTATACAGGTCCTTCCTTCATTAGAGGAAGACCTAGCACGGCTGAGGAACCTGGTAGACCAGTTAGCCTTGCAGTTAGTTCCAAGTATTCTCAAATGCTCAGCCTGGATCTAGGAAAACCTGGGTTCTGAAGTATGGATACAACATCTGTGTGGATATGTTGAGCTTTGCCTGAGGAAATGATTCTATTCCCCACAGGTGTTTTCTCCACCTCAGAGAAAAAAGACTCACCTCTTCTTCCTAGGAAGAGTTAACATTGTCCCCAAGCTGGGTGATGCTGCAGAGACTTCACCTCCACAAGGAATAGGCACCCTGGCCTCTTTGGCTCCCCTCACTTCCCAGAGCCTTGGATGTGTCAGGTCTGCTACTGTACAGTGAGCTTTATAAGAATTAACATGGGCTAGATGTCTAGTAACTAGGATACTGCAGAGGTGAGAAATGCTACTGCCATGACTACACTGTTTCAATCTGGGTTTAATCTAATCAGGATAATCTGACTCACTCAGTCTTGGCCCAGGAAATCCAAAGAAGCTCACTGGAAAAGCTGTGTGAAGAAAATGGACTTGGGAGACCTTCTGGAGGCCTGACAAGCTGGGTGACCCGGATGACAGCCAGCATAACTGCCAGCCGTAAAGTGAGCCTTCTAACAATCTGACCCTGCAAAGGGTTCCTGAGCAGAATCATCTAGCTAAAGAGCTCCTAGCTTGACCCAAGGAAGCTCTGACACAGGGTGGTCTCTTAGGCCACAAGGTTACAGGGAATTTGTTCACCTGCAATCAACAGAAAGCCCAACAGTTCTTGGAAACCTGAAGAGATTGACAATTCATACTGAACAAAGCAAAAAATACCAAGCTTGAAAATCAGTTTTCTTCAGTGAAGAGACACTGGGCGAGCCAATCATATACCAGATGTCTTAGTTGCTTTTCTCCTACTATGCTAAGACACCATGACCAGGACAACATTTCTTATAAAAGGAAATGTTATTGGGCTCACAGTTCCAGAGGGTTAAAGTCAATGATCATCATGGCGGGGAGCACTTCAGCTCAGAGGCTGGCTCGGTACTGGAACAGTAGCTAAGATCTTACATACTCGTCCACAGGCAAGAGGCAGGGCTAAAAGAGAGCTGTAACTGGGAATGGCATGAGCTTTTGAAACCTCAAAGCCCATCCCCCAATGACACCCCTCCTCTAAGGAGGCCACACCAGGGCAGGCCACATGCTGCGTTATAGTTAGCTAATACAAAACAGACTCCATTTTGTTGTTACTGTTGTCTGGTTGTGGCAGTGGTGGTAGTGTGTGTGTGTGTTTCTTTTGGTTTTTTTTTGTTTTGTTTTGTTTTTGTTGTTGTTGTTGTTTTGGTATTGGCTTTGTTTTCTTAAGACAGAAACATTGTGAATAGGGTAGGTAGGAATGGGAGAGATCTATCGAGGAGGAGTTGGGAGGTGAAGGATTATGAGCAAATACATTATATGAAAAAATTTAAATGCCTAATATCTTGAAATATGGTAGAGAAAAGGGAAACAAAACCAAACGAAGTGAACCCAGATGATTGTGTTCCATGAGAGGGACCAGATACATCATTAGCCACAGCCACCAGGGGTTCCAGCATCACTGAAGACCTCAGCAGGGTCTCTCCTCTGCAGGCTAGAAGTAATTAGAGTGCTGGACTAGTCAATATCCATGGGAATGACCTCTATTCTTAGGTCACAGGGTCCAGGTCTGACAGCATTTACCATAATGACTGGCAAATTTGGTGGGACAGTAAAGACAAATTCACCTTTATGGAATCGTGAGGGTGGTTGTTTCCAGGTGCCGCACAGAAGAGCATCCTTTATGGTGGAGCTTAATGCTAATACCCCCTGCCCCAACACACACACACACACACACACACACACACACACACACACACACACACACACACCTGAAGCAAGAGAGGAAAACTGAGAGTCTGAAGTCAGTTACCCAAGTAAGAAGTCATCATCCCTCACTCAGATCTGAACCAGTGTCAATGTTCAGATTCAGAACCTGTTGACTGAAGAGGTAGATAGGTCTTGAGAAGAAAGGCCCAACAGCAGGATAAAAGTACATCTGAGAGCATAAGTCATCATACTAAGGAGATGGGATACTCCAATGTTCAAAATACTTCTGGGTAGATCTGAGGAGATACAGATGCTCAGACACACAGTATATTATTCTGGTCCTCTACTAAACAGAAGGCTTTAAAAGGTAGGGTTATGAAGAGGAATCATGAATAATATCTCTATGAAACTATGCAGGAAGCATTTCCCTAGTCTATGAGTGTATCAACTTAGTCTTTAAGTGGATCAACTTAGCAATTGGGATAAGTACCTACATTGAATCCTTAACCTGAACGATAAGAGACCATTAAACCTATCAGCCCCTCATGATTGAGACAATAAACAAATATATGATGGAGATAATATCACAATTAAAAGTCTGAGGGGGGGGCAGGGATTAGCTCAGTAGAGTGCCTTCCTGGCCTGCAGAAAGCCCTGGGTTTGACACCCAGCACTATCTAGGTATGGGGGTACATGCCTCTCATCACTCAGAAGGTGGAAGCTGGCAGATCAGAAAGTCAACGAATTCTTCAGCTATACAGAATTGATTCTAAGCTGGGCTATGTGAGAACTTTGTCTAAAACAACAACAAAACAAAACCCAACAGCAAAACTCTAAACTTCCTGAGCATGGTGGCTCGTTTGCAATTCCAACATTTAAGAGGGGTGAGTCAGGAGGAATGCCTCATCAAGTTTAAGGCCATGGGCTTCACTGTGAGTTCCAGGCTAGCCTAGGCTACTACCATATATCCTTCCCCAGAAGACCCTAAGGAATGCAAGGCTGACATCTTCATTGAGTCTGTCAAGGACCACTCTTGGAGAATACCTGCAATTACAAGCTCCTTTGAAGGGTGGCCTTGAGCTCAGTGGCAGTGTTGAATGTGACGCCAGTGCAGGTTAATAAGGCCTCCCCCACACAGGAAGTGTCTGGACATTGGCTTGACTCATATGCTCTTTCCTATTCTAGTTAGGAAAGAGGATCCGTACCATCTTACTTTATCTTAAAACTGATAACACTGACTTGTTTTTGACACTAGGCTATTTAAAGTTCCCTGTTCTCATGGTAAGACAGCCTGAAGAGCACTGTGCTCTTCACAGAACAACCACAGGGATGCATCTTGTTGATGGCATCATGCTGTTCTGACAGAATGCACCAGGAGTGACTAAACCTGATAAAGCTTGGTGAGAAAAGGGTACCTCACAGATGGGGACAGGTCTGCTATAAAGATTCAGGAGCCACCACTTGCCATGAACATGGCAGAATTCTCTCTCCTCTGAGGTAAACGACATTGCTGCAGGTCCCAGTGGAGGAATCACAGTGCAGCCCTGGGATTTCAGAACAGGATCATGTCTGTGGCACACAAGCATGAGAAAAGCCCACTCCCAATGGGTACAGGATCCTGGTGCACATAGTTCACTTGACTTTGGGGAACAAATTGACCATGAGTCTAAAACTAACTGCTCCAAGCTGGACCTGTGAATCTACCAACTCAGTAATCTAGACAAGCTTAGAGTGCTATGTTGTATGGATTCACCTTTGGAGGGCGGGAGAATGTGCTGTGTATGTAGCCTTGGCTATCCTGTACACCAGCTATGGAATAAATTTTTATCAACAGACAGCCAAGACCCTCAGACATACCTGGCATACCTCCCCCATAGGGGCCTATATTATGCTGGGGTTAAGTGAGGTTGAAGAAGGAAGAGGCCCTAGTGTGTATCATGATGGACTGTTTTGGTAGCTGAGTATATAGTAGTCATCATGGCGCATAGTGTCATATTACCATTGCTGCTACATTCAGGAGTGGTCTTGAAACACAGTGGATGGAGACAGAAGTCCACCCAGTGGGTAGAACTGGCAATGATGTGTGAGCTCCTCTATTTTGTGTTCAGAGGTAAGACCACAGGGACACATATGGGTAGAGGAACACACGTGGCTTACTACAATAGGAATCTGGATTGTCAGAGATAAGATCTGAGGCCCAGAGAGATGGATGGGAGTAGGCACAAAACGAAAATGTTTGTGTCACATTCTGATGCCCACCAGAAAGCACCCTCCATGGAAGAGGCACAGAACACCCAAATAGACAAAATGCCTCAGCCGGATGAGCCAGACGCATGATGGGTAATAGATAAGCGGACCCACTGAAGATACCAACAGCATGGTCCTCACTTTTCATCATACCATGGATGCTCTAGCAACATACTTGACTGGGCAGTAGCAACAGCTATCCCCAAGTCCATATTATGATCTAAACTATGTCCTCCCACGTACCTGCCAATGTTTAAGTGAAGTCATTAGGAAAGGCTCTAATCCAGTGTGACTGTCATCTTTGCCAGAAAAGATCTGGAGACAGACATGATCAGAGAGAAGACAATGCAACAAGGCAGGAAGAAGACATCATCTCCAAACCCATCAAGAAAGTCTGCACTATCTCTTCCTTCAAGGTCCTCAGCAGGACCCAACACTACTGACACCTTTGCTCTTGGGCTTCTGGCCTAAAGAAACAGGAGCTAATTAGTTTCTCTTGAGTAGGCTATCTCCTCTGATACTTTATCACCACAGCACCAGGAAGCTCACAGAGCCTCTTACATGGTGCTATTCCTCAAGGCTACTGGGTGACACGTTCTGTCTTGGAAGGCTATGATGGAAAGTTTTATGTCAACTTGACACTAGCTAGAGTCATTAGAGAAGAGGGTGCCTCAGTTGAGAAAATGCCTCCATAAGATCCAGCTAGCTGTAAGGCATTTTCTTAATTAGTAATCAATGGGGGAGGCCCCAGCCCATGGTAGGTGGTGCCATCCCTGGTTTGATGGTCTTGGGTTCTAAAGGAAAGGAGGATGAGCAAGTCCCAGGGAGCAAGCCAGTAAGCAGCACCTCTCCATGGTCTCTGCATCAACTCCTGTCTCCAGGTTCCTGCCCTGTTTGAGTTCCTGTCCTGACTTCCTCCCATGAGGAACTGCTATCTGGAGCTAGGAGTGAAATAAACCAGTTCTTTCCCAGGATGCTTTTGGCAGCGGTGTTTCATCATAGGCACACCACCAAGATTTGCAGAAGTGATAACTAAAAGTGGAAGGAATTGTAAGTGGATAGAGAAGAGGGAGATAAGAACTGATCGATATCTATTGTGTTGTTTCTCAGACGGGATCTCTCCCTGAATTTTCTGAGGGTCCTAGGTTTCAAACTAGGGTCCTCTTTTAGCATGCCAGGCACTTTACTAGCTGAGCTGTCTCCCTAGCTTGCAGTCAGTTGTGACTTCCTTCTAATGTTCACCCCAGCAACAGAAAGCAATGAGGCTTTAGAGGAGCTAAGTATTTATGAAGGAGTCAGTTGTGAGCATGAAGTTGGGCTGTTGAAGGCATGGGGATCCACCACTCAGTGTCCCTCTGTGGGAGAACCGCAATTTGTTAACAGTGTCTGACTACGGGATCTTCATACTCAACCTCAGTGTTCCTGCTAAGATCACTCACTCCCCAAATACCTCCTCCAGCCAAAGACTGATAACGACAGAAATTATAAAGCTATGTCATTTTCTAGCCAGTATAGACTGTTTCCGGGACAAGCCCCTAAAGGTGTCAGTAGGTTCTCAGAACTGTGCTGTAGTCTAAAAATCTACCTGCAGCCCTCTTTTCTTCTCCTTCTCCTGAAACTTCTCCTTAACTAGCTCCTGCCTCTTGACCTCTTCATCTTTCCCAGAAGTCACAGCCAATAAATCTCTGGTACCTTCTTGGTATCTGCTTCCCAGGAGTCTATTAATAGGCCAGTCTTTCACACCGGAAGGAGCAAGGACCCTAGAGCTTGCATGGCCTTGAAGGAGAGAATTAAAACAGAGGGTCAGAAGTATACTTCCTGAAATACAGAGACTGTGAGCTTTCTGTAGGTATGCTGGAAAGAGATGAGCACCCGCAAAACAGAACAGAGATCGCAGACCCCTCCAGGCTCCTTTGTGGCCATCTCCCCTTACCTAGACCCCTGAATAGTGAACAACCTTGGGCTCAGTTCTTGGATAATTCAATTCCTTCTTTAAAGAGACCCTGGGTTAAAGAGTCTTGTAGATTCTTGTGGCTTAAAATAATGTGGAGATGCTTAAAACTCTCAGATTTATATGGCCAGCCATCAAAACGAAAAGCTCTATGCTATACAAGATACACTCGAGAAAGAAAAAACAACCCACTGAACAGGAAGAAATGTTTAGGACTCCAGTATCAGCGAAGGACTTCTATCAAGAGCACATGAGAAATCTTTGCAACTCAATCCTAAACAGACATGCAACCTAAAGGAAAAAAATAGGCAAGTAATTTAAATAGCTATTTCTTCCAAAGTAGATATACAAGTGACCATCAAGAAAAATGAGAAATGTTCAAAATCCTTACTCACTGGGGAAAAGCAACCAAAATCACAGTAAGATTTCCACATCCTATTCACTAGCCGGAATGTATAGGAAAACCTGTTGATGCCCAGAAGAAACTGGAATGCTCATGTGTTGATGTGACTATGAAATGATAAAGCTGTTAAATGTGGTTAGGCTCTTCCTGAGGGTGTCAGAGTACCAATACCCAACAACATCCCTCTCCTCAGAGAACAAAACATGCACACTCCCAACAAAACTTGTTTTTAAGCTTTCATAGCAGCTTTAACTGGGAACAACTTGAAAGTCCATTGAGTAATAGACAGAAGAACCAAAGTCAATGGAATACTATTCGGCCATTAGAAAAGGGTGGATTATTGTTGTTCATCAGGGGACTTTAAGAACATTGTGCACTAGGATGACAGGCTGGCCAGTATACCTGCCTGGCATTTATGTGAGTGCTGGGAATCTGAACTCAAGTCCTCACAATTGCACAGCAAATTCCTTATCCACTGAGTCAGCTTCCTACTCCCTACCATTGCCTTCTTCTGGGTCAAACTTTATTCTCCAAAACTTAATGCATTTAATTTCTAAAGTGCCTCTGACTATGACTGAATGTGACTTCATAGGCCATCAGAGTGGCCTCTAAAGCTATCTGAATGGTGCTTTTAGGAGATACCAAGGGACACAAAGAAGACATACGGTATGCACATGGGGAAAAACATATAAGGACATAGAAGAAGGTTGTCATTAAAAATCAAGGACAGGGCCAGCAATTAGCTCAGGAGGTAAAAGCACCTGATGCCAAGCCAAATGGCCTGAGTTGGATTCCTGATTCCCGTAATGGAGAGGACCAAGTTGTTCTCTGGTCCTCATAAGCAGACATGTGTGTGTGTGTGTGTGTGTGTGTACGCACAAAGACATCAGTACATGTAACGGAAAAACAAAAGGGAGCTGGGGTATGACTCTGATTGAATGCTTGCCTAGCATGCTCACAGCCCCAGGTTCCTCCCCCTGCACTACTAGAAAAACAACAAACTTAAGAGGGGGGAAGCAAAATGCAAGAAGACTTCCATCTGGCCATCCATCCACTGCTGTGCCAGCCTCCCAGTTTTGCTAGTCTACTACACTACTACACTAGTTTGTACAGCAGCCTGGACAAACCAGCACTCCTACCTACACCCCAGTCCCCAGAGCCTTTCTTCTAATTCCCTGTGCATCCAAAGCTGGCCTTGAACTCCTCACCCTCTTGCCTCTGCTCCGAGGCTGGGACTCCACAGATACATGCCACGGTGCCTGTCTCAGCATTGCTATTGCTCTCCGTGGGCATCGATTGCCTGGTCTCTGACCTCACCCCATCCTGTGCTGGGTGCTGCACAACTCCAGGGGGCATCCAAGCCTCTTTATCCCTTCCTCTCAGTCCAGGTCCCTCTGCTGGGACCACTCTGGCCCCTTGGAGGTTCCTGGCATGCCATGTGGCTTTGTCCCCATGTTAAACACTTCTCTCCCACACATCCGTGGTCACTTCCTCACCCTGCAGCTTGGTGTTCAAAAGTTGTCACTCCCTGAGAGGACATGCCACAGTGACTCCATTTAAAATGACAGGGGCCATTCTTCGTGCCCTGGGTGCCATTTCATCTTGTTTTTAGCACTTCTCATCTCCACATAGAGTCGTCAAGGGTTTCGTTGCTTGTATATTTTTTCTGTCCCAGTCTTCCCTCACCCCACCCTTACCCCTCCCCACCCCTGCTAGAGAGTCTGCTCCATGAAGACAGATCCTTGACGTCCTCTTGGCTCTCTATCTCTTTGTGCCTAGGGCAGTGCCCAGCCTTTGGCTGGAGCTCAGTAATCAGGAAAGGGTAAAGAATCGGCCATCCAGGTCATCTTTAATACTGAGTGCCTCTTTTTCTTGGAAAAAAAAAAAGCAAAAAAATCTCAGAACTAAATCTGTGTGCCACCTTTGGTAGGCATACCAGGGAATGTGTGCACAAATACCCTGCTTATTCTGTTAGTTTCACTTCCTTTGTTTCTATTCCTTTTCCTGGGACGGTCTACATTTCTGTTAGCTATCTTAGCTTTCTTAAATGTTATTGAACAAGGTGAAAATTACGGGGGTATGGGGGAGGTTCTGGTCTTCTGTGGCTGTTTGCTCTCTGGCTGCCACAGGGGCCAAGAGAAAGACACTGTACAAATCCTTAGCCCGTCTTGTTAAGTGAACACAGATTTCTCTTCTCTCAGGGAGTCCCTAGGGGAATTCTGAAGCTCTACAAATTGTCCCAGGGATCATTAGCTGCAGAGGAGGACCTCCCGGTCACAGGGCATGGAAAAGCAGTGGGGTAGCAGCTGTGTCCTCTTAGCCTGTAATATGTTGGGCCAAAGTTGAAGGGAGTGCTTTAAAATTTGCCTGCCCTGAAGGGCACAGGGAAGGTTTCTGGGTTAACTGCCTGGGTGCCAGGCACCACAGGAACAGAGCTGGCATTGTCCCACAGGCTAGATCCCTAGAGAACAGCACTGTTCTTTTCTCTACACGGAAGGTTCCACAGGACTAAAAGCAAAGCCATACTGAGCTACCTCATAGACATAAGGACTGTCCCGTCTGCTCCCTTAGAGCTTGGAACCTGTGGGCTGAAGTGGGGAAGGGGGTAGTGGGGGAGGGAAGTGTCAAGCCTGGGGTCATTAAGGATTGCAGCTTCCTACACTCATAGGCACAGGTCCAGATTGCCCTGTGGAGTGGGAAGCCAAACGGTCTGAGGCATAAAGGCTTGGCTTCTTTGCCGCTACGAAGAGGTCACTAACTTCAACCAGCCTCTCCACAAAGGACTGTGCTAGTCTTTTCACACACTCAGTTCAGCCTCAAGGCTGGGTGAGCATCCAGGTGAGAAACCCTGTGTTTTTCCACCACCACAATTTCTTGGCCTCGGACTCAAGATGGCCTCAAATAACATCACGTTCCTACTTTTCTTTGCTTCTTTGTCTTACATTGGCTGACACTTTGCTTGGCTCCTGAGGAGTGGTTGAGTCTGGAAAAAACATTGAGGGTGTACGAGGGAGAAATCTGAGCTTCGAGCCACAGCCTTCCACATGTTGCAGAGTGCCAGGAGCAGATGCACCATGACTCCCAACTGCACCTCTGCTGAAGGTCACCTGCTTAAAATGAAGCTACGGGGGGTGGGGGGGCTGTAGGGTGGAGCCCTGCTGTAGATCACTTCTCGATTTCGTATCCTCCATCCCCCGCCCTTTTGTTTCTATTCCTTTTCTCCAGAATGTCTACATCTCCGTTGGCTGTTGCAGTTTTTGAAATGTTATGAAGCAATGTCAAAAACATGTCTAGGCGCTCTGTCTATGGCTGTTGACTCTCTGGCTACCCTGAAGTAAGAGAAGTGTGCAGAAAGCTCTGAGCACTTGGGAGGTTAGATCAGAAGAATAGGAGCTACCCTGGGATAGAGACATTGTCTCAAAAGAAAAGAGTAATTAAGTAAGGCTGCCTTCCCTCTAGAGCTCTTGGTTTAGTAGGTCTGGGGTGGGGTCAAGGACCCTACATCTTTAACAACGACTATGGGTGCCTGGATACAGGCAGGCTAAGACTACACTATGTGAAATTAGCCTATAGACCTGGCTAATGGTATTGAGAGGTGGTAGAACACAGTGTGTTACACTTGTGATGTTGGACATGACTTTGGGGGTGGGGGTACTTGAGGCAAATACCCACCACTACCTGTAATGTGTTGCCAAGCCAATGGGGTTCTCAAGCTTAAGTAACAATACATTTTTGACTAATAATCTTCAACTTACAATGAGATTATGAGGTTATGCCCTATTGTAAGTCGAGCTGCCCTGGCACTAAGAGTTGGGGTAGCCCCACATGCTTACCCATCCAGAATGCATTGCCCTGAGTGTGCTATATGTCAGAGAAATCCAGAGCACAGATAACTGGGCCCTACCGCTGCAGCATTTATTTCTTTGAGGGAAAAACATTTAGCCCAACTTTTGCTTTTGGTTGTCTCCTTCTTCTTGGATTCTTATCGTCACTGCCTGGACACCCACACATATACCTAGACCGGAAACCCTGGGAGAACCCTCCTTGTATATGGCTGAGGAAAAGGTTCAGCAGACAGAGCACTGACTGTATATTATCTAGCTGAGTTGATGCACTCTAGGATCAGTAGATACAGTGAAGAGTGATTAAGGAAGACACTGGACATCAATCTCCAGCCGGGCATCTATACACACACGTTCTTACTCACATGTGAATATATGCATGTATACCCAACATACATAAACACTCTCCCAAAACAAAACACCTCATGATGGTCTGGCAACTAAGGAAGACCCACAGCAATGGAGAGTGCACTCGTTATCACTTTCTAGAACTCTCCCCTTTTCCCTGCACAGGGAGGAATCCAAGTGAAAGTAGCCGGCCTCCTCCTGTACCCTGCCCCACCCCCGGGTGGGGTTTGGTGTACTCTTAGTTAATCATGAAGAAAGAAGTAAGGCATTTGGCATTTGGCATTTGGTGGCAGCTGTATCTTCAAGCCACCCAGTAGCCACCGTGGCGGCCATGCATCCTGTGCAGCCACATCCGCCAACCAGATGGGCGCCTCCTTGCCAGGTGCCACACTGCTGCAGCTGCCTCGGAAGGAGCCCTCCGCCAGCGGAGCGCCAGGAGCAGTGTCTGCACCAGGAGCAACGATATAAACCACAGGAACAAGCACAAGATTAGATGGCATGCAGACAAGCCCACAGGCAAATTACGGCCCGTCCAAGTGTAGGATCTGCGGTCACACTTGCCGGTGGCTCATCCCACAACTAACGAGAGTCAGAGCAGCCTGCCAGACAGCCTCGCCTTTCAGTGCCACGCTCCGCTGAAATGCGCCTTCTCCTCCAGCGTATCCATTCATCCCACTAACAGCAAACACGCCCACTGCAGGGCCTGTCTAGATGCGCAAGAGATTTGTTCCTTACTTCCAGGCACCCTCGGCACCACCCCCATTTCCCCCTCTCCCTGGGCAGTCTCAAGCGGGTTCCACCCTTCCTACCCCCTGGCTCCTGGCAACATCTGCTTACTGCCCTGCTCCCCTCTGTTCTTTCAGGCAGCTGCCTCCACAGCGCCTGGAGCCCAGGAAAAGACAGCTGAGTTGTGCCTTAGCCCCCGGTCCAGCACAGAGCCCTGCAGAATGACCGACTTCCGCACCCTTGGGTGTCCTCAGATAAATGACTCTAAGGTGTTAGCATGGAGGATGAGGGCCCGATCTCCTATTTCACCTCCTGGCAGGCGTGTGATCAGATCAAATACCAACAAGGTTTTATCACCTGTAAGTATGCAGGAAGGAGTCCTTGATGAGGGAGCAGCAGTTCCACACCCTGAGCCTACATTTTACCCTCATGGGGATGGGGAACAGCCATGGAAACAAAGATCACAGACAAGGGACTCATTCCTGTAAATCCTAACAGTCCAGAGCCTGAGGCAGGAGGATTGTTGTGAGTTCAAGGTCAGCCTGGATTATGTAGCAAAATGTAATGTTTTTAATAAAAAAATAAAATTATTTTAGCTGAAAATTGGTGACATGAACTTATGATCCCAACACTTGGGAGGTGGAGGCAGGGGCATCGCTGCCAGTTCCAGGTGAGCCTGAGCTACAGAATGACACCCTGTCTCAAATATATAAAAATGGTATGTGTGGAAGGTGGAGACAGGGTGGAACACACCTATAGAACCAACTGTTAGAACAATGAGTCGGGCTACGTTCAAGGACAGTTGGAGCCATGCATGGAGGCCCTGCCTCCTAAACGGTAGCAAATCCTAACAGTGAACAACAGAGCCAGGCTTCACCGAGAGCAACACATCCAAGAATTCGGTGGGTCTGGGGTTAAACTACTGGCAGTGGCTGGACACTAACACTGCTGCTCTTGGGACCATGCTTCAAACAACTTGACTCTACTGCAAGGGTGAGGTCTACTTAAACCCTCAATGTCTATCACCTTGTGAATCTACAGAAGAAAAGTTGTTGTCCCCTCACATTCCCCTCACACGCCCTCACTACAATCACTCAGCTTTCCCCTTCAGAGCCCTTGTGTGTTGTGTGATGCACTGATACTCGTGGCTGGGTGGAGGGGGCCCCCTTGTGGTCACCATGAAAACAACCTGCTCTTTAATGGGCTTGCCTTTTCCCTTAACAAGGTAAGCCAACCTTGAAATTGTATCTGCCTGACAAAGGAACCAGAAAACCGCAGATGCTCACCAACGGCAAGGATCTGGTTCATGTGCAGAAGAGGTGCCCTTTTGATGTGTGCTGGGTGAAATAAATGGTATATCATTGATACTACAGCTGTGGAATTCTTGTATGAGATTTCACCATTCAAATTTTACAGGTATTAAAATGGAGACAGGGCTGGTAAGATGGCTCAGTGGGTATAGGCGCTTGCCACCGAGCTCAGCAATCTAAGTTTAATCCCTGGAAGGAGAGAACTGACACACACCAGTTGTCCCCTGACCTCCAACCATAGGCTATGGCATGTAGATGCTGTCCACACCCAACAAAAATAGATAAATGTAATTTTAAAAATCAAGATGGATTCTGTGGTGAACTTAGGAAAAAGCAGCAATGAGAGCGAATCTTTACAAGATGTTCCCTGTGAATCTGCACTGTTCTCAGCACTGGGTATGCATTACTTCTTCCCCTCGGCCCCTCAGGGAGGCATGCAGCAATGCCCTGCTAGAGTCCAGGTTACTGAGACCCCGAGTTTAAGAAGTTTGCATAAGATTTCCCAGATAACAACTGGTAGAGACTTGAGAGGGAGGGAATGGAGGGAAGGAAGGGGGAGGGGTGGGAATGTGCTTTTGTTCAATGTATTATTCATCATTAGTTATTACTAATTATTATCACTTGCTCATAATGTATTCATTACAGTCAACAGGTAGATGGAATCTACTCAGTCTTTAAAAGGAAGGAAATTCCGCCATATGCTGCCACGCCGGTGAACTTTGAGGACATCACGTTAAGAGAAATAAGCCAAGGATAAGTACTGCCCCACTCCACTTTGCTGACCACCCAGAGGGATCAAAGGGGAACAGGACTGCCTGGAGCTAAGGGGCTAGGAGGCCTGTCTACAGGGAGGGAGCTTCAGTCGATAGTGCTGAGAGATTTGTGGAGAAGGAAGACAATGGTTGCACAATCATGTGAACATATGCTTAAAAATAGTTAAACTGTAAACTTTGTCACATATGTTTCACCATAACTAAACTCACCCATCTACCAACGGACTGCAAATTGAGTCATTTGGGTTTCCCCCAGATTCTTCAGTCTCATTCTTGTGTGCAAACTGAAGACCCCCTCCCCCGCCCCAAGTGGGCCTTTTATGCAGTAGTTCTTAACCTTCATAACGCTTCCACCTTTTTATACAGTTCCTCATCATGTGGTGTGTAGTGCCATATTGGATTTGGGCCTGGCTGCTTTGTAACTGCATGGCCACAGTTAAGAAGTCATGGGATTGTTGGACAGAGGCCTCTCCCATGTATTTACGGCACAGGAAGAAAAGACCAAGTAGTAAACACCCGATATCTCCACTGCATGACCTCTGCTGAGCCCGGCTGATGCATGTGGAACTGACACACCTGGACCACACCTGGGTGGTGGTCAATTTACTTCTGCCTTTTACTTCCTCAGCCTTTATCCTTGAGATTTAGGCTGGTCTTCTGGGATTTCTCCCTAATCAGGTCTCGTAGTTGGTCTTTTGTTACCGAAGTCACGAGCCAGGTAGTCACGAGCCAGGGTTTCCCACTGTGCTTCCCAGTTATTTTCTACCTGGAGACTTGGGTATATAAGTGGTGAATAAAGCTACAGGAGACACTCACTATTCCTCTCACTCTTCTTCCTCACTCTCACTCTTCCTTCCCATCTTCCTCTCTCTCTCTCTCTCTCTCTCTCTCTCTCTCTCTCTCTCTCTCTCTCTCTCTCCTCTCTTCCTCTCCTGGCTTGACACGATAACCTGTGTGTGTGTATGTGTGTTTCTTTCATCCCGTAGGCTTTCGCCCGATTCTCGGTACCAGGTCGGTGCTGGCGCCGACAAATGGAGGTCCCACCGAGATAGGAGAAGAAAGGGGGTACCACCTACGGGACGTCCCTGGAGCCCGGCCGGCATAGGAGGAGAAGGGACGGATTGGACGTAAGATGGGTCAGGAAAGGCCTGGATGATTTGGGCTAGCCTGAGTAAAACTTGTCATAAAAAAGGGACAAGGTAACGGTAAAGTGTTTTTGCATATGCGTTCTGTTAGAGTTATATTTTAGTCTTTGGACCCTGGCTAGAGATAGTTTACACCCTAGACATGAGAGAGAACGGGTTGGGGAAAAACAGTCCTCCCGGACTCTCCGCGGTTGCTTTGGAGAAAGAAAAACCTTTTCAGAGCTCTCCTAGGAACAGAGGGAAAGCAGGAACGTCCTGCCTCTCTGCTGGCTCCTATTGGAGAAATGCTTATTTCTGGTTCTGGGTTCCATAGGTAGGATATGTGGGTCCCTTCGGTGGGACACCATCTAGTTTTTTCCCTTTATGTCTATTGTTTGTCCTTGGTGCACCAAGCTGTCCATGTCTGTCAGTTTATGTCTGTGGTTTTTGTTTCTCGTTGTTTAAATGTTTTGTGTTTCATGTTTAAAAGAAAAGGTTAAAATTTTAAATGCTGGTTGATTCACCCATTGATGTAGTTTTAACTCCTTTCAAAAAAGGTACAAATAAATAAAAAGTTTCAATTGGCTTTTGGAGCCTACATCTGTAGCTAGAAGCCTAAATCTGCTGGGCAAGCTCCCCAGGGGGCTGGCTAAATGTTTACACTAGCCAATCTTAAAGGAGCCAGCAGCTCCTCAGCTTCTATGTTAAGGGAGCGGATGGCTGTTTCTCTTAGAAAAATCCCTGACTTATTATTTGACTCAACAGGTGACAAGGTGCTTTTAAAATCATAGCTAGAAAAGTAAAAATGGTGCTTGGTCTAAATATTAAAGATAGGTGTAGCCACTTCAATTTTGTTTCTGATTGGTTTTAAATGTATAAATATGCTCTACATGCCTTGGTTATGGACTATTGGCTTTTAGGTTATTGGATATGGTTAAAAAAGTATAATATTGGTAACAGAAAGTTGACATAAAGCTGGTAATTTAGATGGAGTCATTCTAGACAACATGTGGCATGAGCCAACCTAGGGAAACAGGTCTAAATTGAGATAATATTTTTATGGAACTCTTATTCTAGAAACCAGGCTTCTAAAAGAATTTAGGGCAATGTCTCTTTGTTGAGGTATTGGAGACCGCACCATCGTGCATTCATATGTAGGAATTGGCAGTCAAACTTTGTAGCATGAAGGATAGACTCGGTGTTTTGGAGACTGGATTTTGGAGACTAGATTGTTAGAGGTTAAGTTTTGCTTTCCATAGTTCTGGTTTGCCCTGAAGTTATCTGTATTTTAATGCTAATTCCACTGCCCCAAGGACAGCTGCCTAGTCACTACTCAGAACTCAGGTGACCTTGTGGTTGTGCTCTGGTGTTACAAGGAGAACGTAAGGATTGTGATTAAGGATTGCCAGTGTTACATTGAGTAACTCAAACTTATTTATAATTGAGAAAAAAATCAAACAGGTAGAGATTGTTACAAGATTTACGAAGGATTGATGAGGTTTTAGAACTTGTGAGAGCATTATAGCCTGTTTGCTTACTTCAACCGCCATTCAAGATAGATTTAGAGGATTGCTAACAGCCTTGTATTATGTAATTTCGTTGCTTCTTCATTGTAAGAAGTTAGAACTTAAATCTTTCAAGGTATATGGAAATTTTTACTACAAACCTTTGCTCTCAAAATGAGCTTTAATATTTGGGGAGTAGCTGTTACACTACTCCAGAAAAGAATATTTGAAGCTAATTTTAAGCTTCTAAGGATATGTTAATTGGCTAAGTACCTCACCTTACCAGAGGACTTAGGTCTTTGTTATGCACATTGGAGATAAAACTTCAGCTGTGTTAATACAGAATTGTAGGCTAGAGTCATGGAAGTATTTTAAAAAGAAACCTGGTGAAACATACCTTAGTCCAAACAGCAATTTAATTGGTTATTACAAAATACTGATATTTGGCCTATTACATATACAAATTTCAGGCAAAATTGATAATTTTACTCTTTACATGCTTTTGTATTTCCTGTAAATTTGTGCATGCAACCCATAGAAAATGCACTTATGTATTTATAGGTGGTTCATCTAATGAAAAGGCTACATGTATGATTGGATCACTTGTTTATTCTCTTGAGTTTCCCCTGCTTCAACACAGACTATTAAATTACTTGCTGTAGCCACTGTTTTTAAATGTTAAAAATCAAGCTTTCAATTCATATACTTATAGCCAATGTGTGGCTTGTGGTTTTACAATTGATTAAAAAGTTTTCCTTTTTTTTTTTTAGATACTACTAGCCCTCAAATTTTACAATTACTTAATGCTTTATTAGAGGCAGGTTTTCTACTTGAAATCAGTGAGTGATTTCAGTGTGAATGTCTGACAACTCACTGTCCTTTCAGTGCTCTGGCTCAGAGAACTAAACAACACCATAGACCCAGCTCTTTGAAAATGGTAATGGAGTTGATAACACACCCTCATGAAAAGAGGAAGACTCCATTTGCTTACTTTCAATGCCCAGCCTCAC
The DNA here is from genome assembly GCF_021556685.1 of Rattus norvegicus. Lineage (NCBI taxonomy): Eukaryota > Metazoa > Chordata > Mammalia > Rodentia > Muridae > Rattus > Rattus norvegicus. The sequence continues at coordinate 30,899,272 of NC_141551.1, read as the reverse complement.
CCTGCCAACTCAGGGATTTCTAAATAAGGCTAAAACTGGACCTTGTTTACAGGATTTGACATTTCTAATTAATGCTTATGTTTAGGTAAATAAAGCTGGTGAGGGGCTGGAGAGATGGCTTAGTGGTTAAGAGCACTAAGTACTGTTCCTTTATGGGCCATTTAAGAACTCAAACTGGATTGCCTGGAACCCTTAGCAAGGGACGACAATAATACCAGGCAGATTATAGGCCTTACATAGAAACAATTAGTCAAAAAGTCTCATTTTTATATCATCAAAACAATAATGCTGGAAACAATAATTTGGTATACAAGTCAATTTATAAATGCAAGTGCTCAGTGTCCTCAATTTAATACTCGAGGACTTATCTTAATAAATAATATTTTAACAATTTTAATAAATAAAAGGGGGAGCTATCCCTGTACGCTAAATAATGCTCCTTTTATTTCAATTTTAAAATTTGGATGCCAAGGTTTATGGCACCCTACAACTAGGCATACTTCTGCCTAGGTGAAATAGAAAGACCCACATATTGGCATGATCCTGTCCAGGTATTTTATATGGGGAAGAGGGAATGTTTGTGTTTTTTCTACAGAATGCTACAGGAGTGTGCCAGCTGCCTGAGAGTCTGGTGAGCCATGCTGATCCTGGGAGCATGAAGATTCAGCTCTCGTGGTTCTGGTTCCTGGAGTCATTCCTGTGCCCTTAGAGGAAGACGGAGGATTCCCCCTCATCTTTTGTCATCACAGAAATTCTGGCGTTGCTGCAGTCAGTGTGTCCTGTCCCACCGAGGCTTGCCCTCCAACCCTCTGTGCACTGCTGCTTGCTGGAAGCTGCTGTGGACTGGGGAACTCTGCCCTGGATTTGCAGATCTCAGACATGGTTCCATTGCCTGCTGGTTGCTCCAGAGAAGAATGACTGATCCTGAACTGTCCTGGGAAAGACCTTGGCATTTTCGCTGCTATTGTAGCAGCCATTTCTGCTGCAGCCATTGTGTCTGCAGTGTCTGGAGTTACCCTCCCCCAATCTATTGTTAGGCAAGCACAGTGTGTGAACTTTCTGGAGTAGTTGCTAACAATTGGGAATTCTAAATTTGATTATAGGAGCGGCTTGACTACGGCCCTTGGTGGTAGCAGCTGAGGAGAACCAGATGAGGTGCCCACTACTTATCGGGAGAGGCTCAACTTCCACAATCTCTTAAATTAACGCCATCTGGCCTCTGCTCCTTCGCCCCTGGGCTCAAGTAAGAGGAATGAGAAGATGACCTGATGTAGCTATCCTCAGGGACGGGCAACTTCCTCTGACCCTTGACCAATCTAAGACAGGAACCTTGGGGGCGACAAGGTGATCCTATGACAGATAAGGCTGGGGTTTGAGAGGTCGATCCTAAGACAGAGGTGGCTACACCCCGTTTAAACGTACGGGCCGGTCAAATGCTCCTCTGCCCAGTTTCTCCCCCAATAAACACACGTATAGCCCAGAACGGTGTGTTACAGCATAAGTTCATTTCTAGCCATTGGGGTGCAGTCCTAACTGCAAGAGTGGCTCGCCATGGCCGAGCTGGGCACTCTGTGAGGCATGTCTGATCTCTCTTAGACCACTACTTCCACCTAATGGTTTTTTATAAAAGAATAACGGGGGAGATGTAGTGCCATATTGGATTTGGGCCTGGCTGCTTTGTAACTGCATGGCCACAGTTAAGAAGTCATGGGATTGTTGGACAGAGGCCTCTCCCATGTATTTACGGCACAGGAAGAAAAGACCAAGTAGTAAACACCCGATATCTCCACTGCATGACCTCTGCTGAGCCCGGCTGATGCATGTGGAACTGACACACCTGGACCACACCTGGGTGGTGGTCAATTTACTTCTGCCTTTTACTTCCTCAGCCTTTATCCTTGAGATTTAGGCTGGTCTTCTGGGATTTCTCCCTAATCAGGTCTCGTAGTTGGTCTTTTGTTACCGAAGTCACGAGCCAGGTAGTCACGAGCCAGGGTTTCCCACTGTGCTTCCCAGTTATTTTCTACCTGGAGACTTGGGTATATAAGTGGTGAATAAAGCTACAGGAGACACTCACTATTCCTCTCACTCTTCTTCCTCACTCTCACTCTTCCTTCCCATCTTCCTCTCTCTCTCTCTCTCTCTCTCTCTCTCTCTCTCTCTCTCTCTTCCTCTCTTCCTCTCCTGGCTTGACACGATAACCTGTGTGTGTGTATGTGTGTTTCTTTCATCCCGTAGGCTTTCGCCCGATTCTCGGTACCAGGTCGGTGCTGGCGCCGACAGTGGTGAGCCCCCAACCGTAAGGTTGCTTTGTTGTTACTTCATAACTGTGGTTTTACCACTGTCATAAATTATAATGCAAATATCTGATAGTGCAAACCCTGAAGGGGTCACAACCCACAGGTTGAGTTAAGAACTGTTGTTTAAGGAGCCAGCGGGATCTCCCTGAAGAACTGTAGGCTCTACAACCTGACCTTCTAATGTCAAGGACTCTCAGACACACAGGTAGACTGGGGGTGGGGGGACACCCTGTCATTGGCTAACTGCCCCTGCTTCCGTTGAAAATGTCATCTCCTAGATCCCCACTGGCTCATTCACTGGCATGGGAGGTCCTGACATTGCACCCTTGGGGGACAGGGGTGCAGAGGGAGTGAGGAACCAGCCCCCAGTCTATGCCTCCCTTGCCTGGAAACTTCCTCCATAGTCCTTGGAAGAAGAAGCCATTGTGACCACAGAAGACAACATATGAAAATATCTATAATTAAGAAGAGGGACAGGATGGGTCTTGTAGGATGAGAACACACAAGGAAGAAATAAATTTCATTTTCCTGCTCCTCCAGCTTGACTCCCAAGCCGAACAGACGTTATTTTTATCAAATGCTTTGTATGCTGTGATACGCTTTGCCAACTTTCTATTATTAGATACATCAAGGAAAATCTGAGGTTGGTTTTCCTCAGAATCACCCTTCCCTCCCCGGTTTGCCTGGCTAGGGGAGGTGCGATGATTTGGGAGGGGACCTTGACCTATTAATAAGGGGGGGTGGCAGTCACTGAGCACTCCCCTCAGTGCCAAAACTCCTAGAAATGAATTCTCCTCTGAAGTTATATCAATCCTGGTAACACCCTAGATGCCACAGCTGTGGGACAGGAAAAAAAGCAGGCATTCTAGAGTATTTACAACAGCGTCCCCAACCCCATTTCCTGCAAGGGAGGGCTTAGTCTCCTCCAGCTAAATTGTGGTACTTTTGTCCTACATGGAGAAACTTGGGAAAGGATCTTTGAAAGATGCCATTCTGTGGGTGGGATGGCTTGAGGGTGGGCCACCTAAAGAGAGGCTCTCTTCTGAAGAAAGAAGTCGAGGTCAGAAGGCCAGAGGGAGGATAAGGGAGACAGAGCCAGGGGGTGCTGAATTAATGGGTGGGAATTTCAGAGACATTCAGGAGGTGGAATAGATGCTAGGCTATCATTAGGAGGGCTTGGGAGAGAGGCAAGAGAAGAGGATTTTTCAGACATGCTGCTGGTGTTATGAATGGAATCCACCCCCTGGCCCTTTGGCATTTTAAAGAGAGCTCAGTAAAGACATAAATTAACTTTAAAACTATGCTTTGCATGGGGGCGGGGAGGCTGGTGTTTACTCAAGGAATCTCCAACTACCAGGAGGCTAGAATTTAATAGGAAGATGTCTCACTTATTCCCATTTCTCCCTGCAACTTAGTTTATAGTTCACATATTTAACTTATTTATTTGATTGCTTATTTTTATTTGTTTTTGTTTGTTTGTTTTGAGGCAGGGTTTTTCCATGTAGCCCCAGCTGTCCTGAAGCTTGCTTTGTAGACCAGACTGGTCTCAAACTCACGTAGGTCTACCTGCCTTTGCCTCCCGAGTATAGGAATAAAGGCATGTACCACCATTCCCAGCTGGTTCTCATATTTTAAGATGGAGTCTTGGGGTAGGCATGGACCCAAGTGTTTCTCTGGTTTCTTTTGGCTGGGTGATATACTGCTGTTGTTTAATTGTTGGTTCGAGAGAGGGTCTCATTTTGTAGCCCAGGTTGGTCTTGAACACAGTATCCTCCTCCTTCCGTCCACTAGGTGCTGGCTTCTTAGGTGTGTGGACCATCGTACCTGACCTCAGAGAGCCTTTTCTGTTTTTGTTCTCATTTTCACCAGTATCAATTTGGGGATGTTTTCTTTTAAAAGCCTGTGTGTCCTTTTCTGTTTCTTGTACTTCCAAGCAGGCGATGAGAGGCCCTCATGCCAACCAGGTCCACACCTAACCCCAGCAGCCACAGCTGCCACAGGAACAGCCGAATGGGCACGTGGCAGCATCTTGATTTACATCACCTACGATCTGGTCATGGGAGACTAAAGTCTTCAGACCTGTGTCCTGCTCCCTGGCAGCAATGAGGAAAGCAGAAAAACTGAAAATGACATGACCCTGAGAGCAGAGGGGTGACAAAGAACCATCAGCCCAGGGTCTGGGGAGTTCTGGTATCCAGGGAGGCAGGCTCAGCCGATGGGACATCCAGTGCCCTTCTCAAAAAAACAAATAGGAAGCAAGAAGTCAGGTGTCGTCGGCAGAGGCTGCAGCAGCTCGGCACAACGCCATGGAGAAAAGCAGGAATACAGTGTCCACCAAACGTGGGAGTGCCTGAAACCCCCAGTCTTGGGCCAGGACTGTCAAAGGACTGTAGCTTAGGGTTAGATGGATTGGAAGCAGATGGGCTTTGCAGAGCCTCAGCCAACATCCAATTAACTTAATTTGTCAAATTAGAATGAGGTGATCCCAGGCTGCTAGGGTTCCCAGGTGCCTTGCAGAAGCAGCATAAATACTCCCTGGAGACTAGAATCACATCCTAGAACATCCTCTCATCACTTCCACTAACAATTTTCACATACAATTTCAGCATACATAAAAATAACCAAGGACACATGGAAATAAAACAGCACGATTCAGCAGAAACGACTTTAATAGAAAAAGTCCCAGAGAACTACAGCATTTTGGAGCTAGCAGAAAAGACTTTAAAAATAACCGTGAATGGGTGGCTGGGGTGGTTCAGTGAGTAAGGAGGCTCACCACCATGACTGTGAATGGGTGAGTGAGGTGGTTCAGTGAGTAAGGAGGCTTACTGCCACGCCCTGATGACTGGGGTTCGCTTCCTGGAACCCACCTGGCGGAAGGACATAACCGACATCCTCAAGCTATCCTCCGACTCCTTCTGTACCTTCTGCCGGCATGCACGTACCCATGCAGATATGTGGACATCAACACTCACAACATAAATAAATGAAAAGAACCTCATGTTATGTTTACAAAATAAGATAAAACGCATGGTAAGAAATATCAAGAACTAAGAGCTTATAAAAAAAGATGATTTGTCAGACTAACCAAATGGAAATTTAGAACTGAAAAATATACCTGCAAAACTTTATGATGGCAGAGGAAGATGGGTCTCTGTGACCTTAAGGTCAGCACATCCCATGCCAGCCAGGGCTACGGAAAGAGACCCTGTCTCGAAAACAGACATCAACAAAACCAAGACACTGAACGCAGGTGACTAACAAGTGAGACCCAGCTGAAGGGAGACTGGGTACCCTAGGAAGGAGGTGTGGGTCAAAAGAAAACACAGACTAATAATGTGACGTAAAACTGCTATAAGGAGGACGTGAAAGATGAAAACTGAGATTTCTAAAGGGAAGTGAGAGAGAAAAAGGAAGCAGCAACAGGTGGAGAGAAAATGGCCGAAATGCTGTTAACCATGGTCAAAGGCATCACGTGACACATTCTGGACGCCTAGGGTGCCAGCGGCAGACAGAAACCAGGAAAGTAGAAATTAGTGAAATTTAAACAACTCAGATGATGAAAGAAACTTATCTATCATCCAGGTTATAGGTTATAGGCTCTAAAAACTAAAAAGAAGTTAATATAGGTTCAGGAACTTTTACTAACACAAAAACTAAAGGGTGCTCTTTGTGGAAAAACAAAATGGTTGAAGATGACAGATTAAAGAAATGAAGTACAGAGATACAACATAACGATTCTGCTGGAGCCTAGGAAACATGAAAATATCATTTAAAACTAGGAGAGCAGAGGCAGGAGGATGGCCTTATACATCAAAACTCTGTCATAAACAAAGAATATAAGTAAGTGAAATATTAATAAGATAGGAAATTAAAGACAGGAGTGGTTGCTTATGCTTGTCATCTGGAATATGCTATTCCAGAGGCTGAGGCAGGAGGATCACCCGTTTGATTCCAGCTTGGACACTTTAGAAAGACTTTGTCTCAAAGTACATTAAATTGGCTAAGGACGCAGCTCGGTGGTCCAGCGCTTGTTCAGCACGTGTGGAGCTCTGGGTGTAATTCCCAGTAGAAGGGGAGTACATAGGCTTATGTCTAGGAAGGTTGGCTATTACATTAAATATAAATGAATGAATTGCTTTAATTAAAAGTCAATTATAGATCTGGCTAAAACCCTATGTACTGTTCATAAAAAAACTGAAGCTTTGTATTAAAATGAAATTATAGAGTAGTAGTATAAATGCTAATAAAAATTATAATAAAGTTAATAGGACTTGCAGTACTGCTGTAGAAAGTAGACTTTTAGGGTAAAAGCAACATGAATAATGAAGAATACACGATGATAAGAGATTTTCATTCCCTCTATTTATAAAATTTGCGCACACCATATAATACAGCCTCAAATTATAAAGATGGCACTGTCGAAGGCCACAGGCGGTGAGCAGGTAAACACGCGGGGAGATATGATTATTTGAACATGCTTGCTTTATTTTGTGGACCCAACCATGACAGAATTCAAGTTCCTCAAATGTTCATGGCATTGTCACCTTGAAAGAAAACAATAGCACTGAAATCTCCTACCTTGATTTCTGTACAGTACAGCCACATCTGTGACTTTCTTTGTCTGCAGAAATGTGAGAAGCAACTCCCAATGTATCGGCAATCTTCTCAATAGCATAGTCTTGGAGCAGCTTCAGGCCACGTACCTGAGTGAGGATGGCGTGGAGGTGGTCTTCCCAGTCAACTGCAAATGGGTAAGTCGATACTGGTGAATGTATTAGGCAGAGGTGTGTGTATGTGGAATAAAATGGGAGTTTATTAGATTTGGTTTATACTCTAGGCCTGGGAAGTCCAGCAATGGCCATCTGCAGGCTGGAGTGCTGGAGAGGCAGGGACCCCATAGCTGTGCCCATGAAGCTGATTCCTCAGTCACAATCCAACCCTGAAGGCATGGGCCGTCCCTGGAGAGTTGCTGATGTTAAATCTGCACTAGAAGGCTAGAGAAACTGGAATCTGTCAGCGGAGGACTGCACAGCATGCACAGATGCACGTCCCCAGGAAGCGGCGAAGGTTGCATCTGACCCTGATTCTGCCTTCCACCTCTTCACATCTGGGCTGCCAGGGAGACTGTATTACCCACACTGAGGGAAGGTCTTCTGGCCCTGAGTGATTCCTCTCTGGAACCACTGACAGACTGCTTCCATAACAACCATCAAGATTTCCCGGCCTTCGTTACTTCAAGTCACTGGAAGAGTATTTATAACCATAGCATATCCTACCCTTTCCTGAGTTAGAGCTGGGGGCATCGGGGAGTAGTGGGGTAGGGTGTTCCTGGGTAAGGAAGTTTCCAGGAAAGGGAGCTGAGGCAGGGAAAACAGATCCCAGGAAGAGCTTATGAAATCTGGTTGCAGGTGAATTTGAAGGACCTTCTGTTTAGTGATAAGCTGTGGATATTGTCCTTGAAGTTGAAGGCTGTAGTTTGGAGAGTGCTTGAATGTTAGCACTGATGGAGACAGCGCGTTTTGAGACACTCGGGGGTTGGAGGATGTGTGGATTAAGTGGAAAACCACCACCAGTAACCTAGCTGGATTTGCTTGATTCTCATGCCCTCTAGAGGTAGTCACGATAAGGAATTTGGTGGAATTTCTCCAAAGTCAGATGCACATGCAAAGGTTTGTGTTTCATCACAAAGCAGGAAACCAGACAGGACTGTCTCTTTTTCTTATCTTTCCGGAAGCCCTTTCTAGACAAGACTTTCTCCACCATTTTGTCCATATTCTTGGAGCAGTATTCTTACTTTAGAGCCCCTGTCTCTAAAGTCACCTTATCTCATTACACCATGGACGAGCCTGGCTCCCAGAGTCAATGTCCATTGTTCATTCTTACCTCAGTAAATGTCCTTGTTGCTAGTGCTTAACCAACCTGAATTTTTGTGGCTCATTTGAGTAATGACTAATCTGCTTCTTTCGCTCAGTACCCCTATAGGAAGCCACGACAAAGGATTCAGCATGTAACCGTTCAGGTTTTATGTGATGTTTTTGCATTTGGTATCTAAAGGCCTGACAGGGACAGACATAGGTGCTCAGTGAACAAGTCATGACCTGCTAATCAGGCAGCAAGAGACAGCCCTGGTGACCAGCAATCTTCATGAATTTTTGTTCTGTTTCTGAAACAACTCTAAAAATGCCACTCGCATATTGAAATTGATAATTGATACGTTAAGGGTCACCTATGCCAACCCCTTCAGGGCTCGGAGAATGTGGCAGAAGAGGAGGCAGCAAGATTGTCAGAGCCAGAAGACAGGGAGGAGCGCTACAGAATAAATTCTTTCCACTCTAACATGCACATCATACTCATGGACCAGCGGCAGCTGTGGCTACCGTGTTGGACATGCACAAGACTGGGCCTGACAACAGGCTGACACGCATGGGGAGGAGCCCACGTGCCCCCACCTTTCCCTGAGGAACTATTAGTACTTAATGGCTACTGGAAGAAGAGAGATAGTTTCTTCAGTGGTACAGCTAGTGGTAAGTTGTTCGTGCTTTCGTAATCTCTCACCCATGTCTGTGTAAGTAACCATAGTTACTTAGTTGTGAACACATTACACCCCCTGGAAACATAAAGTGATCTAATTGAGGGAAAGGGAGTTCAGCAAGAGGAGAAAAGGAAGAAAAATGGTAATGGGGGTGACTTTGATCAAAATACCTTACATTCATGTACAGAATTTTCAAAACAATTAATGACTAAAAGGATTCCAAACCTCACAAGTTCAAGATCTAAGTAGGCTACAGAGCAAGTCTAGCCTGGGCAATAAAGCAAGACCCAGGCTCAAAATAAAAAGTTAAAAAAGCAGTAACTTGAGCTAGAGTTCAGTGGTGGAATGCTTGCCCAAGGTGGATAAAACTCCAGGCTCAATTCCCAGAATAGTGTCAAACAAAAGTCTCAGAGTCACAAGAAACATCAAACCTCTCATGTTTTTCCACACACAATATTTTAAAATGTTATGTTAGGTTCATAGGGCTTGAAGATTATAACTGGAATTGAAGAAAATACTGAAACTTTAAACTTACACTGGGACGACATTCTTTAAGAATATTTCTGTTCTTCTAGGACTCGGGAGAGATGGCTCTGGGTGCAAAGCACTTGCTTCACAAACTGGAGGGTCAGAGTTTGCACACTAAGCACTGTGGTAAAAGCTTGGCTCTTTACAGCAGGCTTGTTTCTCTGCTTACCATCCTAATACTGGGAAGTGAGACAGGAGGGTCCTGGGGGTTTGCTGGCCAGACAGCCTAACGGACTGCAGGCTCAAGCTTCAAGAATCCAATCACAAAAAATAGGATAGACACCTGACAAGCCCATAAAATTGGTGTACACACACACACACACACACACACACACACACACACACACTTAGGAGTAAGGAACTGTAAATTTTCTAATTTTCTTGAATTTCTTCTACAGTTCTAGCACTCAATAGTCAACTTCTGAGGGGAAAATGCTCAACATGGAAATGCTTAATTTATCAAATTGGTTTAAATTATCAAAGGAAGCTTCTGGAACGTTTGGGAACTTGAAGATTTTTTTAATTTACATTTTAGACAAAGACACCTTACTCAGATCTGTACGAATGGTAATCATGTCTACAAACACAGACATGTTCTGAGGTAAACCAGTTTTTGGAAAACCTGGGGAAAGACTTAAAAACTCATTCTTGCAGACACCACCCTTGTGTAATGGGGCACAGTCGCCTGCAGAGGGCAGTGTTGGATAAGTGGTTGACTGCTACTCTGGCTCTTTCTCAAGAGAAAGGGCACTGGAAGGGTTGGAAGACCAGTCTGGGCAGCTTGAGCCAGTTTTCTCTAGTGTTTGCACAGTGAATTACTCATAGGGAAATGTCTCCAAGGACAAGGGACACCAGAGATTCCATCCTGTACCTAGACTCAGCCTGGGACAGTTAACACACACGAGCTATACTCTCTCCCTTCAAGAACTGAACTTGGAAGGAAACTGAAGGTTAAATTAATAGGTGAGATTCATCCCTGAGGCTTTTTTGTTGGTGGTGCCCCCACCCCACCCCCTTTTTTCTTTTTTTATTCTGAAAGTGCAGCAGAATCTCAACTTAGTTGAGAAGGCAGTGGAGCTAAATCGCCAAGAACACCGGCTCTGGAGTCAGACAGTCTGGAGCCCAACCTCAACCTTCCTGAAGGTATGGTTCTGACTTTTCCAAGTTGCAACTTCCCTGGCTGTCACACAGAGGCCAGGGTTGGCTGCCTTGAGGATTAAAGAAGCTGGGACATTCGAGAGATGGCATTCAGCAGGAGCCCAGGAGTAAGACCCCTGACAGTGACGATGACGAGGTTAAGTTGAATGCCAGCAGGTCAAGCACTACTGTTTCAACTCTCCATTCATGGTCAGTGAAGAAAAACGGGAGGCGAGACATCGACTCACTTCAGTATTATGTTCCACAAACCTAGGAAGTAGGAACTACCAGCAGACCAAGGCAGAACTGTGTTCAGCTACTCCACACTGTTTATATAATGCCCTCTCATCTCAGGGTCTGCCCCTGTGTTGAATAGAGGGTCTCCTTGTTTGAGAGGAACACCAGCCTCATGGAAGTGAAGACAGTTTCTGTCTCATAGATGAAGCTTCACAGGAAAGTGATCAAGCAGTTGGAATGCATGGGGAGCTGCAAAAGTCACTCTAAGGAAGACCCCTACCCCTCTCTCTGCTTCATATGGGGGAAGGGACAGGGATGAGTTCAGAGTAGGGCACGGACAGACACAGCTTGGCCAACATATTTAGCCTTTCACCTGGCAGCTATCCAGCCCCCAAATAGCCTGCGTGTCTAATCCAAAAATAAATCACATGAGAGGAAAAATGAGCATGGGCTCTCGTCCTTGTCTTTTAGTGCCAGCTAGCCTTGTGGGGGTATGAGGGGGGCCTTATGACCTCTTCCTGCTGCCTTCTCCCAGGGTCCCAAGGCCAGGAAGCCACCTGTTAAGTGACCAGTGGGGTGTATGGTTTCACTCAGCCTTTCCCTCGTGGTCTCGGTCCTGTTAACACCAGAGAGAGAAGAATAAAGGAATTTGGTTCGATAGCCTCTAGGGGGTAAGGGCATTGCCTGACGCCTTTTCTGGATGGACACTCCCTTCTAATGGTGAATGGAAACTCCCTTTCTCAGCAGCCTCCTTGCAGTGTCCATTCCAGTAGCTCAGTGTGATTGCAGCGGCTGCCACCACCCACACAGGAAGCCTCCCAGAGCAGACAGAGGTGAGTGCCGGCTCCCCACACTTCCCACTTGTTCCTTCCTTGCTCCCCCACTCCCAGACCTGAGTCTGGGTTGAAGACAGGCTGTAGTCTGCAAAGATTCCTGCCTCTCATTCAGACGCACGAATTCGCCCTCCAGAAAAGAACTGTGTAGGACCAGTTCCTAGCGGGGGAAGCAGGAAATGATTCCTACCCGGTGAATTATTTGTGATTAGATCCAAGAAGAGGTTACAGGAAATTGTAGACTGGCCAAATCCCATCACCATAAAGTTAATGCTTTCTTAAAAAGCACAGAACAGAACAGGAAATAAAAGAAACCCAGCCGATTCTCCCTTAATGGGCAAAAAAAGGAAAAAAGAAAACAACAAAAAAAAAAACCCCTAAGATCTGCAAATCTTCTGCGTCTTGCTCCTCTCTGATGTTTCAGAGTCCTGCAAGATAGACGTCATAGACTCAGTAACTCCTTACTGTAAGAAAAGAAAGAAATAGAGAGCTTGGGAGATGGTTGCTGGGTGAGCAGGGCAGGGAAAGAGAAGTACAGTTTGTATCTTGGTCCAACCTTCTACACCCCTAATCATTTGGAGATGTGCACAGGGCCCACTATCTCCAGCACGTGGGTTCTGTGACTGCAGACACTGAGTTAAGGCTTGCAAATGTCCAAGCTAATAAGACATAAATAAAATCCCGACGGGGTCATGTGCTTGCATGAATTGGAGTTTTGTTTTTTTCAATGACCATAAACCAAGATTGAAGAGATTTAGGCAAAAGGATGGTATTTTCCCCTCAGCTTGAAAGCAAAGACTTTGGTTTTGGTATGGTGGCTCTAGGTGGGTAGGTGTGGTGGTTTGGATAGGCATGGCCCCCATAGACTCAAGCTTGAATGCTTGGCCCATGGGGAGTGGCACTATTAGGAGACATGGCCTTGTCGGAGGAAGTGTGTCACTGTGGGGCAGGATTTGAAGTCTCCTATGCTCAGGCCCCACCCCATATGGAACCCAGTCTCTTTCTGGCTGCCTCCAGAACATAGTCTCCTTCTTGGCTCCTCCAGCGCCATGTCTGCTGACATGTTGCCATGCTTCCCACCATGATGATAATGCCCTGAAACCTATGAAACTATTAAGCCAGGCTCAATTAGAAGTTTTCCTTCCAAGAGTTGCTTTGGTCATGGTGTCTCTTTGCAGCGATGAAACCCTAAGACAACAGGTAATATCGACTAGAATCCTTCTCTCTCCATCTTTTGCCTTTGGCTCCCTGTAATGTTCCATTCCCAGAAGGATTTGCCATGACTGTGGTATGATGGTGGCAATGTGGCTGCCAGCAGCTCAGCGGACATTCTGCCGACATCCTGCTCCAGCTGGTCTCAGGCTTGTTTCTCATAGAACCTATGTGGAAGAGACTGGGGGGAGGGGATAGTCATCTTCTCCAGCACCATTTGGTGAAGAGCAATGAGGATGATTCCCCAAAGGCAACCAAAGTGTTGACCCCAAGAGAAGGGGGCTGGTTGCAGGACTCAGGGCCAGCGGCTGATCTTTCTGTAACGGTGACTTTGGTCCCTTCCTCTTTCACTCATCACTGTTATTGATAAGAGGTTTCAGAGGGAGAATAATTATTGGTAGAACAGGTTACTAAAAGATGCCATGGATTGTCACATCCAGAGACTCCTGGTCATGACGAAGATGCTAACACCAGAAAGCTGACTCTGGCTCAGGTCTAGGCCAGCCCCATTCCCTGGCTCCTCTAGGTGATCACTTCCTGTCTCACATGCTCTTCCCTCCATACCCCTTGTCCCAAATCCCTCTACTCTATTGATTGAAGTCATCTTGCCTTGCAAAGTCCCTTGTGGCCCTGTAGTGGCACACGCCTTTAATCCCAGAACTGCAAAGGCAGGCAGATCTCTATGAGATCAAGTCCAGTGTAGTCTACATAGCTAGTTCCTGGACAACCAGGATTACACAGTGAGACTCTGTCTCAAAACAAACTTTGTAATTCTTAGTTTCTTTCCCACCTGAATTTTGCATCAGGGGTGGGGGGGAGATTAAGTTTATTCTCAGCCCTCTTTATAACATCTGACACATAATTGCTGCCCAATGATGTGAATTCAATCAGTTGAACAATAGAAAATTAGCCTGCTTGTGGGCCTCCATTCTGATTTTAAAGGCAATATAACTCCAGCAAGCATCGGTGAGCTCAGTATGCATGTGGAGACCCAATAGCTCAAACCCAGAAAGTCTTCAGCTCTGCTCTCCAGGCATGCTCTCATGTTGTGTTACTATGCTGTGTCAGGTGGGGGAAGTACATGTCCTCGATCATACGGCAATAAGTGGTGACACTGGGGTATACCCCAGGCACATCTGCCTTTTCCTTTCCTGGTCCATTTAACATATAGGTACCTGTCAGTGGCATCTCCTGGTACATAATTTTAAAGCCCAAGAGACCCTCTTGGTGGATTACATAGGACCCTTTAGATGATTTAGACACCTCTCTGTCACCTGACATCTCAGTGCCTCTCTAAAGGAAGTCTTATTTGATTTGACCCCTCTTCAGAGGATCGGGGCTCAGTTCCCAGTGCCTACATCAGGTGGCTAACAACCACCTGTAACTACAGCTCAAGGCCACCAGATGTCTTCTCTTCTAGCTTCCGAGGGTACCTGCATGTGTGTCATACACACTCAGGTACACACATACACATAAAATACTTAAGTATTTAAAAACATGGCATGTAGCAATAGAAAACATTCACAGCAGCATTATTTATAATATATGACCCTACAAATTTATTGGCTGGTGGATGGAGTTAAATGTGGTATATCCATACAATGAAAAATTCAACAGTAAGATTTAAAAATAAATTCTGATACATGCTACATTATGGTTGAAACTTGCAGATATTATGCTAAGGGGAAAAGCCAACTTTGAATGATTATATTGAAACAAAATAGCTAGGGCAGGGAATCCTCAAAGATAGAGAGTAGAGCCGGCTGGGGCTGTCAGAGTCTGGCAGGAGGGGAAGTGGCAGCTCACGACCAAGGGGCTTCTTTTGAAGTGACTGTACTTGTGGCTGCATGGTTTTGTGACTATCCAAGACCTTTGTTGGACACTTGTGATCCATAGGTCATGTGAGTCATAGCCGAGCAAAATCATTAAGAAATTGTCTTACTTAGGGTTTCGATTTCTATGAAAAGATACCCTGTCCAAAAGAAACTCGGGGAGGAAAAGGTTTCCTTTCAGCTTAGAGTTCCACATCACAGTCCGTCACTGAGGGAACTCAGGGCAGGAACTGAGGCAGAAGTCACAGAGGAATTACTGGTTTTCTCTCTGTGGCTTGCCCAGCCTGGTTTCTAAATCAACCCAGATCAACCTGCTCCAGGTGGCTCCACCCACATCAGTCACTAACAAAAATAAATCTATGCCGACTGAATGGACACATTTTCTCAGCTGACGTTCTTTTTCCTAGA